>NC_059107.1:69800218-70153968 GCF_020740685.1 Jaculus jaculus | reverse complement strand
TAGTGCCAGAAGGTGCTATATGGGCGACTGGGGGAAAAATGATCAATATCTGTCCCAGCAACCCATGGTCTAACCTACTTAACAGCAAATAACCTGTTGAGATGCTTACACAAGTGCAATAGTGGTGCACAGCCTTGGTGGGAAACCAATTGCTCTTGATTAGGCTAACTGATCCTCTCAGTGGTATGGCATTCACAGCTGGATCTGGGAAACAAGTCAGAAACATTTCCAAACATAAGCCCACTCTCCCTTAACAAGTTACCACCAATCGTGGGCTACAAGAGGGCCTACACCTCTTAAATTCTGTATTAAAAAGTAAGGGTTATCTCATTTGTCTGGTGCTAACTCACTCTCCATTGGAGAATCTGCTTCTCTTTTTCAGGTAGAGGTAGATCCTAAGGAGAGAGACACCCCGTCATTCCTCAAAAGGGTCCCAGCTGAAACTAAGAACAATTGGCAAAACAAGCAAGGGTCTTGTTTTCTTGGTGAATCAGGTACCAGCACAAGGGTGAAGGAGATCAACACAGAGAATAATCAACTCCTACCAAATCAGAGATCCAGAGACCCAGACCCCCCCCCCCAACACCTCATCACTGAAGCAGACCAAAAATGAACCCAACATGGCTCAGGGAAATTTGGGGGAAGAGGGGACAGAAAGAATGTTAGAGCCACATGTTGGGTCATGATATGCAGAGACATTTATCCTACCCATAATTTTGGGCTAACTCCAGAATGCATGGCCCATATACATCAACAAGGAAAGACCACGGGTGTGGGTGGGACATGGATGAGCCTAACAATGGTACCAAATTGACTGTATTCGCTGAGTACAAAACTAATTGATAAAAAAATAGCCAAGAATAAAAATAAAATATAAAAGAAAAACAGAAAAAAAAAAAGAAAGAAAGAAACAACAAACTATACATAAAGCTAACTAACTTATTTGGTTTTATCTGCATTTTCACACAGGTTATGTTTGCTCACTGTTAATGCAACTGTTCTTGTTCCCATCCAGAAGCATTAAAAAATTGAATGATAGATAGGTCTGTTATTTTAAGCACATAGTAAACTTGGGTTATTCCAGACTGAAGTGAGGTCTCTAATGTAAAGTTATCATTGCCTTCATTATGGTAGAAACATAATCCAAAGACAATTACCTATAATTTTGTTCATTATTCCACTCATGTCAGAAAAGGTATTCAAACCTACCCTAAGTTGAAGATACGTTGCAATGTGCTCATATCTTCATGAAATGGTATCTTTCCTGTCAAGTTATATCAGTAAAAAGAAGGCAGCTCTACTGACCCATAGTGTGATTTGTTAAGAATTCTTACATTAAGTTATGTTTAGAACCAAGAATGCTTCTATGTTTGCATGGTCAGGCTACAAGCTGCAAACCACCTAGGCTCAAATAGATCAGTTTCAATTATAGAGTTTGGATGATTTAAATTAGGCAA
Source organism: Jaculus jaculus (assembly GCF_020740685.1). NCBI lineage: Eukaryota > Metazoa > Chordata > Mammalia > Rodentia > Dipodidae > Jaculus > Jaculus jaculus. The sequence goes on along the minus strand of NC_059107.1, from coordinate 70,152,511 downwards.
AACACTAAACTATTGTACAGTTACTATATGGCTCAGCTGTCCCTGTACTTAACTTCTGTTTCCTTTCCATAAGTGTTGCTTGATCATGATATAGTCTCAGAGTCCTCAGCCTGGTACTGAGGCCTTCTCTCCTATGGAACCAAAGAATAAAGTCTTCTGATAGTTTATATTGTTTGTCCATTAAAATCATGTTACTTACACGTTGTTTCTATTTATGTTTTATGAGACTATAGGATCTGATAGTTGGAGATGGCTTTTCTTTTTATGTGCATTATTATTATTGTTATTATTAACATATTCCATATGGATAAATTATGTGTTGGTATCCTCTTTTCCCTAGTCTCTGCACTCATCCCATTGGGAACATTCCTCAATGGGCTTGTAGGCATCCCCTATGGGGTTGTGCTTTCTGTGGTGTGGGAGCAGCAGTCAGTTACTTTTGGGGGAAGGGAATGCCTCTGGGTATGATGTCTCAACCTGTGGCTCTTACAATCTTTCTGTCCCTTCTTCTGCAAATTTCCCTGAGCCAGGATTTAAGTTTACTTCAGTGATGAGCTCTTAGGAGCCTCTGTATCTTTGCTTTAGGAGGTATTGAGTATCAGGGTCTTTCTCCTTCAACCTAGCAATGATTACCAGGTTCAGCATGGAAGCAGCACTCATGCTCATCTCTCCAATTCCTCTGTGGTTTCGGCTGTAGCTTGGCTAAAGTGTGAGAGATAGTTTATTTCCTCCAATATCACCACCTTCTGAAAAGGAAAAACAAATTATCCAAAACAGAGGGAAGTCAGTATAGTTTCAATGAGATTCAACATTATTAGTTTAGGGAGAATTTGTTGTATATAACTCCTCTTTTACCCAAAGACTAGTGAGAAATTGCTACTGGACAGCATAATTTTTGTCTCTACAGGATTCTGATCTGGTTCCCAATTCCAGACATGGGTTCCTTTACACTGATCAAATCTCTTAGCCAATCTGAAAGCTATAGCTTACCCACAGAGGCTGTGTGCCACTACTGCACTGTGGTGAACATCCTGTCATGGTGTTTGCTTCTGAGTAGCTTAGATCTCTGGTTGCTCAGACTGTTGTTGGCTACTTTCCCCCAGTAGCTCACGTAGCACTTTATAACACTAGACAGGCTAACTGTCTGGGGACTGGCTTTATTCTAAATTCCAGCCAGCATATGTGTCTTCAGCGATAGGGTCTTAGCTTTTGCCACAGGTGGGTAAAATCAAGTGCTTTGACAGAAAGCTGTCTTGATTTGGGGACCTCCTAGGTCTCTCTGATCAATAGCACAATGTGGGTAGCAACCAATCACAAGTGCTAGGAGTGTCTTACAGGCCAGAGACAGACAAAAAAAATTATTTTAAGCTGGGATCCCTACTTTTTGGGTGCTCCCCACTTACTCCTTTTGAAGATTATATATTTTAGGCTATCTCCAAGGATAAAGGTTTCTATGGTACCAGCCTATTTTGGATTTAGATTTGTGTTTGTTTTCCTTCCTTCCCCTTCCTCTGCCCCCAAACCCTTCCTTCCTTATTGTCTGGGTCTTGGGTTGTTACCTATCTGGTATGTCAGCAACTTGAGCAGGTCCAGGAACAGCATGTAAGTGACACCATGTGGCATTTGTCTTTCTGTGATTATGTGAGTTTTCTGAGTATGATCTGCCCCAAGTCTTTCAATTTTTCTACAAATATTGTTGTATCTTTTTTTTTTCTTACTGTTGAGTAGAATTCCATTGTGTAGATGTGCCACAACTTTGTTATCCATTTACTCAATGATGGGCACATGAGTTGATTCCAGTCCTTAGCTATAATTAATTAAGCAGCTATAAAGATGGTTGAGCAATTATCTCTGTAATGATGCATGTAGCATACAGGATAAGTGTCCAGTAAGGGAATAACTAGGTCTCTTGGTAGCTCTATGTTCATCCTTTCCAGGAATCTCCATATTGATTTCCATAGTGGTTATACAAGTTCACATTATCACCAACATTTTTGTTGTTAGATGTTCTAATGATTGCCATCCTTACTGGAGTAAAATGGAATCTCATGGTTATTTTAATTTGAATTCCCTTATGGTTAGGGATGTTGAACATTTTTCTTAAGTGTGTGTTAGCCATTTGTAATTCTTCCTCTGAGAACCCCCTACTCAGTTCTCTGCTTCATATTTGGAGTTGGTTGTTTGATTTTTTTTTTTATTGCTTAGTATTTTGAGTTCTTTGAAGATTCTAGACATTTGACTTCTGCCAGTGGTATAGCTGGTGATGATTTTCTCCCATTCTGTGGGTGAGCTATTGGCTCTGCTCATGGTATGTTTGTCTAAGCAAAAGCTTTTGAGCTTCAAGAGATCCCATTGGTAGAATGATTGTTTAATTTAATGGGCTACTGGTGTTTTGCTCTGGAATTCTATCCCCAGTTGTATATCATGGAGAGTGCCTCCCATTTTTTTCTCCAGTAGAAGAAGAGTTTCAGGTGTTATATTGAGGCCATTAACCCATTTGAACTTGATTTTTGTGCATGGATAAGTTGAGTGTGTCTAGTTTCATTTTCCTACATATGGTTATCCAGTTTGTCCAGCACCATTTGTTGAAAATTCTTCTTTACTTCAGTCTATATTATTGACACCTATGTCAAAGATAAAGTAGCTGTAGTGGCTTGATGTAAGTTCTAGATCTCCAATTCTATTCCATCGGTCCATTTTTCTGTTTTTATGCTGGTATCATGTATCTTTTACTGTGTTTTTTAAAATTTATTTTGTTATATTTTATTTTATTATTTTGTATTTTTTGGATTTTTCAAGGTAGGGTCTCACTCTAGTCTAGGCTGACCTGGAACCCACTATGCAGTCTCAGAGTGGCCTTGAACTCACAGCAATCCACCTACCTCTGCCTCCTGAGTGCTGAGATTAAAGGTGTGTGCCATGACACCCAGCTCAAAAATATTTTATTTTTATTTATTTATTTATTTATTTATTTATTTATTTATTTATTTAACAGAGAAAGAGGGAGAGATGGAGAGAGAGAGAGAGAGAGAGAGAGAGAGAGAGAGAGAGAGTGCGCCAGGGGCTCCAGCTGCTGCAAATGAACTCCAGATGCATGTGCCCCCTTGTGCATCTGGCTAGTGTAGATCCTGGGGAATCAAACCTGGGTCCTTGGGATTTGTAGGCAAATGCCTTAACTGCTATGCCATCCCTCCAGCCCACTATGGTTTTGTAATGTAACTTTAGATAGGGTGCGGTGATAACTCCTGAGGTGTTCCTTTTTGCTGAGGACATATTTGGATAGCCAAGGCCTGATGCCATTCCATATGAATTTTGAGATAACTTTTTCTATTTCTGTGAAGAATTTTTACTGATGGAGATTTTTTATTGGTATTGCATTAAATCCTTATATTGTTTTTGGTAGAATTATCATTTTCCCAATATTAATTCTATCTATCCAGGAGCATAGGAGGTCTTTTCATCTTATAAAATCATCCTATTTCTTTCTTGAGTTTTATTTTTATGTTTTCATTATATAGGTCTTTCACATCCTTGGTTAGTGTTACTATTTAATTTTTTTGTTACCATTGAAAATGGGAAAATCTTGCTCATTTCTCTTTCTGTATATTTGTCCTTTGCATATAGGAAGATTACTGATCTGATTTTTGTGTGTTGATTTCGAATTCTGCCACTTTACTGAAGGAATTAATCACCTCTAGAAGTTTTGAGATAGAGACTTTTGGGTCACGCATGTATAGGATTATGTCATCTGTCAATACAGATAATTTTACTTCTTCCTTTTCAATTTGTATCCCTTTTATATCTTTCTCATGAGTTATTGTTTGGGCTAGTACTTTGAGAGCAGTGGGGATAGCAGGCACCATTGTCATGTCCCTGATCTGTGGCAACTCCTCACATCTTTCCACATTACATATTATATGGGCTTTAGGTGCTTTATATACAACATTTATAGTGTTGAGATATAAACAGTCCATGCCTATTATTTCCAGTGCTTTGACCATGAAGTACTGTTGTATTTTATCAAAGGCCTTCTCTGCATCAATTGACATGATCATGTTGTTCTAATAGTTAAGTTCATTTATGTGGTGTATTATGTTGACTTTTTTCCACACATCAAACCATTCCTGCATCCCTGGGATGCAGCCTACTTGATCAAGGTGGACAGTACTTTTGATGTGCTGTTCAATTCAGTTTGTGAGGATTTTGTTCAGAATCTTTGCACCAAAATTCATTAAGGACATAGGCATATAATTTTCTTTTCTTGCTGTATCTCTGTTTGGTTTTGGTATTAGGGCATTGGTAGCTTCATAGAAGTTGGGGAGGATTCCCTGGTCTACAATTATGTGAAACAGTTTGAAGAAAATTTTTCAGTTTTTCAATGAAGGTTTAATTGAATGCAGTTGAGAAGCCATCCAGTCCTGGACTTTTATTTTTGGGGGAGGTTTTTGATTACTTTTTCAATCTCCATAGATATTATAGGTTTGTTTAGGAGACTAATCTGCTCTAAGTGTAGTTTTGATAGGCAGTATGTGGCTAGGAATTTATCCCCTTCTTCCAGATTATCCAAATTTCTGGAGTTGAGGTTTTGTAATGCCCTGAATGTTCTTCCAATTTCATTGAATTCTGTTGTTACCTCTTCTTTTTTATTTCAAGTTTTGTGAATTTGAGACTTCTCTTTTGTATGCTTAATTAAATTGGCCAGGGGTTTATCAATCTTATTTATCTTGTGCAAGAACCAGTTCTTCATTTCATCAATATTTTTAAAATGTTTTATAAGTTTCCAATTCATTAATTTCTTTTCTTATCTTGATTATTTCATTCTGTCTTAGGGTTGGAGTGCTCTTGATTTTCCAGTGCCTTTAGGTGTACAGTTAGGTTGTTAATTTGGGACTTTTTTGTCTTCATTATGTAGGTTTTAGTGCTATGAATTTTCCCCTTAGGGCTGCGTTCTTTTTGTCCCATAAGTTTTGGTAAGTTATGTTTGTATTATTATTCAATTCTAAGTATTTTACAATCTCCTTTTTTTTTTTTTTTTTTTTTTTTTTTGGTTTTTCAAGGTAGGGTCTCACTCTGGTCCAAGCTGACCTGGAATTAACTCTGTCATCTCAGGGTGGCCTTGAACTCATGGCAATCCTCCTACCTGAGATGAGGCAGAGGTAGGAGGATTGCCATGAGTTCAAGGCCACCTTTGGTTTGTGTTTTCTACTACTTTGTGTATACTCAAGTTCACTTTTCATATCATTTTCTGATTTTCAATTGTTTGCATTTTCTACTACTTTTCCATGTATATACAAGTTCCCTTTTGACACGATCTTGTGATTTTCTTGATGCTTCATGGAATTCATCCTTGCATTTCTTTTTTTCTTCATTTAGCACAACCATTGGTTTTTGAGGTCCTCTTTTCTTTCTGTTCTCCTTCACGTACTTTGACTGTCTTTGGACCCTGTCCATCTTCTCATCTATTACATCTAGTGTAGTGATGGCAGCATCCACATGATTATCTGTCTTTTGTTGCTTTTCTGCAAGTTCTACCAATATCTTGGTCAGGGTTGCATTGCTCATAACTTCATTTTGGAGTTCTGATCCTGGCTTTTCCATGTTTTGATTAGAGACATCCATTGTAGGACTGGGAAATGTTATTGGATTTAATTGCATTTGATTTTTCATGTTATTTTTTTTGCGCTGCCTATTCCAGTGTATGGGCAGGGCAAGTGGGACTGTGTTCACGATGTGTGGAGGAAGAGGTGCCCCTTCAGGTGAGTATATCTGAGGTCACATGGGCAGTCATAGTAGGTCTGAGGTTGCAGGGGTGGGTGAGGGGAGTAGGTCTGAGGTCACATTGGCTGGGGACAGAGCAGGTCTGAGGTTGAGCAGGGGCTGGGGAGCAGGTCTGAGGTCATGCAGGCCTGAGGAGTGAGACTGAGGTCTTGTGGACAGAGGGAGTGTGTCTAAGGTCATGGTGCAGGTGGGCAGGCATAGTGGGTCTGAGGTCACACAGGCAAGTGGGAAGAGGAGATCTGAGGTCACACAGGCGGGCAAGTGGAGCAGGATGATTGCCCATGTGAAGCAGTGCATGTGGAACTGTGCTGGCCTGAGTCCCCTTGCCTACAGTTAATGTGGGAGTAAACTGAGGCTGGGACTATGGCTAGGATGGCTGCTTGGGGGAATTTGGGGACTAGTGGGCTACCCAAGCATGTGGAAATCAAATCCATTTTTTGCCCTTCCATGCCCTTCTACGGGAGGTCTATTAGAGACTACTCTCCCCTAAAAGACCCAGTGAACCCTTAATGCATTGCCTTTCCTGCCCTGGGAGGTGTTGCATGGTTAGGCGGATGCCACCTTGACCAGAAGTCTGGCATTTATTCTTAACATGCTAAAAATTCCCATTGATGAGGAAGATTTCAGATGCATCCATGTCATCAGTAAGGAAAACTTAAACTCAACATATAGGACAACTTAAAACATGTGGGCAAGGATTCTCATGAGGGGTCAGTATAACTTGAATGCCACTTATGCTTTTTCTGAGAGACAGAAATGTATTAAGAAAAGCTACTTCTTCCCAGAGACCCTACTCCAGAGGGTTTATGCATGGATTCCCTGTTCCTCAATGGTCCTTGTGTTGCAGAGTTGAAGCTGCATGGACTCAGAGAGCTTCCTGTGGAAGCATACCCTTTGCACTGCATTCCTGATTTAATGGCCCCATGGTCTGCAAAACTGCATCATCCACTCTGGAGGGTGAATGCTTGAAGTGAGTAGGCCAGAGCCCCTTGCTGGTTTCCCAGCTCTCTGGTCCCTGCTGCAACTTGGGGAGGTCCCTTTGTGTGGACTAAAGAAGCAGGCCTTCTGCTCTGGTTTCCTGATTTGCCTTGAGTACACAAATCCCTATTCAAAGAGGCATAAGCCACTGTAAGAGCTAACCTCTTGCCCTGGCTCTCCTTCTTCCTAGTACCTGGTTCCCCAACCCCTGTTCCCTATATGCTGAAGAGGACATCCAAGTAGGCCAGAGCTCCCAGTTCCTCACTTTCTACATCCATAGGTATCTTTGAGGTACCTGCAATCTCCACAACCTTTGCATCTGTGGTTATAACCCCACTGTATACCAATCTGGTTATCTTTTAAAACAGAACACTCTCTGAAGATCCTCCAGGAACAAATACATGCTTTCACTTCAGTAGAATAAATTGTTGCCCAAGATGGGTAGACCACAACGCAAAAATAAAAAAAAAATCAAAAGTCAGAAAAATGAGAGGTCTCCACCAAGGCTGCCTATTCCCACAATGGAAGCCTCCAATAAAATCAACAGAAAATTAATCCCAAAATGAAAACACAACAACAAATGTGATCTTGATCCTGATCAAAAGAATTATTGAACTGTAAGCAAACCACCAAAAAATCAACAATCGTAACAATTAAATTGAGCTGAATCATCTCTTAGAGCATTCAGCTTCTGACAGTGGGATTAACTTAATTGAAGAAAATGTTAGAAGCCTCAAAAGAGTTATAAATGAGTTGAAGATGAGACAAGAAATTGAAGATCTAAATAACCAATTGATTACTCTGAATGAACACTTGATCAAATGCAAGAATGAATTCCAGAAAGCAACAAGAACATGAAAACTCAAACTGAAATTATACCTCAAAAAAGAGATAGGCACAATGCAAAATAACACAACAGAAACCAAAAATTAAATAGAGTTAATGAAAACCTCTCCAGAACCCCTCACTAACTCATTTGGAAGACAGAACCTCTAAACTGGTAGACAAGACAGAAGAAATTGATTGGAAGGCCAAAAACTTTGTAAATTCAAAAAAAATCATGTGAAAAGAATATGAGGGAGCAGTGAGAAACCTTAAAAACCAAATATATTGATCATGGGTATACCAGAAGGAGTGAAAATCCAGGACAGAGGCATAGAGAATATATTATACAAAATTATTGAAGAAAATTTCCTGTCTCTCAAAAGAGATATCCAGCCAGATGCAAGAAGCCTATAGTATACTTAACAGACAGGACCAAAGAAGAAACTCTTCAAGGCACATCATAGTTAAAACTTTTAACAAGGCAAACAAAGAGAGAGTGCTAAAGGCAGTAAGAGAGAAACAATTGACTACATACAAAGGCAAACCCATCAGAATTATCTCTAATTTCTCTGTGGAAACCCTGAAAGTCAGAAGAGCCTGGGATGGAACACTTCAAAGTCTAAAAAAACTATGGCTTCCAATGCAAGCCTCTCTACCCAGCTAAAGTATCCCTCATAATAGATGGTGAAAAAAAAGTTTCTATGAAAAAAGCCAACTCTATGGTTATGTGAACACAAAGCCAAACCTACAAAAATACTTGAGGGAATACTCCACACAGAAGCATTAAACAACCAACCAATCTCAAGAGCCAACAAGAAAAAGATCACAATAACAAAAACTAGACCAGGTTTAAAAACAGTACAAAAAACAAGAAAGCACCAAACCTCATAAAGCACCTGATCATGGCAGGGATTTAATTTCATCTTACAGATAAACCTTAAATATTAATGGTCATAATTCACCCATCAATGGACAAAAGTTAGCAGTGTGCATCAGAAAAATGGAGCCTTCTATCTGCTGTGCTCAAGAAACCCACCTTACCACTAAACACAGATACCTACTCAGGGTGAAAGGATGGAAAATAATATTCCAAGCAAATGGAAGTAAGAACCAACCAGGTGTTGCTATCTGATAAAATAGACTTCAAACCAAATGTAATCAAAAAGGACAAAGAAGACCGTTTGTTATCAACATGAGAACATCACAATCATAAATCTATATGCACAAAACACAGGTGTGCCAGTTAATGAAACAAAACTTATTTGACAACAAAACAGAAATAAACACCAACACCATGATAATCAGAGACCTCTATACTCCATTATCATCAATAGAGAGATAACTCAGGCAGAAAATCAACAGGGAAATAATATATGTCAATAGCACTATTGATCAACTAGACATAATGGACATCTACAGAATTTTGTACCCCAACTCTACAGAATACACATTCTTCTTAGCAGCCCACAGAATGTTCTCTAAAATAGACCATATACTAGGCAATAAAGCATGCCTCAATAAATTCAGGAAAACTGAACTAACTTCCTACATAATATCAGTTCACAGTTCGTTGAACCTAGAAATTAGCAATGACACACATCAAGAATTCCGCCAGCTCCTGGAGAATAAACAACATACTTTTAAACAATGAATGAATTATGGATTAAACCAAAAAGGAGATTGTAGTACCCGGGCATGGTGACACACGCCTTTAATCCCAGCACTCAGGAGGCAGAGCACTCTTTAGAATCTGTCAAGAATAGAGCCAGCAATGTGGACAATAGAAATTCAGATCTGGGAGACAAAACAGAAGAAACAGTTTGAGAGTTCAAAGGGTCAATAAGATCAAACATTTCTGTGAATAGAACATGAGGGAATTGTGGGTTATCCTTAAATGGACTAACATACGGATCATGTGAATACCAGAAAGGGAAGAAACTCTGACCAAAGGCATGGAGAACTTATTTAACAAAATAATCAAAGAAAACTTTCCCAATTTCTCCAAAGAAAGGCCCATCAAGAGAAGAAGCTAACAGAACTCCAAACAGATTGGACCAAAGGGGAAACTCTCCAAGACATATTGTCATTAAGACTCTAAACATTGACACCAAAGAGTAAATCCTAAAATAAGGTAGGGGTAAACAGCACATCACTTTTAAAGGTAACCCCAGCAGAATTACTTCAGATTTTTCAATGGAAACTCTGAAAGCCAGAAGGGCCTGGAATGAAACACTGCAAAGTCTAAGAACCTATGTCTTCTAATCCAAACTACTTTACCCAGTAAAAGTATCCCTCATAATAGATAGTGAAAGAAAAATTTTCCATGACAAAACTCAGCTTTACAATTAAATGAGCACAAAACCAAACCTACAGAGAGTATTTCAGGAAACTTTGCATACATCAGAATCAAATAATCCACCTCAAATGCCCACAAGAAGCTGATCACAATAACCAAACTCAGGTAAGGCACAAAAAACTTCAAAGTCCATAAAAACATCAAAGCACATATACCAACACAATATGGCAGGGATCAAATCCAATCTCACAGTCATTACCCTAAATGTTAATGGTCTTAATTCACCCATCAAGAGACACAAGCTAACAGGATGGATCAGAAAATTAGACCCTTCAATCTGTTGTCTTCAGGAAACCCACCTCACCACTAAAGACAGGTACCTCCTCAGGGTGAAAGGATGGAGAATGATATTCAAAGCAAATGGGAATAAGAAATTAGCATGTGTAGCTATACTACTATCAGATAAAATACACTTCAAACCAAAAAAATATATATATATATATATAAAGAAGGCAACTTTCTACTTACCAAGGGAATGATCCATCAAGAGGATATCACAACCATAAATCTTTATGTACCAAACATAGAGGTACCACAGTTCATAAAAGAAAACCAATTTAAAAATAAAGTAGAAATAACCACCAACACCATCATAGTTGGGGACTTCAATACACCATTATCAGTAATAAATAGATCATCCAAACATAAAATCAACAGGGAAGTAAAACTCAACAAATCCATAGATCACTTATACCTAAAGATATCTATACAACATGCCATCCCAAATCCACAGACTACACATTATTCTCAGCTGCCCATGGAACTTTTTCTAAAATAGATCATATATTGTGTCACAAAGCCTGCCTCCATATATTTAGGAAGATTGACATAATTCCCTCCATGATATAAGATCACAACACTATACTTCTAGAAATTAACAACAAAAGACCCACCAAGAATCCCATTGGCTCCTGGAAACTAAACAGCACAATTTTAAACAACAAATGGTTAGTGGATGAAATAAAACATGACTTACAAAATTTCTAGAAGTGAATGATGATGAGAACACAATGTACCAAAACTTATGGGACAAAATGAAGGTGGTACTCAGGGGAAAGTTCTAATACTAAATGTCTTCATTACAAAGACAGAGAGATCCCAAATCAATAATCTAACCATCCACCCAAAGGCACTGGGAAACCAAGAAGAATCCAACCTTAAAAGCTCCAGACAGAAAAAAATAATTCAGATCAGAAATTGATGAATTGGAATCTAAGAAAACAATTAAGAAAATTGATGAAACAAACAAAATGACAAACCCCTGGCCAATTTGATCAAGCAAAAAAAAAAAAAAAGGATACACTTCAAATTAACAAAATTAGAAATGAAAAAGGAGAGATCAATTCAGCTAGTTTCTTCACAGACCAACATACAATAAGAAAGCCAATAGTCTACCCACAGAATGGGAGAAAATATTGCCTTAATAGCTTACTGACAGAGGCCTAAATTCTAGAATCTACAAAGAACTCAAAAACCTAGACAATAAAAAGTCAAATAACCCACTCACAAAACGGGGCAAATAACTGGACAGGCAGTTCACAGAGAAAGAAATATAAGTGGCAAACACACAATTAACAAAAGGTTCATCATCCCTAACCATCAGGGAAATGAAAATTAAAACAACTAGGAGATTCTACTTTACCCAAGTAAGGCTAGGAAACATTAAAAAATGAAATGAAAATAAATGCTGGTGAGGATGTGGAGAAATAGAAATTCTCATCCACTGTTGGAGGGAATGTAAGATGGTACAACCACTTTGGAAATCAATATAGATGCCTAAGAAATCTGACTATAGAGTTACCAAAGGACCCAGTTATTCCCTTAATAGGCATGTTCCCTAAAACCTTCAAGCCTCAGTCCAGAGAGATTTGTTCAATCATGTTTATAGCTGCTCAATTCATAATAGCTAAGAGCTGACTCAACCAAGATGTCAATCACTAGAAGAATGGATAACAAAGATGTGTTATATCTACATGATGGAATTCTACACAGTAGTAAGAAAAAAAATGACACAATGAAATATGAAGAAAAATGGTTGAACCTGAAACAGATCATTGTCAATGAACTCACCCAATCACAGAAAAATAATTGCCACATTGTCTCACTCATCTACAGCACCTCACCTGAATCTACCAAAGATGCCAACGTACCCAGTAAGCATCTCTAGGACTGGACAATATGGTAGGTAGGGAGGGAGGGGAGGTATGGTGCAGCACAAATCTGGACCCAAACAGCAATGGTACCAACCATATTATACATCCTAAAAGATAGACCAAATGGTTGAACCTTCACCAATCCCTTATAGGGAACACGTGAGTCACAAGGCCCTGGAGAGGGTACAATGAAGATTGACCTTAATCTTTTACAACTTCTCTCTCTCTCTCTCTCCCTTTCTCCCTCTTCTCTCTACCTTTTTATATTATTTATCTTTGTCTTCCTTCTCTTCGTGGGCATTGACCTATAACTCCAGTACCAGTAGGTGGCTATGATCCACAATGAGCTTTTGATCAGACAGGATGACAAGGTTTCCTAAAAGAATGACAGATTTCTGTCAGACTACTTTATGACCTACCAAACTTTAGTGGTAAGACCCTACTGCTGAAGACTCCATATGTGGTTACACAACATGGAGTGACATGGCTTGACTCTGGAAGAGATTCAGTACACAGACAGTCAGTGAATCTAGTGCTAGAAGGTGATACATGGGCAGCTGGGGGAAAAATTACCAATATCTGTCCAAGCAACTTATGGTATAAACTACTTGGCAGCAAATAACCTGTCATGATGCTCACACAAGTGCAATAATAGCACACAACCATTGTGGGCAACCAACTGCTCCTGATTTGGCTAACTGACCCCCTCAGTGGAATGGAACGCAATCCTGGAACTGGGAAACAAGTCAGAACCGGATACAAAAATGAGCCCACTCTCCATTAACAATCAACCACCAATCATGGGCTATAAGAGGGCCTACACCTATTAAATTCTGTCTAAAAAATTAATGGTTATCCCCTTAATCTGATGTTAACTTTACTCTCCTTCTGACAATCTGCTTCTCTTTTTCAGATAGACACAGATCCTAAGGAGAGAACCACTCCATCTTACCTCAAAAAGGCCCTAGGTGAATCTAAGAATAAATGGCAAAACAAGCAAGGGTGCTGTTTGCTTGGTGAACCTGGTACCAGCACCAGGGTGAAGGAGATCAACACAGAGAACAATCAACTTCTACCAAATCAGATATCCAGAGACACAGAAGTTCACAAGACCTCATCACTGAAGCAGACCTAAAATGAACCCAACATGACTCACGGAAATTTGCAGAAGAGAGGGTGGAAAGAATGTCAGAGCCCCATGTTTGGTCATGATGCACAGAGACATTTCCTCCTACCTATAACTGAAGGCTAAGTCCACAATGCATGACCCATATACCCCAGGGAGGGTCCAGGGGGAGGCGGGAGGACCGGGAGGAGGCTAACAATGGTACCAACTTGACTGTATTCACTGAGTAAAAACTTAATTAAAAATTTATCAAAACTATATATTGTTATTATTGTTATTTTATTATGATAAATAAAATATTTGTTATCTTGAGTTAATCATTATATGTGTTTACCAAAATAATACACTGTACTACTTAAATATAACTAGTATTTGTCAATTAAAATTAAATTTATTTTTTAAAATATTTTATTTAGTTAGTTAGTTATTTGAGAGAGCAATAGAAAAAGAGAGAAAGAGAGGGGCAGATAGGCAGAAAGAGAAAATCAACCCCCTTGTGCATCTGCCTTACATGTGTCCTGGGGAATCATTTAGGGATCTTTAGGCTTCACAGGCAATCACCTCAATGGCTGAGCCATTTACCATCCCTCAAATTAAAATTTTAAAAACATAAACAAGGGTGTTTCAAAGAGTTTCCAGAAAAAGCAATACCTCCCAATCCCAAGCATAGTAGCCTGAGAAGGCCTAAGACATCCTAAGTTTGATCCTAAGCTGTCACGCCCGCCTCACCAGCAAGGAGGACGCCACAATCAGGATTCTTCTGAACACACTTTATTGGGGACTGCCAAGCTGCTAGATGCGAAGACGCGAAGACCCAGAACCATGAAAGGCAACTGTTTATATAGGGTTTTAGGCCGCTTACCCACAAATGATTGGTCAACTGCGGATATGTGGCCACCAGTGATTGGTTACTTTCTGGATGCCTCATTAGCATCGGCCCACGACGGGTTGGAGCATGCACACTGTGCTTGATTTACACCAGCTGTGACCAATAAGAGGCCAGAAACCGGCGCCAACTTGTAATAGCGTCTGCACGGCTCCTAACATCTCCCCCTTTTTTATTATTTAGACACCAAGGGACCAAATCACCGATCTAGCCTTTCCCACTTCTGGCAACAGGTGATCAAGGTTATAAGGCCTTGGAAAACTCACAACTCACCTTATCCTGTGCAATGAGTTATTCCTCAGGGATGTGCAAAGGCTGAGTGTGAAATAAAACTAAAAGTCTTATGCCTAACCTGGTGCAATGAGAATAAGCTCTCAGGGTGCAAAGGCCACAAGACAGCTCAAACGAAGGGAGAAAATGTCCAGGTCAAGCAATAGCAAAATTACACACAGGCACATCATGCAAGTACCAACGAGGCCCAGAGTAAGCACCAATCACTGGTTTCAGCTCTCTATTGTTTCAGAGTTATCAATCAAGCGTTAGGTGAATGTCCTATTTCCAGTGCAGCAAATGTTTGCACTAGCATAGCAATGTCTCTGAGTCTTTGACTTCGCATTTTACAGAAACACCAAAAACACCCGATTGCAGCAGCAATCATAAACAGCATCATGGAACCCATTCCAGCCCATTCCTTCAAATAAAGGGTAGCTTTCTATATCCAGTCCAATAATCCCGTAACCAAAAACAAGTCCACTCATGTTGAATTCACATGAGTCAGCAGTCCAGTTAGTAAGCAAATAATGTGATAACTGGCGTGACAGATTATACACAATCCATTTTCCATTCACATTCCAATTGTGCCAATTACCATAAAGTATCAACTTGTTCTTACACTAAATTAATTCTTTGATTAACAATCATTAACCCTCCTCTTAATTGTGCATTAATAGAAGTTTGAACATCCAAAGTATTAGCTACATTAACTGATAAATTATTCAAAGTCGCCGCAATTTGTATAGTAATAGCAGCCACAATGGCTGTAGTAATCCCAAAATCTCTTTTGATTCTAAACAAAGTCATAGAACTAGGAGAACAGCATATAGTAATAGCAGCCACAATGGCTGTAGTAATCCCAAAATCTCTTTTTGGTTCTAAACAAAGTCATAGAACTAGGAGAACAGCATCATGTATTACAGGTAGAGGTTTTGGGAATACTGAGAGTATTCCCCAACGGGGTTCTGTCCATATCCCCAGCAGGTTGAACAGGGGTAATATCATCAGCACAGCAATCACGATCTTCATCCTTTTCTGGACTCTCTTTGACCACTCGCATCAGTCTGGCAGGAACCCAAATGGGATTGTCTTGATCCTGTGGAAAAACACAAACAGCTCCCCTGGATCTTATTAAAACAAGATCTGGGCCCTTCCATTGATTAGATATAACATCTTTCCATTTTATTTTTTCTGAAACTGGTGATGGTGGCAGACAATGCCTGTCTGCTGCTGACCTACCCATCACGTCCAAATTTAAAAAATTAAATGTGTCTAGCCTGAGTGGCGCAGGCATCTTGATAGATAGATTTCCAATCAAGATATTGTCCCATTGTTAAGCAGGCTTTCACTGTATTATACCAATCTGCAGGAGTCATTGCATGAGCAGTGAGCCTCTCTACCTGAGCCTGAGTAAAGGAGGCATTAGTCCCATACGTCCTAACTGACTCTGCAAGATCTTTTAACTGTTTATGTCCTA
The DNA here is from genome assembly GCF_020740685.1 of Jaculus jaculus. NCBI lineage: Eukaryota > Metazoa > Chordata > Mammalia > Rodentia > Dipodidae > Jaculus > Jaculus jaculus. Next base: position 70,136,659 of record NC_059107.1, on the reverse strand, counting down.
TGGGCTCATGATATCGGCCCTGAGCTGGATCGTCAAACACTGGAAATATTTGTTGAATTTTTCTTATTTCTTTTGGCTTGCAGAAAGAAGTTCCCTCCATGTATCTCAGTACTTCCCTATTTGTTAAAGGTGGGGCAGAAGGCACAACAGGTGGGTCAGGGCGATATCTCTCAGCCTGATGCCTGTCAGCTTCCTCCTCTAACAGAGCCTCATCATACAAGTCCAACTCCCCTTCGCTATCTGAAGATTCAAAAGATCTTACAGAAGCAGTCTCAGAACTTGATGAGCTTGCCACATGTAAATATTTGAATTCACTTAATAAAGGATATAAATCATTACCTTCCAAATCTTTAACCTTAGTTTCCTTTTTATCATTAACCTTCATTACATTTTGTTCCTTCCTTTTATTACCTTCTAAATCTTTAACCTTAGTTTCCTTTTTATCATTACCCTTCATTACATTTTGTTCCTTCCTTTTATTACCTTCTAAATCTTTAACCTTAGTTTCCTTTTTACCATTAACCTTAGTTTCCTTTTTACCATTAACCTTCATTACATTTTGTTCCTTCCTTTTATTACCTTCTAAATCTTTAACCTTAGTTTTCTTTTTATCATTACCCTTCATTACATTTTGTTCCTTCCTTTTATTACCTTCTAAATCTTTAACCTTAGTTTCCTTTTTACCATTAACCTTAGTTTTCTTTTTACCATTAACCTTCATTACATTTTGTTCCTTCCTTTTATTACCTTCTAAATCTTTAACCTTAGTTTCCTTTTTATCATTAACCTTCAGTACATTTTGTTCCTTCCTTTTATTCTGTTTTCCTTTTTGTTCCCTTTTTTCTGTTTCTGACATACTGTCCTGATGTTCCGCTAAAGTCCTCTGGCCCTCTTTCACTTTAATGAGCACACAGGGCAAGAAGAAAATCACAACAATAGCATCAACCTCCCAGGGCAGCATACCTCTCAGAAAAAAGTCCGGATCCGTCCGTCCCGTGTGTCAGTTCTGAATCCTCCTAAAAACAGGGGTCTTCGCTGGTGCAAGATGTTCTTCAATTCCCGGGGTTTTGGCACCACTTGTCACGCCCGCCTCACCAGCAAGGAGGACGCCACAATCAGGATTCTTCTGAACACACTTTATTGGGGACTGCCAAGCTGCTAGATGCGAAGACGCAAAGACCCAGAACCATGAAAGGCAACTGTTTATATAGGGTTTTAGGCCGCTTACCCACAAATGATTGGTCAACTGCGGATATGTGGCCACCAGTGATTGGTTACTTTCTGGATGCCTCATTAGCATCGGCCCACGACGGGTTGGAGCATGCGCACTGTGCTTGATTTACACCAGCTGTGACCAATAAGAGGCCAGAAACCGGCGCCAACTTGTAATAGCGTCTGCACGGCTCCTAACACCAAGCACCAATGCAAACACCTGGGTATAGCCATGCACAGTCCTTTGGGGAATAGACAGAGATTCATTCTCAAAGATAAGCAACAGAGGAAGACAGCCAAAGGTCTCCTCTACCTTTCACATATGAATGTACAGGGTACACACAAGTGCATATTCATCTGCATACAATACACATGCACCACACGCATACACATCACACCAAACATATTACACATGCTAAAAAAAAACAAACAAAATATCATGAAAGGCAAATTAAAAAATAAAAGTTAGTAGAGTACAATCAAGAATAAACCTGAATTCAACTTGCAAGAATTTTTGACCTGCGGAAGAATTGACTTTTTCCTGAGGAAAAACTGAGATTTTTCCACCCACATAGAATACCTCTGCATCAACACAGAAGAAAATACATCCTGAAATTCCAACACACCACAGCCTTGATGGTGACTTGTTATCTTACTTCAAGAAAGTCTGTATTTTTCTCTAACCATCTAATCATCATGCTTGCAAAACAGTTGATCATATTTTGAAGAGCAAATTACTCTGGCAGAAACAAGTGCATTTGCTACATACCCATAGGCACTAAATAATTATTGTTGTCTGGTGTCTGTCATTTGTTAAACTCCTCACCTGAATAGGCACAGCATAGAGTAACACAACAAGGTCTATCATTAGACCTTGGATGTTAGATTATATACAATTTGTTTACATTAGAAGGTAAGCTTTGTTATAATCTTCTTAAAGGTCTATCAGAAAATAGGTCTTTGGGGACTGGAAAGATGGCTCACAGGTTAAAAGTGCTTTCTTACAAAGTGTAACAGTCTGGGTTCAATTCCTCACTACCCACATACAACCAGATGCACAAAGTGGTGCATGCATGCATCTGGGGTTCCTTTACAGTAGAAGGAGGTGCCCATCCTCTCTCTCAAATAAATAAAATATTACAAATTAAAAAATAAAATAGGACCCTTAAATTTATTATTATAAGTCATTGTTCACATAAAAGGAGGCAATTCATTTTCTTTATGTAAATCTCTATAATTTTATATGCTTCTGCTGAGTATTAAATATCAAGCATTTGCCTTGGTAAACAAAATTCAGAATCCTCTCACTATAATACAATGCTGTATCTTTCTAACAATGAAAAAATGTGTTTCTTAAATAATCAAGATTCTCATTTTATCATTTATTTTCTGTTATTAGCTTTCATGAAAATTCTCAAACAGTACCTTCAAGGAGGTAAAAAGATTCTATAAAACTATCAGGATCAAGACTGCATGATACTGACAAAAAAATTAGTTGGACAATGGAACAAAATAGAGAGAACAAAAGTAGATCCATGTAAATGTAGTGAACTGACCTTCAACAAACGAAAATCAGCAGATGGAGAAAACATCTTTTGCAAATATATATTAAAAGAATAAAAATATGAGCCATAGATTAAGAAAAACTATTGATAAATAGCACACCTAACAAAAGATTATCTACAACATGCACATCCATTAGAATTAAACAAGATTTAGCCAAACAACTCTAACAAAAAATGGACAAAAATAGGGCTGGAAGGATTGCTTAGTGGCTAAGGCATTTCCTGCAAAACCAAAGGACCCAGGTTCAATTCTTCAGGAGCCACGTTAGCCAGATGCACAGGGGCACATGTGTCAGGAGTTAGTTTGCAGTGGCTGGAGGCCCTGGAGCACTGATTCTATTTCTCTCTCTCTTTCCCTCTCAAATTAATAAAAAAAAAATTAAAGGGACAAAATACCTGAACAATTATCTCTTCCCAAAGAGATATAAGTATAGACAATAGGGATGTGAGAAGATGCTCCATGCAATGTCTTGAGAGAAAATAAAATTGAAAAAAATTGGATGTCACTATATTCCAATTAGCATAATCAAGGTCTAAATCCAGTATAGGACCCAATGTTAGAAAGCACGCAGAATAGTGGGGATTCTTATTCATTATTGGTGAAATTGCAAAGTGTTGTAGGTACTTTGGTAGCAAGTTTTAAGGAAAATTTCTACAAAATTGGTATGTCCTCTGCTTCTTGGCTTTGTTCTTGGGCATGATTTATTATTACTACCACATAATTCAGTTACTGCATTACTCCAAATTTCCTCAAATGAGTAGAATTTTATGTTTTCACAATAACCTGCATATAGATAGTTATAAAAGCTTCATTTATAATCATCAAAATTTAAGATTAGACAAAATGTCCCTAAATAAGTACATCAAATGTAGTATGTAAAATTAATTTCAGTTTTAGAAAGAATAAATGATATATAAAGCCATGAAGGATGTAGATGAATCTTAAATGTATATGACCAGTCTGATATATGAGTTTAATCTATGCTATTTTGTAAAATGGAAAAATATGAAGACAGTGAAAATCAGTGGTATAACAGGTGGGTGTACATAGAGAAAGAACAGTCTGAGAACAGGAGAATTTTAAGATAGTGAAAGTAATTTGAATGATAATACAGCAGTATGCATATGCCATATTTATTTGTTAAAACCAATAAAATATAAAACACTATGAGCTGACCCTAATGCAAATCTTGACTTCTCACTAGCAGAAGACCCTGAACTGATGACAATTTTTTGAGTCCATGTATGAAAAGGAGTTAATTATATGAATTTGCCCAGCTCTTATTTCATATGTTCAATTCTACAGTCTTCTTGGAAGAAAAAATAGGTATGGAATTTGTTCTTATTTTTACTATTAAGCTTTGTACTCAGTGAATACAGACAATTGGTACAATTGTTGGCCTCCTCTCTGTCCTCCTTCCTCCACAGGGAACCTCCTTGTTGGGGCATATGGATTGTGCATTGTGGGGTTAGCCTTCAATTATGGGTAGGAGGAAATGTCTCTGTGTATCATGACCCAACATGTGGCTCTGACATTCTTTCCACCCCCTCTTCCACAACTTCCCCTGAGCCATGTTGGGTTCAGTTTAGGTCTGCTTCAGTGATGAGGTCTTGGGAGCCTCTGTGTCTCTGGATATCTGATTTTGTAGGAGTTGGTTGTTCCCTGTGCCTATCTCCTTCACCCTTGTGTTGGTACCAGGCTCACTAAGAAAACAGCACTCTTGCTTGTCTCCCCAATTATTCTTAGTTTCAGCTGGGGCCTTATGGCCCTATTGAGGTGAGATGGAGTGGTTCTCTCCTTAGGATCTGTGTCTATCTGAAAAAGAGAAGCAGATTCTCCAATGGAGAGTAAAGTTAGCACTAGGTAAATGGGATAACCATTATTTTTTACAGAGAATTTAATAGGTATAGGCCCTCTTTTAGCTGATGACTGAAGGGACCTTGATAATGGAGACCAGGATCATTTTTTGATATGGTTCTGACTTGTTTCCCAGATCCAGCTATTGATTCCATTCCACTGAGCAGAGCAGTTAGCCAAATCAAGAACAGTTGGTTTCCCACCCTGGCTGTGGACTTCTATTGCACTTGTGTGAGCATCACATCAGGTTGTTTGCTACTAAGTTGGTTAGACCATGAGGTGCTTGGGCAGTTATTGGTCATTTTCTCCCTGTAGCTCATGAGGCAAGTTCTGGCACTAGAAGCTCTATCTGGGCACTGACTCTCTTCCATCTTCCAGCCTTGTCACTCTATGTTACATGCCAATACCATATAGCATCCTCAGAAGTAGGGTATTACCCCTAACCTTTGGTGGGTCATCAAGTTCTCTGACAGAAATATGTCTTCTTTTGGGAAACCTTGTAGTCCTGTCTGATCAAAAGCTCATTATGGATGATACCCACTTGCTGGTACTCGGAGTTACAGGTCAGTGCCCAAGAAGAGGGAAGAAATAGCTTAGTAAAATAAAAGAGATAGAGAGATGAAAGAGAAGATGGAGGGACAAGAAAAAAAATATAATCAGGAGAAGATTAATGTCTGTCTTAATCATATACTCTCCAGGGCCTTGTGATTCAGGTATTCCCTCTTGGGGCCTGATGAAGGTTCAGCCATTTGGTCTGCCTTTTAGGATGTAGAATTGTATGGCAGAATTGCTGTTTAGGTTCACTATTGTGTTCTCCACCCCCTCCATTGCACTCCCCTCCCTCCCCACACTCCCTGTAGTCTGGTTGTCAAGATGCTTGCTAGTTATGTCAGCATCTTGGGTAGATAAAGGTTAGTAGCTGTAGATGAGTGAGACTATGTGGCAATTGTCCTCTGTGATTGCATGAGTTCAATAAAAATGATCTGTTCCAGGTTCAACCATTTTTCTTCAAATTCCATTGTGTTGTTATTCCTTACTGCTGTGTAGAATTCCATTGTGTAGATATGCCACATCTTAGTCGTCCATTTTTCTAATAAGTTATATCTGGATTGATTCCAGCTCTCAGCTATTACAAATTGAGCAGCTATAAACATGGTTGAGCAAATCATTCTGAACTGAGGCATGAGGCTTTTAGGTTGCATGCCCAGTAAGGGAATAATGGGGTCTGTTGGTAACTCTATAGTCAGCATTTTTAGGAGTTTCCATATTGCTTTCCAAAGTGGTTGTACCATCTTACATTCCCACAAACAGTAGATGAGGGATCCTATTTCTCAATATCATCCCCAGCATTTATTTTTGTTTGATTTTCTAATGTTTGCTATCCTTACTTGGGTAAGGTGGAATCTCATAGTTGTTTTCATTTGCATTTCCCTCATGATTAGGGAGGACAAACATTTTCTAAAGCGTGTGTTTGCCATTTGTATTTCTTTCTCAGAGAACTACCTGTACAGTTCTTTGCCCCATTTTGTGAATTTTTTGTTTGACTTTTTATTATTTAGGTTTTTGAGTTCTTTGTAGATTCTAGAAAATAGGCCTCTGTCAGTTGGATATTCAGCAAATAATTTCTCCCATTATGTAGGTAATTTATTGGCTTTGCTTATTGTATGTTTGTCTGTGAAGAAACTTTTCAGCTTCATATGATTCCATTGGTTGAGTGATTATTTATGATCCGATATTACTGGGGTTTAGTTTAGGAAGTCTTTTCCCATTTCTGTATCATGGGAAGTTCCTCCTATATTTTCTTCCAGTAGTAGTCAAGTTTCTTCTTGATATTCCAGTGCCTATACATGGATGGTTAGGGTATTGATTGGGATCCCTCAGTCTTTGTTATGAAGGCATTTAGTGCTATGAATTTTCCCCTGAGAACCGTATTCTTTGTGTCCCATAAGTTTTTGGTACAATGTGATGTCATTGCCATTCATTACTAAAAATTTTTCAATATCATCCACTACCCACTTATTGTTTAAAAGTGTGTTGTTCAGATCTTATGAGACTTCCTGCCAAGATGACAATGGCCTAACTGTGCCGCACATCACCGGGAAAGAGAGATAAGACATTAAGTGTTCACTGGGTCTTTTAGGGGAGAGAAATCTCCAATAGATTGCCAGTGGGAGGGCACAGAGGGGAAAGAAACAGGGAATCATTGATTCCCTCACATGCAGCCCCCCCGCCAAGCAGCCGCCATATACACAGTCCCACCTTCAAGAAACTCCTGCACTTACTGTAGGAAAAGGGTCCCAGGCCAACATAGTTCCACTTGCCACACTGCACAGGGATGATCAACCTGCTACCACTGCCCATGAGTGACTTTGGCCAGGCTGCCTCTGCTGGCCCATTGGAGCTCAGGCTCCTCTCATCAATTTGCCTGCCAAACAGTGCCACTGCTCAGATCTCCACTTGTGGAAGTTTAGCCTGCTCTGCCCACTTGATCACTTACTGCTCCAGCCGCCACACATTCATGCGTGAGCTCAGGACCATTCCAACTCCCCACCAGAGCTCAGACTATGTCTGTAGCTTACACTAGCTCAGGTTCCATCCCTCCCTCTCTGCTGCACTGGCCGACTGCCATTGTCCTGTTGCAGGGGAGCACAGAGTGCTTCTGGGTCCCAGTGTCCTGCCACACCAGAGTTTGGGCTGCTTCAGTGCTTGCTGCCTCAGTGTCCCTCGTAGTGTGAATACAGGCAGCTTTGGCACATTACCATAGAGAGCTCAGGCAACTTTGGTGGCTGGGACAGGCAGGAGTTCAGGTGGCTTTGGCAAGAGGGAGCCAAAGCCCAGGCTGCTTGGCAACTGCCTCAGGCTGCTTCAGATTCCCACTGTGCTTGAACCCAGGCTGATCCACCCACCTACTACAGCAATGGGCAGACCACGGCACAAAAGTCAAATGAAATCCAGTTAGTTCACCCAGCCCTACAATGAGCATCTCTAATCAAAACATAAAAGAGTCATCAGGATCATAACACCAAAATGAAGCTATGAGAAATGTAACCCTGACCAAGCTACTGGTAGAACTTGCAGAAAAGCAACAAAGGACTGATAATCGTGTGGGTGCTGTCATCACTAGACTAGACATAATAGATAAGCAAATAGAATGAGTTCAAAGACAGTTAAGAGATATGAAGAAATGTGAAAAAAAAAAGAACTTCAAAAATCAGCTTGTGATTCTAAATAAAGACATAAAGAAATGCAAGGATGAATTCCAAGAAGCATCCTAGCTCAAACAAACAGGAAAAGGAAATAAAGGGGATGTAATTTGGAAAAGAAGTTAAGTTAGCACTATTTGCTGATGACATGATTGTATATGTAAGAGACCCAAGAGACTCCATTCCAAAACCCCTGAAGGTGATAAACTCCTATAGCAAAGTAGCAGGATGCAAAATCAATGCACCAAAATCACTATTCTTTCTATATGCAGATGACAAAGACACAGAAAAATAAATAAGGAATAACAAAAACCATAAAATACTTTGGAATAACATTAAACAAGAAAGTGGAAGATCTATACAATGAAAACATAAAAACACTCAAAAAATAAATTGAGGACTTGAGAAAATGGAAAGATCCCCCATGCTCCTGGACAGGCAAAATTAACATTGTGAAGATAGCAATACTACCAAAGGCAATATACAGATTTAATGCCATTACAATTAAAATCCCAATGGTGTTCTTCACAGAGATAGAAAAAAAAATGATCTAAAAGTTCATATGGAAAGGAAGAAGGTCTTGCATATCCAAACATGTCCTCAGCAAAAGAAATTCCTCAGGAGGCATTACCATACCTGATCTAAAGCTATGTTACAAAGCCATAGTAATAAAAACATCATGGTACGCTCATAAAAACAGGAGTATAGACCAAGGGAATAGACTTGAGGATCCAGGCTTTGGATCAAACAACTACAGCTACTTGATATTTGACAAAAGCTCTAACAATATAGGCTGGAAAAAAGACAGCATATTCAACAAATGGTGCTGGACAAACTGGATACCCACATGCAGGAATTTGAAACTTGATCCACACATTTCACCATGCAATACACTCAAGTCCGAATGAATCAAAGGCCTCAATATACGATCAATAATTCAACTACTACTGGACGAAAATACAGGAAGTACTTTCCCTGATATAGGAATGAACAAAGATGTCCTGAGAAAAATCCCAGTAGCTCACGATCTTAGTCATTCAACTAATAGCATCATATGAAGCTGAAGAGTTTCTTTACAGACAAGCACACAATAAGCAAAGTTAATAGATTACCCACAGAATAGGAGAAAATATTGCTGGTTATCCAAATGACAGAGGCATAATCTCTAGAATCTACACAGAACTCAAAAATCTAAATAGTAAAATGTCAAATACCCCACTCACAAAATGGGGCAAAGAACTCAACAGGCAGTTCACAGAGGAAGAAATACAAGTGGCAAACACACACTTAAGAAAATGTTCATCATCCCTAATCATCAGGAAAATGCAACTTAAAACAACAATGAGATTCCACCTTACCCCAGTAAGGATAGCAAACATCAAAAAAATCAAATGAAAATAAATGCTGGCGAGGATGTGGAGAAGCAGGAACACTCATCCATTGTTGGTGGGAATGTAAGATGGTACAACCACTTTGGAAAGCAATATGGAGACTCCTGAAAAAGCTGACTATAGAGATACCAACAGACCCAGTTATTCCCTTACTGGGCATCCACCCTAAAACCTTCAAACCATAGGCCAGACATATTTGTTCAATCATGTTTGTACTGGCTCAATTCATAATGGCTAAGAGCTGGAATCAACCAGATGCCCATCACTAGAAGAATGGATAACTAAGATGTGGTATATCTACACAATGGAATTCTATACAGCAGTAAGAAAAAATGATACAATTAAATTTGAGGAAAAATGGTTGGACCTGGAAGAGATCATTCTCAGTGAATTTACCAAATCACAGAAAAAAAAAAAAAATCGCCACATATTCTCATTCATTTACAGCATCTTACCTGGATCTACCCAAAATGCCTTAAATACCCAGCAAGCATCTTGTAGACTAGATAATTGGATGGGTGGGGAGGGGCGAGGGAAATGAACTGGGTGGGAAACACAAATCTAGACCCAAACTGCAATGGTACCATAAAATTCTGAATCCTAAAAGGCAGACCAAATGACTGAACCCTCACCAGGCCCTTAGAGGGAACACCTGAGCCACAAAACACTGGAGAGGTTATGATGAAGACTTACCTTAATCTTCCTCAGCTTCTTTTTCTCTCTCTCTCTCTCTCTCACTCTCTTCTCTCTAACTCTTTTATATTAGTTAGCTTTTTTTTTTTTTCTTAGTGGGCACTTACCTGTAACTTTGGTACCAGCAGGTGGCTATCATCCACAATTAGCTTTTGATCAGAGAGACCTTCAAGATGTCCTAAAAGAAAGACAGATTTCTGTCAGAGTACTTGATGACCCACCAAAGGTTAGTGGTAAGACCCTACTGCTGAAGACACCTTATGCGGTCGACACATTACTTGGTATGACGTGGCTGGAATCTGGAAGAGAATCAGTCCCTAGACAGTCAGCACATCTAGTGCCAGAAGGTGCTACATGGGCAACTGGGGGAAAATGACCAATATTTGTCGAAGCAACTCTTGGTCTAACCTATTTAGCAGCAAATAACCTGTTGGGATGCTCACACAAGTGTAATAGTGGCACATAGAAATGGTGGGAAACCAACTTCTCTTGATTCAGCTAACTGATCCCATCAGTGATATGGGACCCATAGCTGGATCTGGGAAACAAGTCAAAACCATATCCAACCATAAGCCTGCTCTCCATTATCAAGCTACTGCCAATCGTGGGCTACAAGAGGGCCTACACCTATTAAATTCTCTGTAAAAAGGTAAGGGTTATCTCGTTTGTCTGGTGTTACATAATCTCTCTTGGAGAATCTGCTTCTCTTTTTCAGATAGATGTAGATCCTGAGAAGAGAGACACCCCATCATACTTCAAAAGGGCCTCTGATGAAACTAAGAACAAAGGGTGAAACAAGCAAGGGTGCTGTTTTCTTGGTGATCCAGATACCAGCACAAGGGTGAAGGAGATCAATGCAAAGAAAAATCAACTCCCACCAAATCAGAGATACAGAGACCCAGAGCCCCCCAACAGCCCCTCACTGAAGCAGACCAAAAATGAACCCAACATGGGTTACTGAAATTTTGCAGAATAGGGGGCAGAAAGGATCTCAGAGCCACATGTTGGGTCATGATATTCAGACATTTATTCTACACATAACTGTGGGCTAACTCCAGAATGCATAACCCATATACCACAACTAGGAGGGCCCAAGGGGAGGGGATAGGTAATAGATGAGCCTAATAATTTTATCAAATTGACTGTATTTGATGAGTACAAAACTAATAAAAAAAATCTGGAAGAATAAAAAAAGTGTGTTGTTCAGTTTCCAGGAGCCAGTGGGATTCTTGGTGGGTCTATTGTCTTTAATTTTTAGCAATATAGCTTTTTGATCTGATATCTTCCAGGGAATTATATCAATCTTCCTAAATATATGGAGGCTTTGTGTCCCAGTGTATGATATATTTTAGAGAATTTTCCATGGGCTGCTGAGAAGAATATGTAATCTGTGGATTTGGGATGGAATGTTCTGTACATGTCTGTTAAGTGTAATTGGTCTACTTTTGTTGTTGTTGTTGTTTTTGAGCTCTCTCACTTTCCTGTTGAGTTTCTGTTTGGATGATCTACTTATTACTGATAGTTGTGTATTCAAGTCCCCAACTATGATGGTATTGGTGGCTATTTCTGTTTTATTTTCAAGAGGTTGTTTAATGTATTATGGTGCCCATGTGTTTAGTGCATAAAGATTTATGATTGTGATATCATTTTGATGGATTTTTCCCTTGATAAGTAGCAAGTGGTCTTCTTAGTCTTTTTCATTATTTTTGATTTGAAGTCTACTTTATCTGATATTAGTATATATATGCCTGCTTGTTTATAATTCCTATTTGATTGGGATATCATTTTTCACCCTTTCACCCTGAGGAGGTATCTGGTTTTAGTGGTGATGTGGGTTTCTTGAAGACAACAGATTTAGGGGTCTAATATTTGGATACACCCTTTTACCTTGTTTCTCTTGATGGTGAATCAAGGCCATTAATATTAAGGGTAATGACTGTGAGGTTTGATTTGATCCCTGCCATATTGTGTTGGTTTATGCGGTTTGGTGTTTTCATGGAAATTGAAGGTTTTTGTGCCTATCTGCCTTTGGATTTTGTGATCTGCCTCTTGTAGGCACTTGAGGTTGATTGTTTGATTCTTCTATGTACAGATTCTTCTATGTACTTAATATATTGATTCTTCTATGTACACAATTATCAATCCTTTGTTGTTTGCTGCAAGTTCTACCAGTAGCTGGGTCAGGGTTGCATTGCTTATAGCTTCATTTTCATGTTTTCATCCTAATGTCTCTTCTATGCTTTGATTAAAGGCATTCATTGTAGGACTGGGTGGTCTTACTGGATTTACTTGCATTTGATTTTTGTGTTGTTTCTTTTGTGCTGTGGTCTGCCCATCACAGTTCATGGAGAGTATGAATGTGGTCTCAATGGTCAGGGGAAGTGGTGCCTCTTGGAGTAGCAGGCCTGAGCTTGCAGGTTGGAACACATATAGGCAGAGTGGTCCTGAGCTCACATGTGGGTGGGCGGACATATCAGTCTGAGGTCATGTGGGCAGATGGGGGGATTGGGCCTGAGCTCATGCAGTGAGTCATGTGGAACTATGCTGGCCTGGGTCCCCTTTCCTGCAGCAATGCAGAAGTATCCTGAGTCTGGGACTACAGCCATGGTAGCTGCTTGGGGTGGGGATGGGGGAATGAGGGACTGGTGGGCTACCCAAGAGCAATGGATCAGCCAATTTCCCCCCTGTTTTTCACATCTGTGCCCTTTCATTGGTGATCTATTAGAGATTCTCTCCCCTAAAAGACCCAGTGAACCCTTAATGGCTTGCCTTTCCTTCCTGGGGATATGTAGCATGGTAAGGCCTAGTTTTGATAATTTTGAAATATAGATTATTTATTTATTTATTATAATCACCATTCTGTGCAATGGATCACTAGTTATTCCTCCTAAGTCATCATTCTTAGGAGAATAATTCATTATTATACTTAGATCAACATCTTCTATATCTGCTTTGCCATTATAACACTTGATAACAATGGTATTTCTTCTTTTATGAGTCTTACATTTTTAGAATTCAAAGATAAAAGAGGTCATGTGATGTTTCTGTAAGGTTGAGTATTCTTCTATTCACAACCCTGGCTTATCTCATTTTGTATTTAATGTCTCATTTTAGCTCATGCTAACCTGGATCTCATTCTGTGGCCCCAGGTTGGCCTTGAAACCATGGAGATGCTTTTCCCCTCAGCCTCCTGTGGTACTAAAAGCATGCAATATCACACCCAGCTGGTACATGAACTTTTGTTGCTGAGATAAGACACCTGACCATAACTGGCTTATTGGAGCAAGCTTACAGTTTCATGGGAAACTTTTTATCATTAACATTCTCATGTCTTCACACATAAGCAGCAAGGAGGGAGCAACAAGACTGAGGTCAGTAGATCTGAGCTCAATTTGATTAACTTAATTAATCAACCTCAACTTTCACCCCCAGTAATAATCCTCTTCCAGCAAGGTTGCACCTCCCAAATGCTCATCTGATCATAATAATATCAAAAGGGAACTAGAAATGTACCCTGAATCGAGCATCATTTTCATTCCAAAAGTCTGGATTAGATTTAAAAAAAACGGTTATAGAAACAACTTAAAGATGAACACTTGAAAGTAAGACAAGAGGAAATGTAGTGAAATAAATCTAAATCTATTAACAGTGGTCTCAAGGGCCCTTCTGTCAACTAAGATGATCAAAATATTCCCGAAAATATTTTTTTTGTGAGAACCAAAGGCTACTTCCAGTTTTGAGTTCTCTTTCGCAGTTTATTATTATAATTTTGACAAGCATAAAATGGAAACAAATGCAAATTTATCATTCCCACCTGATTCAAAGTACCTCCATAGATACTCCATAAATATATTGAGAGAGAGAGAGAGAGAGAGGAACTCCAAAACAATCATTAAACTACCAACTCTGTTACTAGGCAACATGATTCTAAATCACTCCATCCAAGCAGAGGTTATTGTTTGAAGATTTTTAATCACATAGAAGTCAATTTATTTTTATTTTTATTTTTTCAATTTGCTCTTATTCATTTCTTTAAATTTTTATTAACATTTTCCATGATTATAAAAAATATCCCATGGCAATACCCTCCCTCCACTGCCCACAATTTCCCCTTTGAAATTCCATTCTCCATCAATTTACCTCCCCATCTCGATCATTGTACTTACATATAAACAATACCAACCTAGTAAGTATCCGCCTCCCTTCCTTTCTCTTACCTTTATATCTCCTTTTTAACTTACTGGCCTCTGCTACTAAGCATTTTCATTCTCACCCAGAAGCCCAATCATCTGTAGCTAGGATCCATATATGAGGGAGAACATGTGGTGCTTGGCTTTCTGGGCCTAGGTTACCTCACTTAGTATAATCCTTTCCAGATCCATCCATTTATCTGAAAATTTCATAACTTCATTTTTCTTTATTGCTGAGAAGAACTCCATTGTATAAATGTGCCACATCTTCATTATTCACTCATAGGTTGAGGGACTTCTAGGCTGGTTCATTTCCCAGCTATTGAGCAGTAATAAACATGGTTGAGCATGTACTTCTGAGGAAATGAGATGATTCCTTCGGATATATGCCTAGGAGTGCTATAGCTGGGTCATATGGTAGATCAATTGCTAGCTGTTTTAGGAACCTCCACACTGATTTCCACAATGGCTGGACCAGATTGAATTCCCACCAGCAGTGCTGAAGGGTTCCTCTTTTTCCAAATCCCCACCAACATTTATGATCATTTGTTTTCATGAGGGTGGCCAATCTGACAGGAGTGAGATAGAATTTCAATGTAGTTTTGATCTGCATTTCCCTGATGACGAGGGACGTAGAACATTTTTTTTAGATGTTTATATGCCATTTGTATTTCTTCCTTTGAGAATGCTCTATTTAGCTCCATAGCCCATTTTTTGATTGGCTTGTTTGATTCCTTATTATTTAACTTTTTGATTTCTTTTTATACCTTAGATCATAATCCTCTATCAGATATATACCTGGCAAAGATTTTTTTCCCATTCTGTAGGTTGCCTCTTTGCTTTTTTCACTGTGTCCTTTGCAGTGCAAAATCTTTGTAATTTCATGAAGTCCCAGTGATTGATCTGTGGATTCATTGCCTGAGCAATTGCGGTTGTATTCACAAAGTCTTTGGCAAGACCTATATGTTGAAGGGTTTCCCCTACTTTTTCCTCTAGTAGTTTCAGCTTTCAGGTCTGATGTTAAGATCTTTAATCCATTTGAACTTAATTCTTGTGCATGGTGAGAAAGAAGAATCTATTTTCATCCTTCTGTAGAATATATATCCAGTTTTCCCAACACCATTTGCTGAAGATGCTGTCTTTTCTCCAATGAGTACTTTTGGCATTTTTATCGAATATCAGGTGGCTATAGCTACCTGGGCTTACATCTGGGTCCTCTATTTTGTTCCACTGATATACATGTCTGTTTTTGTGCCAGTATCATGCCGTTTTTGTTACTATGGCTCTGTAGTATAGTTTAAAATCAGGTATGGTGATACCACCAGCCTTATTTTTGTTGCTCAGTATTATTTCAGATATCCAAGGTTTTTTGTGATTCCAAATGAATTTTTGGATTGTTTTTTCTATTTCCATGAAGAATGTCATTGGAATTTTGATAGGGATTGCATTAAATATGTAGATTGCTTTTGGTAAGATTGTCAATTTCACTATATTGATTCTTCCAATCCAGGAACAAGGGATGTTTCTCCACTTTCTAGTGTGTTCTGCAATTTCTCATTTGAGTACTTTAAAGTTCTCATTGTAGAGATTCTTTACTTCCTTCATTGGGTTTATTCCAAGGTACTTTATATTCTTTTTGATGCAATTGTAAATGGGAGTGATTCTCTGATTTCATCCTCTGTGTGTTTGTTGTTAGCATATATGAAGGCTACTGATTTCTGTGTATTTATTTTGTATCCTGCTACATGGTTGTAGGTTTTGATCAGCTCTAACAGTTTGCTAGTAGAGTCTTTAGCGTCCTTTATGTATAGAACCATGTCTTCTGTAAATAATGATAACTTGATCTCTTCCTTTCTAATTTGTATCACTTTTATGTGTGTCTCTTGCCTTATTGCTATGGCCAAGACTTCCAAAACTATATTAAATAAAATTGGGGACAGTGGACACCCTTGTCTTATTCCTGATTTTAGTGGAAAAGCTTCCAGTTTTTCCCCATTTAGTAATATGCTGCCTGTAGGCTTGTCATAAATAGCTTTTATTATATTGTGTTCCTTCTATTCCCAGTCTCTGTAGGACTTTTATCATGAAGGGATGTTGGATTTTATCACATGCTTTCTCTGCATCCAATGAGATGATCATGTGATTTTTGTCCTTCAACCCATTTATATTTACAGACTTGTGTATAGTGAACCATCCCTGCATCTCTGGGATAATGCCTACTTTGTCAAGGTGAATGATCTTTTTGATATATTCTTGTATTCTGTTTGGCAATATTTGTTGAGAATTTTTGCATCTATGTTCATGAGGGAGATTGGTCTGTAATTCTCTTTTGTTCTGTGTTTGCCTTGTTTTGGTATCCGGGTGATGCTGGCCTCATAGAAGGAGTTTGGTAGAATTCCTTCTTTTTCTATTTCCTGGAAAAGCTTAAGAAACAATGGTGTTAGCTCTTCCTTAAGGGTCTGGTAAAATTCAGCAGTGAATCCATCTGGGCCTGGGCTTTTTTTTAGTTGGGAGATTATTGATAACTGTTTGGATCTCCATGCTTTTTATAGGTCTATTTAAGTGATTAATCTCATTTTGATTTAATTTAGGTGGGTCATACAAATCAAGGAAATCATCCATTTCTTTCAGATTTTCATACTTTGTGGAGTACATGCTTTTATAGTATGTCCTTATGATTTTTTTGAATTTCTCTGGAATCTGTTGTGATGTTAACTTTTTCAACTCTGATTTTATTAATTTGTGTCTCTTCTCTCTTTCTTTTGTTCAGATTTGCTAAGGGTTAATCAATCTTGTTTATACTTTCAAAGAACCAACTCTTGGTTTCATTAATTCTTTGGACTTCTTTTTTTTTGTTTTGTTTCTATTTCATTAATTTCTGCCCTAATCTTTATTATTTCTTCCCATCCACTGATTTTTTGTTTGCCTTGTTCTTCTTTTTCCAAGGCTTTAAGGTGGAGCATTAGGTCATTTACTTGTGACCTTTCTAATTTCTTTACGTAGGCACTTAAGACTATAAATCTACCTCTTAGTACTGCTTTCATTGTGTCCCAGAGATTTTGGTATGTTGTGTTCTCATTATCGTTTGACCCTATAACTTTTTTGATTTCCTTCTAGATTACTTCACTGACCCATTCATCATTTAGTAATGTATTGTTTAGTTTCCATGATTTTGTGTATGCTCTATAGCCTTTCTTGCTACTGATTTGTAATTTAATTCCATTGTGGTCAGGTAGAATGCAAGGAATTATTTCAATTTTCCTGAATTTGTTAAGATTTGCTTTGTGCCCTAATATATGGTCTATTTTAGAGAATGTTCCATGTCCTGCCTACTATGCCTTTGGAGTGGAATTCTTCTCCTTCTACTATGCCCTGAATTCTTATATTTGATCTTTTCATAGTGTCCCGAATATCTTGAAATTCCCACTCATACATTTCTATACGTTTGTCTTTCTCTTTGTTGGACTGTATTGGATCTGCCACCTGGTCTTCTAGCTTGGATATTCTGTCCTCTCCTTCATCCATTCTACTGGTGAGATTTTCTACAGAGTTTTTTATTTCATTAACTGTGTTCTTCATTGCTAGTAATTCTGACTGGTTTTTCTTTATTATTTCTATTTCCTTATTTATGTCTTGTATTGCCTTCTTTATTTCATTAAGTTGGTGTCTGCATCTTCTTTGATTTCCTCTTTGATTCCTTTGATTTCCTCCTTGACTTTTTCTTTGATTCCTTTGATTTGTTCTTTAACTTCTTTGAACATGTTTACAATCATTCTTTTGAAATCTTTCTCAGGCATTTCCTCTATCTCGTTCTCACTGGAGGTCATTTCTGGTGCATTAATACTGTTAGGTGGATTTATATTGTCTTGCTTTTTAGTGTTTCTTTTGTTATAATATATATATTTTTGCATCTTAGATTAATTTAATGCTTGGATTTTCTAGCTAGCTGGATATTCTTAGCTTTATCAATTTATTTGATGTTATATATCTTCGGGGTAGGAGCTTAAGGTGTTAAGTGTGGCTCTTAAGACTCTCAGAGTATCTACAAAGGTGTTCCTATGGGTTGAGTTTCCCTGCTATGGGAGCATTGAAGTAGGCTGAGTTGAATAAAATACAGGTAGATTCTAAAATTGGACTAAACACTGTCCACATTCAATCAAAAAGAGCACTGAGTATTTATGCAAGAGTAGTTATTATAACAACCAGATCCTCTATCAAAAAAGAAGTTAAGATTTCTGGTCTGTTGAGGGATCCAATTCAGCTTGTGACCAAGTAAGAATCTTCCCTGGTGCAATCCCAGTTACCTTTTTGGATGATTTTGGTCTCAGTCAAATTGCTGGCCGGGTCGTTGGGCTGCTGTACTGATTTTGGGAGCTGTTCACTAGCTTTTCCTGTGCCTGTAGCCTGGCAATTGTGGCCCTGCAGATTGGCACTCCCACTGCTGGAACTGCCACAGCTGCCCCTGAAGCTGCCATTGCTGGATCTGTCACCGCTGCTGCTAAAACTTCCGCTGCTGGGTCTATCGCCTCTGTTGGGTGCACCGCTGCTGCTGCCACTGCTGCTGCTGCTTTATCTGCCACTGCTGGATCCTCTGCTGCTGCTGCTGGATCTGCCACTGCTGGGGCCACTGATGCTGCTGCTGAAGCCGCTGATGTTGCTGTCGGACTCTGCTCCTGCTTTGTTCCAGCTATTTGCTCAAGTTGGCATGGCTGTTCCTAGGACTGCTGCTATATTCACTGTACTTGGGTACAGGTGGTTGGGGAGGGGAGGGAGCCACAGCTGCTCTGGTTCTCTCGCTGTTCCACATGTTCCACTGCCATTTCAATTTCCTATACACCTCACTTTTTAGTAAAAGTGTGTATTTTCCTGAGTTTTTTTCAGTCTCCCCACCCCCCAGGCTGCTTTGGTGTGGTGTCTAAGATGTCATCTTAACTGGAAGTGTGTTGTTAGATTTTTTTAATGATGGCCATACTTACTGGAGTAAAGTGGAGTCTCACAGTTGTTTTCATTTGCATTTCCCTGATAGTTACGAATGCTGAACATTGTCTTAAGTGTGTGTTATCCATTTGCATTTCTTCCTCTGAGAACCCCTATTCAGTTCTCTGCCACATTTTTGGAATGGGTTCTTTCACTGCTCCACGTGTTCTTCTACCTTGTGATCTGCTCCTCCATTGCTCAGTGCTGCTCTCCCTTCATGTTTCTTGAGTTGTGGAGAGCTCCGGTGTGAATGGAAGCTCCCCTCACCTATCTTTTCCTGCGGCTGTGGTCAAGCCTGGCTGCTTTCTGGTGCACTGCCACCACCATGCTCTACGGACCTGGCAGGGCTGCTTTTGCCAGCCTGTGCGGTCTCTGGATCTCTTCTACTTCTCCACTGCCATTTTGATTTCTATATACGTCACTTTTTAGTAAAAGTGAGTAGTTTGCTGAGATATTTTAGTCTTTTTCCCCCCTAGGCTGTTTTGGTGTGGTAACTAAGTCGCCATATTTACTGGAAGTCCTAGAAGTCAATTTTGTGGATAAATATATGCATGATACAGAGTCTAGTTGAAGCCAAGAATATGTTTTATTTATCAAATGAAGTATAAATGTTGATGTAAATTTTGACATTTCAAAGTATTACATTGCTTCAAAAGATAGCATTTTTCATAAATGTACTTATGCCATAATTCATAGTTATCTTCTGTAGATGACTAAGTTAGAATTTTCCTTGGATAGCAGGGCATGGGGGGGCACACCTTTAATCCCAGGCCTTGGGAGGCAGAGATAGAGGATCACTATGAGTTCATGGCCACCCTGATACTCCATAGTGTATTCCAGGTCAGCCTGTGCTACAGTGAAAACCTACCTCATAAAACTAAAACAACCCCCCCACCTTGGGCTTACATGGGAGAAACATGACTTACATTTTCATTTTCCCTTCTACCATCTTGGCTACAGCAATTCTTCGAATATTTTATAACTTCTGTTCAATCTCTCTTAACAGTCTTGTGCCAAAGATGAGAACAAAGGTGAACTATAGGGCCCTTTGTTATTAGTATTCCAAAATGATTGTATAGTACTCTGAAGGACATTGTTGATGTGCAGATAATTTTCTAAGTATCTTAGCAGCAGGCTCTTCTAGAAAATTAATCACAAAAGCAATGAAAAACTAAGCTGAGACCAAAATATGTCTCAAAGTTATAGACACACATTGCATCCACACTGTTAATCTCCAAATTGCATCACCTAGTGACATTGTACATATTTTAGGTACATTTTTCATGCCAACACACTGACTAAATCACCTAATCATATGCTTCCCCAAACAAATTCCTTTTGCTAATGACTGTGATTGATGGTCTGGCATTTGGTGATAGCAAGGAATCAATTTGAAGTACATATAATGGTCATTGTGAATTAAAAGGGTTGTAGGTAACAAAAAAAATTCTATCTTGTGCTAGAGGTAGCTTCAGGGTATGATACTCCAGAGGCCTTTGGGACCTCAACATTTTGTGTGAATGAAGTTGGGCAAGGCCCTGATCTTTTATATAAGGAGAGTTGTCTCAGAGGATAGTAATTGGAGCCCAGTGGATAAAACCAAGAGCAATAAAGGAGGCAGCTACTTCTAAGAATTCTAGGAAACAAAAACCTGGAGTTTGCTGCACAGTGAAAGGTCAGGGCTTCTACCAAGGAGAAGAAGTAAGGCTTCATTTGGAATGTTACTAAAGGGGGAATGATAACCATGCCTTGATAGGATTTTATATCTTTAGGGACTGTGACCACAACACTCCTACTGTAAATTGGCATTTCTATTATATTGTTCCCTGAATACCACGATTCTTTTGTTTGTGTAAAGGATGATATCTTATCTTTTAAATAATGAGTTTCTGGGTCAAAGGAAGTATTATAGGAGGAGTTATTAGTTATGTTAGGAGTTATTTTTGGAATGAAAGCAATTTACATACAAGTGGGAGAGAGATAATTGCAGTTAGAATGGATGATAGTGAATCACTGCCCTTGGAGCTCCAGGAGAGTTATGGCTATCTTCACTTGAACTATATTGAAGTAAGGCTCTGCTAGTTGCCTGAGTCACAGAGACAAAGGAGTTTTGATACAGGTACAATTATGGAACATGTGTCTACCATGAGACCTCATTTACTATTCCTGGAATATGCCCTGGTGCAGCCTGATCCCTTGTAACAAGCATGTTAAAAGTAGTCCATTGTTTGTGCTGACAACCAGTGAGCAGATATGTGAAAGATCCTTATGGAACCCATAAGTACTATCACAATGCTATGCACACATATATTCTGTATCAAGAATTTTAGAGTAAAATGAACTTAGTAACTATGTGTGAATTACTTGTGGGAACCATCTTCCTCTGAACTGAAATACTCCCACCCAGAGGAAAGAGGAAGGCTTAGAAAACTCAGGAGATAAACAAGAAAGCTCAGGAGGCAGAGAAAAGAGTATCTCCATAAATGTGAGGGCAGACTCAGACTACTGAGTGTGTTCAAGATCACCTTGGGTTAGAATGATACCCTCCCTCAATAAATAAATAAATAAAAAGTCACAAGATAACTCCATTAGGTTATACAAAGAGTAAACAACAGTTAGGGTTCAGAAACTCCTACCAGCAAAACTCTCAGTAAATATGTGTTATGGTCCTGTTAGTTATAAGTCATCACCTATGGTGTGTTGGGCTTTTTATTGTCTTTGAGTCATCCATTTTCCTGTCAGTATTCATGCACCTATGCCCTGTAAATATCCCAATAAACTCATTGTTCACCAAATTGGTTTTGATACAAATATGCTTTGGTCTGTCATCTGTACCTACTTGTGGTAAATAGGTAAGTAATTTCATCTTCTGAGAGAAAAAAAAAAGTTCCATACATCACGAAGTTACCATTCCTTAGATTCTTTCTTTACAGCTTCTTGATCAACAATATATGCAATAAATTGGCGATTACCAGAGTTGAGGCTCATGCATGTAATGTGCTTGGGAAGTAGAAACAGGAGCATCAATTCTTGATCATTCTTTGCTATATAGTCAGTTAGAGGACAGCCTGGGTGCATGAATTTTTTCTCAACAAACAAAAATAAAATACATATGTTATTTTGTTCAATATTTTGTTCAGGAATCATGGTTTCTTTAGTTTGTGAGTAGAAATTGCTCAATTATTCCATTGAGGTGTATGG
The DNA here is from genome assembly GCF_020740685.1 of Jaculus jaculus. Lineage (NCBI taxonomy): Eukaryota > Metazoa > Chordata > Mammalia > Rodentia > Dipodidae > Jaculus > Jaculus jaculus. The sequence goes on along the minus strand of NC_059107.1, from coordinate 70,114,369 downwards.
CACAGATGGTGCAGAACTAAAGCAATATGTTTGTAAGTACCACTAGGCAAAACCTCATGTGACTGTTTACTGTTTTATTTAGGAAATTATATCTGGCATTTGTCACAACCATGAGAATACTTTGATCTTTTTTAAAAAATATTTTACTTACTTATTTGAGAGGGAGAGAAAGAGAAAGAGGAAGAGGCAGATATATCTATAATGGATACTTAGATTTTTGTTTCAAATCTAATTGAAAGTTTAAATATTTTATACCCTCATGGAGGAAAAAGCTAAATTACTGAGTAAAATATTCTACTTGGTAAGAGATTGGTAGATATTTATGACCAAGTTTGTTTGTTATTTCACATAGATCTTATTGCCACATTCTGAAAATGCTCACAGAGCAAAATAACTGGCCATATATTGAAAATGAGAATCATTTTCTTTTAGCAACATTCCATTCCAGATAAACATACTTCACTTAAGCCTTTCATCACTTGTTCTTTAAATGTTATCATTCTGTGATTACTACCATATATATATATATATATATATATATATATATATTTTAGAGAGGGAAGTAGGAGGTGCTAGAGATATCTTGAAATGTGTGAATTCATATGCTCACACACTTGCCATGAATGACATTGGCATCAAGTCTTGAGATAACAGATATTTGGCATGACACTCACAGCAGCAGATGTTTGCTGGAAACTTCTTTCCATGAGCTGTGAAAACTACACTGTGAAGGACAGATGTGTTGGTCTTATTGTTTTTAACCATGCAATACAGAAACATCATGTATATTTAAAGACAGCAGCTTCTCTTTTATGAATGCATCTCTTTAAAAGGGAGAATTTGACTTCTGCTTCAAGTTACAAGAGAATAACTAACAAAGGGATAGCTTCTTACATTCTTTTTTCCCCTTTATCTCTTTTATTTTGTTTTGTTTTTCATTTATTTTTATTGACAACTTCCATAAATGTAACCTATGATTATTCCCTCCCTCCCCATTTTCCCCTTTAACACTCCACTCTCCATTATTCTCCTTCCCCATCTCAATCAGTCTCTCTTATTTTGCTGTCATCACCTTTCCTCCTATTATGATGGTCTTGTGTAGGTAGTGTCAGGCACTGCAAGGTCATGGATTTCCAGGCCATTTTGTGCCTGGAGGAGCACATTGTCAAGTGTCCTACCCTTCTTTGGCTCTTACACTTTTTCTGTCACCTCTTCTGCCATGGACCCTGAGCCTTGGAAGGTGTGATAGAGATATTTCAGTGATGAGCACTCCTCTGTCACTTCTTTTCAGCACCATGGCGCCTTCTGAGTCATCCCAAGGTCACCACTATCAGAAAAAGAAGCTTCCGATTCCTGGAATCACCTCTTTGACTGCTTATCCTGAAGGTGGCTTGCAGAGGGACAAGTGTGCCATAAAATCCTCTGGGTCCACAGGTCCCCATACCATATTTCTTTGGAGATGCTAAGGCTGCTGCCTTAACTCAAAAATTATCCAGCAATCCAAGAAAATTAAAGGAGCCAACGTTTATACATTCTTTCCCATTTAGCACAATATTGTGGATTGGAGGGCCTGAAATAGTTAAGAGCAGGATGGTAATTGCTGTAGTTAAGAGCAGGATAGTAATTGAGACAGGAGGCACAAAATGTTCTGGTTGCCACTCTTCAATCAATTTTACTTTTCCTTGGAAGTAAGGTCAGACCGTTCTTAAAATTTGTAAGTGTTAGAGAAAACAAGTCTGATTATCCAGAGTATGAGAATTCCTTCCAGAATAAGATGGTAAGCAGGTGCCTACTCAAGTCAGTAGTAGGGCTGAGCCTTTAGGCACAGTGAACATGACATACTCAATCATCTTGTGTTTTCCATGTCAAAATCTATGAATGTGTTGGCACTTTTTCTTCAAAACTGCAAAAATACCTGAATTCTCCATGGTGTTGAGGGCCTCCATGGCTGCAGCAGCTAGCAGAGGAGGTAACAAATCTGAAAATCAGTATCTCTGGCCAGAGAAGCACTGGAGGTCACTCATGAAAAACTTGCTCCTGAAGAAGCCCCCAACAGAAGTGAATGTGTGCTCCATGTTGGCTCTAACAAGATCAATGTCATCAATATTCTTTCCACCTCCTCTTCCACAATGGACCTTGAGCTTTGGAGGGTGTGAGTTGTTTCAGTGCTGGACACTCCTCGTTTCCTTCTTCTCAGCACTATGTTGCTGTGATAGTTAAGGTGTTGTCAACTTGATCTGTTTAGTAATCCACAGGCTGCTTCTAGGAAGGATCAACTAAAGGAGGAGGTCTTTCTCCCAGGGTGAGCCCTTCCCCCAGAGTGGGCGGCCCTGCTCAGAGAGGGACTTGATATAAGGAAGCTCTGGGTAGAAGAGTTCCCTTTTTCCTTCCTTCCTTCCACTTGGCTGCCGGAACTGCTCCCTACCTTCTAGTGGGGATTGAAGAGCAGTGCGGACTAAAGACCAACATCAACTGAAGACCCATGTGGATCGAAACCCAGCGGCTCCTCAGGAAGCCTCCAGGCTTTCCGGCACCATCTGCAGTGCCGGGTCGGGACTGCTGAGGCATCTGGCCACGTGGACTGAGCAGCTACCAGGTTCGGTGATTCTTGGGCCTGCAACTGCTATTGGACTACTGTAAGCTAATCCAATAAATTCCCTTTATAAAATAATTCATTCTAGTAATTCTGTTCCTCTAGAGAACCTTGACTAATACAGTTGCCTTTTGGGTCATCCTAATGGTCATCACATTCTGAAATGAGAAGCTTCTCTAACCAGAAGAAGTGAGAGTAGCATTAATATATGAATATGAACATTAAGTGTAGTGCTTTCAGGGAAATTTGGTGAGAATAATATATGCATTTATCCAGACAAGAGCAGGCTTTATACCCCTAAGGCTCATGACCTCCCCTGCCATAGACTTTTTATTAGGTTTTCAGTACCAGGCATGTATTCCTCCCAACCCCATAGAACAGTTGGTTTCCCCCAGAGCAGACTTGGCACTATTGCCCTCGTTCAGTCATTTGGCCTGTCTGGCCAAATTTAAGGCTTCCAGTGTCCACTGTTTTGGCCACTGGTGACTTCTGTCTCCCATAAGGCTGTATATAGTACATCTTTATCCAGATTTCAGTTGGCTGGTCTACAGGGAGAAGGCTTACTGCTCAGTACCAGCTTGGTTTCTCAGTGACTCTGCCACTCAGGCATATGAAGTCTTTAGTAATAGGGTCTTACCATCCCTTTCTCATGGGAAACTACTATCCTTGGCAATAGCCTGGAATTTTTTGGAGTCAACAGGGACCTCCCAGGCCAACAATTCACTGGAAGGTATACCATTCCTGGCAGTGAAAATTTTCTATTAACAATCTATGGCTTCTGGGTGTGTCACTATTCAAGAAAGTTGACTTTCATATATCTTATTCAAAATATCTTGAATTTTGATTGATCCCCCTTCACCCTTCTTCTACATAATCTCTTCCCTTGATCTCTTAGCCTTTCCCCTCCCTGTAATCTGTTCTTCTACTTACATATATATAATACCATCCAATTAAGTCCTTTCCTCTCCTCCCTCCCTTATAGCCTTTTTCTAGCTTATGGGCCTATGATACCGAGTTTTGGTTGCAGCTCACACACAAGTCTATACATTTGTAGCTATGATCCACATAAGAGAGAAAACATGTGACATTTGGTTTTCTGGGCTTGTGTTGAAAGGCCCAAGAATTCAGAAGCCCAGAAATACTATCATGCTCCAAAGGGAGCTTAAGCGGGCCCCTGCATACCTCAAACTCCAGGCTTTACTCTCTGTTGAAAGCAAGTAAAGAATCCCTCTTCTCATTATATCAGAGCCCACTCCTAATATAAAACTAGGTAAAAAGGGCATGAGATAGCCCTCAAGGATGGGAAATGAGTAATGAAGTAAACCACTTATTTGGTTTCTGTAAATAGCCTGCACCATAAGCCTTAATAGCCCACACTGTAAGCCTTAGTAGCCTGCACCATAAGCTGTAGCAGCCTGCCTCAGACCACCAAGGTCATAGGAAACTGATACCACACTCTGCTACCCCCACCCAAGGACCTGCGCAAATGCTGACCTCCAAGGTCATAAGAGACTGATTGGTCCACGAGGGGCTTGAACAAATTAAACTAATTGGCTTAGAAACTATGGAGTGGCACAAACTGACTGGCTCGCACCCTGCGGGCTCCTGATATTAAAAAAAAATGATTGGTCTAATGCACAGGCTTTGTCAGAAACCCTATAAAAACTGTCCCGTTCCTGCATTTGGGACTCTGCAGTCCTCTACCCATGTGCGGTGTACGACTGTGGGCCCCAGCGCGCTTGGAATAAAATCCTCTTGCAGTTTGCATCAAGACCACTTCTCATGAGTGATTTGGGGTGTCGCCATATCTGGGCAGAGTGTGGGGTCCTCGTTTTGGGGGTCTTACAGTGTTACCTCAGTTAGTATAATCCTTACTAGATCCATCCATTTCCCTGAAAATTTCATAATTTCATTTTTAGAACTCTATTGTGTAAATGTACCACATTTCTATTATCCATTTATTTGTGAAAGGACATCTAGGCTGGTTCCATTTCCTAGATATTGTGAATACAGCAGCATTAAACATGGTTGTGAAAGTATTTCTAAGGTAGTGAAAAGCGTCATTAGAATATATGCCTAGGACTGCTATAGCTGGATCATATAGTAAATCTATTTTTAGGTGTCCCAAGAGCCTCCACACTGATTGCTACAATGGCTATACCAGATTACATTCCCACCAACAGTGTAGAAAGTTTCCCCTTTTACCACAACCTTACCAACATTTATTGTCCTTTGTATTCTTTTTTTATTATTTGTTTACTTTTTATATATTTTTATTGACAACTTCCATAATTGCAAACCATATCCCAAAGTAATTCTTCACTCCTTACACTTTCACCTTTGAAACTTTACTTTTTATCATATCCCCTCCCCATCTCAATCAGTCTCTTTATTTTGATGTCATGATCTTTTCTTCCTATTATGATGGTCTTGTGTAGGTAGTGTCAGGTACTGTGAGGTCATGGATATCCAGGCCTTTTTGTGTCTGGAGGAGCACGTTGTAAGAAGTCCTACCCTTCTGTTGGCTCTTACATTCTTTCTGCCACCTGTTCTGCAATGTACCCTGAGCCATGGAAGATGTGATAGAGATATTTCAGTGCTCAGCACTCCTCTCTCACTTCTTCTCAGCACTGTGGTGCCTTCTGAGTCATCTCAAGGTCATTGCCATCAGAAAAGATAAGGTTCTGTAAACAAAAGTGAGAGTAGCATTAATATAAGGGTATGAACATTAAAAGAAGTTCTTACCCATCAGTTTGGTAATCATAGTATATACTTTTAGCCAGACAGCAGAAGACGTTATACTCCTAGGTCTCATGACTACCCCTGTTGTAGGTTTTTAGCTCATCTCCAGCAGGGTTTCTCCATGACCTTACAGCCCCAAGTATGGGAGTCTTCAGCAATAGGGTATTACCATTTATTCTTGGGGGAAACCAAGGGATTTGGAAATGGCTTGTAATGTTTTGGGGGCATCAGGGACCTCCCTGGCCAACAACTCACTGGAAGGTATCCCATCTCTGGCACTGAAAATTTTCTAGTAACAATCTATGGCTCCTGTGTGTTCCATTGTCCAAGAAAGTAGGTTTCCATATGCCTTATTTATATCCTCTTAGATTAGCCCTCTCTCTTCCCTCTTCAATCTGTTCTTCTACTTACATACATACTAACATGAGAAAGATGACAATTTGCATTTCCCTGAAGGCTAAGGATGTAGAAAAAAATTTTAGATGCCATCTGTATTTCTTCAGGTGAGAACTCTCTATTTAGTTCCATAGCCCATTTTTAACTGGGTTGTTTGATTTCTTATTGTTCTGTTTTTTGAGTTCTTTGTATATTATGGATATTAATCCTCTGTCAGATGTGTAACTGGCAAAGACTCATCTCACTACCTTAATGATATTTGCTCAACCTTGTTTATCACTGCTTTATTTACAATAGCTAGGAAATGGAACCATATTATATGTTCCTCAACTGATGAGTGGATAATGAAGATGTAGCACATTTATACAATGGAATTCGACTCAGCAGTAAAAATCTGATTGGATCTGGAAAGGATTATACTTAGTGAGGTAACTTAGGTCCAGAAAGCCAAACATCACATGTTCTATCTTATATGTGGGTCCTAGCTACAAGTGATTGGACTTCTATATGAGTAAGAATAAAATTCAGTAGCAGAGGCCATTAAGCTAGAAAGGGGATATAAAGAGAATAGAAAGGGAGGGATGGGGGACTTAATAGGATGCTATTGCATATATGGAAGTAGAACGGACTAATGGTAGCAAAATTGCCTAAATGAGGACAGGTGAAGAGACTGAATAAAGAAAAAGTGGTGGGAGGGCTAATCAAAATCGAAGAGAATATAACTAAGTCATATGAGACCCTACTTTTATGGAGAATGGAACACTCTGAAGCCATAGATTGTTACTAGAAAATTTTCAGTGCCAGTGAGTTATTGGCCAGGGAGGCCACTGATACCCTCAAAACATTACAGGGCATTGCCAAGGCTCTTTGTTTCCCACCAGGAATGGATGGTAAGACCCTGTTGCTGAAGACTTTACATAGCTGGGCTTCAAGGTCACTGAGAAATCCTGTTGTATCTGAGCAGAAAACATCCTCCATGTAGACCAGCTGACAGAAAGCTAGAAAAGCTATGCTGCATGCAGTTCAGTGGGAGAAAGAAAAATCACCAGTGGAGATACGCAACAGTGGACACTGCAAGCCTTAAATTTGGCCAGCCAGGCCAAATGAGCCAATGGGTGTAATAGTCATGTCTCTTAGTGGGAAACCAACTGATTTCTAATTGGACTGGAGGTACATTCCATGGGAGGGAATACATCTCTGATACTGAAAACCTACAACAAGGGTAGTCATGGGATCTAAGAGTGTGATGTCTGCTGTTTCCTGGCTAAACATATGTACTATGCTCACCAAACTTCCCAGTAAGCACTTTCCTGACCTTATAGTACCTGACACTACCCACACAGGACAATCATAGCAGGAGGAAAAGATCATGACATCAAAATAAAAGAGAGACTGATAGATAAGGGGAAGTGGTACATTGGAAAGTGGAGTTTCAAGTAAGAAAATGGGGGAAGGAGGGATTTACCATGAGATATTTTCTACAATTATGGAAGTTGTCAATAAAAAATATATTAAACAAAAACAAAAAAAAAGTAGGGATAGCTTATCCCCTGGAAATTAAAAAAAAGTAAGGGGAAAATAAGCCTATGCAACTTAAATAAGAAACAAAATCTTACTGGAGGATACAAATTGTCAAAACTTATTTAAGACAAAATAAGATGAATCATTCTACATGTATTTAGGCAGTTTAGGCACAGTGATAGGGCCTAAAATGAATAATTTTTTTTGTAGGAATTGTCCTTGGTCTTGTAGGGGAAAATCTAGGTCATTGCAAGTTACTACAGTTCAGAAATATCTGGCCTTTCCTTCTGACTATCCCTTTAGGGAGTCCTACTCCCTAGTAAGAATTAAAATTTCTGGTAAGATTGCCCTTTCCCAGAAGTCCTGAACCCAGGCACTTTGTGTCAGGACTATACTAAATAAACCAGCTGCCTATTCATGTGAATCAAAAAATTTCCCAACCTGAGACTTGAGATTGGCTTCTCAAAACCCCCCTTGGCTTCCCTGGGAACGATGTCTGCCTTCTTTACTTCCCTTAAGTTTTGTGTTTCTCATTGTCTTCCTTCTTTCCCTTAAGTCTCTCTTCTCTTAAATATTTCCCTCCTAATGCTTTGAGCTAGCTACATATATAAAAAAATATATCCTCTGGTCTGAGGATTTCTTTTCTCAGACTCATAAAACTAAAATCTGGACACACTGTAACTTATCAGTGCATTGACATATATGGACTTATTGACAGAAGAACCAAAATTTACTGTTTCAGAATTATTCCTTTTAGTTAAAATAGTTCCCCCAAAGAAAGTCCTGGCTCACAGTTTCAGTAAGTGAGACTGTCATAAGTTGCAGAAGAGACAAAGTCAATTCTATACAAACCTAGAATTTATTATGTTAGCACAAACCAAATTTCAAACTAAAAATATAAGAAAATGACTGATCATTTGCTTTCATGAATACAGACAGAAATGTTTGTTAAAATATAACCTGAAAATCCAGGTGTAGTGGTGCATGACTTTAATCCTAGCACTACAGAGGTGAAGGTAGGAGGTGAAGGTAGGATCACCATGAGTTTGAGGCCACCATGAGACTACATTGTGAATTCCAGGTCAGTCAGGGCTCAAGCAAGACCCTACCTCAAAAAACCTATCTATCTATCTATCTATCTATCTATCTATCTATCTATCTATCTATCTATCTATTTAATCTATCTAATCTATCTACACACACACACACACACACATATGTATATGTGTGTGGGTGTGTGAATAAACATCCAGTAATATTTTAGATATATTATGATAATGTGGTATTTATTCCAGGAGTGCGCAGTTATTTTAACTCTTGAAAAATCAATCAATAGAATTTAATACCTCACCAATGCTCCTATCACAATAAATGCATAAGTTTAGCAAGCTATATTTGGGTGAATAATTTCTTTATCTAATGTGGATTCCTTATCTGTTGTGAATTGATTTTTGTTGATGTCTCCCCAGGAGAAAAAATAACACAAGGTGGAAAAAAAATCAATAATGTTTGATTTAATTCACCTATGAAATGATTTTCTTTAATTTTATTTTTATTTATTTATTTGCAGGGAAAGAGAGAGAGAGTGAGCTAGAGAGAGGGAGAGCCTCTTGCCACTATAAACAAACCCCTAAAAGGAGCCACAACTTTGTGTATCTGGCTCCATGTTATTACTGGGAATCTAACCGTGGGGCAACAGGTTTTTCAAGCAAGTAACCAATGAGCTATTTCCCCAGCACCTGAAATGATTTTCTTAATAGAGATTCTCTACTATTCTTCCCCTTCCCTAAAAAAAAAAAAAAAAAAAAAAAAAAAAAAAAAAAAAATCCAGAGTGAGCAATCAATGTGGAAGCAGGTAGAGTAATATAAGAAGTCAATCATATTCTAGTAGATTTTCTTTGAAAACAATAGAAAGTGAATTTCATAAAAAGAAAAGCATTTGTCAAAACACCTAAAATAGGGTGTTTGAGGGATGACACTGTGAAAATTTGTACAAAATATGTGTAATGAAAACCACAAATTTGTCATAAACATTGTCATCAGCTCTGCACTACAAGAAATACTAGGCCAGGCTCACACAAGTGGTTCACATGTGTAATCCCAACACTTAGAGGCTAAGGCAGGAGGAGTACCATGGGTTTATGGCCAGTTTGAGTTTTGAGATCCTGTCTCAAAAAAATCTAAACACTTAAAATGTAAATGCTAAACTAAGTTATCTATGCAGAAAGAAATTACTACAGGTAAGAATAGCAATAGGAAGAAATAAAAATGATTTCTAAATATAGACCAACAAATAAGGCATTCATTATTCTCTAATCTTTTAAAATGATGACTGACTCTTCAGTTACAAAAAAATAAAATAAAATAAAAAACCTGGTCTGTGCAGGAGGCCATTCAAACTCCTCTCAGTCACGGGGTGTGCAGAGTGAGTGGGGAGCACTCAGTGTCCACCCAGGCCCAAAGGAAGGTGGCACTGCTAGGATGAAGCTCCTGAGGTTTTTGATGAAGTTTCATCATGAAACTGTAACCATTCAATTGAAGAATGAGACACAGGTCCATGGAACAATCACAGGTGTAGATGTCAGCATGAATACACACCTACGAGCCATGAAAATGACTTTGAAGAACAGAGAGCCTGTACAGCTGGAAGTATTCAGGGGAACAACATTTTATTTTATTTATTTTATTATACCAGAAAGCTTACCTCTGGATATACTATTTGTGGATGTTGAGCCCAAAGCTCAGTCTACGAAAAGAGAAGCTATTGCAGGAAGAGGAGGAGGACATGGCTGTATAAGCAGGAGAGGGGGTCCAAGGTGATAACGTCTCTCAAAATTACTATTTCAAACTTTTAAGCAATTTGGGATTTTTTTCAAACTAAATTAGTTATAAATATTATAAGCTTGACACTTATAAGTAAAGAGTATTTTCTTGGGGGAAAACTCTACTCAGAAAATAGCATAAATTATTTTATACGTTTTAAGCAAATAAAATTCATAATTAAAATCTTTTTCAGAAATAATGGTGTAGTCTCAGTTGCTTACTCTTGAATTCTAACAAATAGATTAAGGAAATCTACCATTTTATGTAATCTTTTTCATAACATAGATATTTGAGAACACATGTTAAATCAATAATGCCCATTACGAACTAGATATATTTGACAGAAAAAGTCTTAGAAACCTTGTATATCACCTTCAAGTAATTTGAATTCAGAATTATATTACTTAGGCAATTTTTTTGTTTTTTTTTTAAATATTTGTGGCTGCTGTGTGTACATGTAGACAACTGGGTCTTTGCAGTGCCCTGTGCTCTTGCCTTCAGAGGTCAGAGCAGAACGGCAGGTTTCTGCTCCATCACTATTTTGCCTGGTCTTGCTTTGTACTGGAGTCTCTCACTGATCCCAGACTTTACAGAATTTTTTTTTTTTTTTACATGCTGTGGTGATGCTGGTACCTTTGTTTGCTCTATTGAGGGACTGGGGTTATAGGAGAATGTGGCCAGGCACAGCTGTTTCTGTGGGCTCTGGAGACCAGAACTCAGGTGGGGTCCCTCAGGTCCTCATACTTATGCTGGAAGCACACTGCTGAACAATCTTTCCAGCCTGAAAATTGCTTTTTTATAGTAACAGTTTGTGTGTGTGTGTGTGTGTGTGTGTGTGCGCATCCTCTAGATTCAAGAGCCTTTTAAAGCACAATTTCATCATATCTGAAAGACATGAGAAGCATCCATCCTACTGAATAATTCCAGAATATTTCTGATGATCTTTCAGTAAGATTTTGCGCTTTAGTTAATTACCTAACGTGAATGGTTGGCCAAGATTACCCTCTACTAATACCTTGCTCACTACATTCAGAGATGGTAGATAAAGAATTGCAAGCCATGGTAAATTTCAACTGCAATTAACCATCTATAGTGACCTCCTGCAGTCAGCAAGAGGTCTTGCCCCAGCTTTGATTTATGCTGTGTTCTGTATGAGGTTGCAGGGGCTCCTGTGCCCACCTAACCTTAGACTAATTGTACAATTAGTATTGTAATATAAAGACTAAGCTAACACAGGTTCCCTCATGATGTGATTAACTCCTGGGATTCTAGGCAGCCAAAGTCAGTCACAAAGTGCAAACTAATTAATGTTGGAGGACAAGGCTAGGACAAGCAAGGTCATGCAGCTACCATCCTCATGACAGAACCAATCACAAGAGAAATATAAGTTCTGCTAAAGTGGTAACGATGAGGATATTTCTGAACTGGATCTGATGCTTTTGTTCTCCAGATCTCTTTGCTCCAAATAAGAAGTGAGAAGTTACAAGTAATAAATAGGTTGTGTTAATGATGCAAGCCCTGTAGAGGAAAATCAAGTGAGAAGAGGGCAGCAAACAAAATTGTAACAGGGACACAAAGAGAAAGCTTTGTTCTCATTGAAATCTTTAATTTACAGCAAGAGTAAGCATCGCCAACAAGATCCCAACTGTAATGAAATTGCTTTCTTAACCATGTTACCATCAACCCTCCATATAAGACACAGGATGGGATTAAACTATAAGCATAAATGGCAAAAGGATGGTAAAACAGCAGATAAAAATAATGCCGTTCCTACATTTTATGGAACTGAGTGAAGAGAAAACCCTTTCTGGAATCAAACACTGGTCTTTCAAAATCTTCCTTTTTAAACCTAACATAGTCAATCTTGATGAAAGCCAGAAATGCTCACTATTTCTTTGTGAGATTTTAGCTTATATTATCACTGCAATATGGTGAAAAGCAAAGAGGATATAATTCTTAACTGAATTAAATCTAAAATGTATGTGCTCACATTTGGATAGAAATCTACAAATTGATCCAGATGGGGGTTAAGTTTAGTGGCTTTGACAGGACAATTAGAGTCATTTGCAGGGCACACAAAATAGAATGTCTTCTCTAATTTTGAAAGCTGTCTAGAGAAAATTAGGAAGAAAATTATCTCTTGACCCAAATAGTTTAGGATCCAAGCACATGGTGGTTTGAGAAGGTGGAGTCTTACAAACAATCCTGTGCCTTGAAATCACACTAAAATACTCAGCAATCCAATATAATGTTTAAAGCATATTCGGTAACTGGAAACACACATAAATCCACCATGAGGCTTTAATACTTAATTAGCAAATAGCTCCAGGTCACAGCTAGAAAGATTATAGTAGTTCTGTTTAACTCACTTTGTTTTGTAGTTCACAATATCCATTAATGTATTACAGAATCTCAGAATTGTAGGGTGAAGAAAACCCTTATAGTCTTTATATTTGACCATCACAGTTTCCTGCCTTTTCCTTAATCAACAGAACCCATGCACAAGAGACATTCTGAAATTTAAAAAAAGAGGATTAATATTAAATTCTCTATAAAAAAGTAAGGGCTATCTCATTTGTCTGGTGTTAATTTATTCTCCATTGGAGAACCTGCTTCTCTTTTTCAGACAGATGTAGATCCTAAGGAGAGAGCCACCCTGTCATACCTCAAAAGGGACCCTGCTGGAACTAAGAACAATTGGCGAAACCAGCAAGGGTGCTGTTTTCTTGGTGAATCAGGTACCAGCACAAGGGTGAATGAGATCAACACAGAGAAAAATCAGCTCCTACCAAATCAGATATCCAGAGACCCAGAAGCCCCCAACACCTCATCACTGAAGCAGACCAAAAATGAACCCAACATGGCTCAGAAATTTTGCGGAAGAGGATGTGGAAAGAATGTCAGAGCCACATGTTGGGTCATGATATGCAGAGACATTTATCCTACATAAGTATGGGCTAAGTCCAGAATGCATGACCCATATACCTCAACAAGGAAGGGCCAGGGGGAGGGGGTATGACATGGATTATCCTAACAATGGTACCAAATTGACTGTATTTGCTGAGTACAAAACTAATTAAATAAATAAATAAATAAATAAATAAATAAATAAATAAATAAGATGTACAGGTTAATGGTGGGCATAAATATGGAATGGTATTTCTCTTCAAATAGTGGCAAGGGTTACCAACAATGAGTAATTTTCTTCTTAAAATATTTTCAAGTTTGGATTAAGCAGCACTAAGTGAATTGCAATCTGTCTTCAGTGAATCCTGGAAATACATCTCTTTAGATTTTTCCTGTGAACCTTTCTCTATCCTCACCTTCCCATGACACTAGCTTAAAAGTTTAGCTGAATGTTCCTTTTCTACTAGTACAGACATCTCTACAATAATAACTGGAGTGCATCCTGGCTGAGCCACTGGACAGAAGGTGCCATTTGGGACATTGATTTACTTATAATCTTTAGACTTATCTATAATCTTTAAAATATTGTCAGGGCATTAGAAGTCCTCCCAGTGAGCCCCAGCCAGAAACTTAGATATTTCTCTTCTTTGCTAACTTTGCCCTGGTAATGCAAGCAGTGCTTTGCTGGATTAAGCCCTTAATGATTCACTGATCTGAAGATACTATTACACAAGTCAGAGGAAATTTCCTTTTCAGGAAATAAGTACTGCCTTCAAACAACTTCCTGATGTTGATTCCATGGGAAAAGAATCCTGCAGCCACATGCAAGAAAGTGATCAATTGAAACCTGTTTTCAGAACTTCAAATTAGCGTTATTTTCTGTTTATTTTGAAGCTGCTTTCAATTGGCTATCTCTATGCATAGGAGTTCCAGTATCTTACTTTGTTATTGATACCTTTAAAAAAATACAATGTGGGGCTGGAGAGATGGCTTAGCGGTTAAGCGCTTGCCTGTGAAGCCTAAGGACCCCAGTTCGAGGCTCGGTTCCCCAGGTCCCACATTAGCCAGATGCACAAGGGGGCGCACACGTCTGGAGTTCGTTTGCAGAGGCTGGAAGCCCTGGCGCGCCCATTCTCTCTCTCTCTCTCCCTCTATCTAGCTTTCTCTCTGTCTCTGTCACTCTCAAATAAATAAATAAAATATTAAAAAAATACAATGTGCATGATCTTCAATTTCTGCTGATACGTGACATATATATCTGTATATACTTGTATGCATGTGTGTATATATGTATACTAATGTATCAAGTTGGTATTTTTTTAATATTTACATTGAAATATAGAAGAAATTCCTAATTCTATCATTTTTTTTTTGTATTTAATTTTTGGTACTAGCCATCATCCTGAACAGCCTAAATCTAGTTATAGCATACAAGTATTATTCCTGGGGTCAGATCTTTAGAGATGCTTTAATCCTTTAAAATAATCTTTCCATAAAAGATTATTTACACCAGGGGCTTTCTTAAACAAATCTTCTGTATACAAGATAAGAATACCACAGAGAGGAAATATTTGTCTCTGATCTCTGCAGATAAGGGCAAATATGAATCCTTAGCATGGTTGCTGTCTTGTACTTAATAGGAAGGATTAATAAAGGATCTCCATGTTCCCTAATGTGTAATCAATTACATAGCTATGATGTCATTGATCAAGTCATGACAGGATAACAGAAACACAATATCCATGGCAGCAATGTAGATGCAATAGAATCAAACCCTGGCACAGGTGCTTCCCTCACAGAACAGCATGTGTACAGGGTTTTCATTCACTCCTTCCCTAGAAAATTTCAAAACCATGCCTGTGTGATTGTGTCCTTACTTAAATCCACTCTAGGCATGTGAAAGCCTGCGGAGTGGTATCCATCCAGAACTAGTCTTTCTTCCCTTCAGATTCTCCATGTATCAGTAATGAGTTGCTTGGGATTTAAACAAAGGGTTTAGAGTGCAATTTAAATACATAATACATAATACACCTTTCTATTAACTGTAAATATAGCCATAGGAAATAGTCCTGGAAGTAGTCAGAAAAAAAAAATGAAACTGAGTCCTACCTGACATCCCTGTATCTAATATTGGGCTTTGTTCAGTTACCATGGTAAACTAATCCTATGCTGTATTTTACTCAGTGCAGTTTCTATAAATGCTGCAAAGTTGTGAGTGAGGGCTTAGGGTATGATGCTCCTGGCTGGTGGCACAAATTTCTTTATTTCCTGATACTTCTTGCTGCAATTAAAATATGATACTTTTTGTCATTCTGAACTTCTATTTTTCTGATTTTCTTATTTTCACTTTAATGTTTTTATATAAATGTGAAACCTTTAAATTCTAATTCTGTGATAAAGTTTCTATATTTGAAAGGATCATTAATAGACAAACTATAAGCTGGTTGTGGTGGTGCACACCTTTAATATCAGCATTTGGGAGGTAGAGGTAGGAGGATTGCCATGAGTTCATGGCCACCCTGAGACTCCATAGTTAATTCCAGGTCAGCCTGGACTAGAGTGAGACCCTACCCTGAAAAATCAAAACAAAACAACAACAAATAAAGACAAACTACAGAGTTATATATTTTAAATTGTCCATCTTAAGCTAGAAACAAGTAGATTATTAGACACCCTATAATAGTCTTGAATGAAGAGATGTATTTGGTCAACACAAGTGGCTGCAGTCTGTGATTGCAACGAAACAAACTACACAGTTTTTACAGACATTATTCCAGTAAAACAACTCATTTTTAAGAATTCAATATATTAAAAAAAATATTTGTACCTTCAATAGTTGATACATAGTTAGTGTATTTATTTTTCAGTTGTAATTGGCCTTTAATTTCACATGCTGCAAAAGAGGTATAGGTGTGTCATCTTGGATTTCTCTCATATCTTCTATATTGTGTGACACATTCTTAGGAGATAATTCCTAACTTTGAGATTGTGTCACATTTTTTTTGAAGTTCTTTCATGATAGTTATGCAAATTTTTTACCTTTTCCATTTGGTTATGTAGTAGTATTTATTGGCCACTTACCACTGAGGAAATTCCTGTTATCAGTACTATGCGTCAATACTGTCTGTTCTATTTATTTTTTATTATAACCTAATTATTTATTTTTATTAATTAGTTTTGTACTCAGTGAATACAGTCAAGTTGGTACCATTGTTAGGCTCATCCATGCCCTACTCCCTCCTTCTGGCCCCTCCTTGTTAAAGTATTTGGGTCATGCATTGTGGAGTTATCCCACAGTTATGGGTAGGAGAAATGTCTCTGTGTATTATGACCCAACATGTGGCTCTGACATTCTTTCTGCTCCCTCTTCTGCAAAATTTCCCTGAGCCATGTTGGGTTTGTTGAGGTTCTGCTTCAGTGATGAGGTGTTGGGAGCCTCTGTGTCTCTCTCTGGATATCTGATTTGGTAGGAGTTGATTGTTCTCTGTGTTGATCTCCTTCACCCTTGTGCTGGTACCTGGTTCACCAAAAAAACAAGACCCTTGCTTGTTTTGCCAATTGGTCTTAGTTTCAGCAGGGGCCCTTTTGATGGAGTGGTTCTTATCATAGGATCTGCCTCTATCTGAAAGAGAAAAACAGATTCTCCAGAGAAGAGTAAAGTTAGAACCAGACAAATGGCATAACCCCTTATTTTTTTGTAGAGAATTTAATAGGTGTAGGCCCTCTTATAGCCCATGATTGGTGGTAACTTGATAATGGAGAGCTGGCTCATATTTGGATATGGTTCTGACTTATTTCCCAGCTCCAGCTATGGGTCACGTTCCACTGAATGGATCAGTTAGCCAAATGAAGAGCAGTTGGTTTCCCACCATAGCTGTGTGCCACTATTGCACTTGTGTGAGTGTCATGACAATTTACTTTCTGCTAAGTAGGTTACAGCATGAGTTGCTGGGACAGATATTGGTCATTTTCCCCCAGTCACCCATGTAGCACCTTCTGGCACTAGATGCGCTGACTGTCTGGGGACTGACTCTCTTTCAGCTCCCAGCCATGTCATTCCATTTTACATGTCAACTGCATGTGGTGTTTTCAGCAGTAGGGTCTTACCACTAGCCTTTGGTGGGTCAGCCAAGTACTTTGACAGAAATATGTCTTTCTTTTAGGAAACCATGTAGGTCTCTCTGATCAAAAACTCATTGTGGATGATAGTTACCTGCTGGTACTGGAAGTTACAGGTCAGTGCCCACTAAGAGAAGGAAGAAAAAGATAACTAATATAAAAGAGTAAAGAAAGAAGAGAGAGAGAAGCTGTAGAAGATTAAAGTAAGTCTTCATCATACCCTCTCCAGTGCCTCATGGCTCAGGTGTTCCATTTAGGGCCTGGAGAAGGTTCAAACATTTGGTCTGACATTTAGGATGTAGAATTTTATAGTACCATTGTCTTTTGGTTCTACATTTGTGTTCCCCACCCCTCCCTTGCCTTCTACTCCCTCCCCACCCATGCTATTGTCTAGTCCTTGAGATGCTTGCTGGGTAAGTTGACATCTTGGGTGGATTCATGTTAGGAGGTGTACATGAGTGAGACTATGTGGCAATTATCTTTCTGTGATTGGGTAAATTTACTAAGAATGATCTATTCCAGGTTCAACCATATTTCTTCAAATTTCATTGAGTCATTATTCCTTACTGATATGTAGAATTCCATTGTGTAGATATGCCACATCTTAGTCATCCATTTGTCTAATGAGGTCTATCTGGATTTATTCCACCTGTCAGCTATTACAAATTGAACAGATATAAACATGGTTGAGCAAATCTCTCTGAACTGAGGTGTGGACCTTTCAGGTTCAACCATTTTTCTTCAAATTTCATTGTGTCTTTTTTTTTTCTCTTACTGCTATGTATAATTCCATTGTTTAGATATACCACATCTTAGTTAACCATTCTTCTACTGATCGACATCTGGGTTAATTCCAGCTCTTAGCTATTATGAATTGAGCTACTATAAACATGGTTGAGAAAATCTCTATGGACTGAGGTTTAAAGGTTTTAGGGTACATGTCCATAAGGGAATAACTGGGTCTGTTGGTAACTCTATAGTCAGCTTTTTTAGGAGTCTCTATATTACTTTCCAAAGTGGTTGTACCATCTTACATTCACACCACCAGTGGATGAGGGTTCCTATTTCTCCACATCCTCACCAGCATTTATTTTAATTTGATTTTTTGATTTTTGTTTGTTTGTTTGTTTGCTATCCTTACTGGGGTAAGGTGCAAGCTCATAGTTGTTTTAATTTACATTGCCCTGATGATTAGGGATGATGAACACTTTCTTAAGTGTGTGTTTGCCATTTGTGTTTCTTTCTCTGTGAACTGCCTGTCCAGCCCTTTGCCCCATTTTATGAGTGGGTTGTTTGACTTTGTATTGTTTAGGTTTTTTAGTTCGTTTTAGATTCTAGAGATTAGGCCTCTGTCAGCTGTATATTCAGCCAATATTTTCTCCCATTCTGTGGGTAATCTATTGGCTTTGCTTATTGTATGTTTGTCTGTAAAGAAACTCTTCAGCTTCATGTGATCCCATTGGTTGAGTGAATGTTTAAGATCCTGTGCTACTGGGGTTTGTTCAGGAAGTCTTTTTACATACCTGTATCATGGAAAGTTCCTCCTATATTTTCATCCAGTAGTAGCTGAGTTTCTGGCCTTATATTGAGGTCTTTGATTATATTTATGATTTCTGCTATTTCCCTGGTGATTCTGCTTATGCATAAGTAATGGTGTCAAGTGCTAAACTAGCAGCATTATCATTTGGGGCACAACCTGTGTGCCTCACCAAATTGTCTCATTGACACTTAGACCTTGATTTCTTTCCAAATAGAAAATTCAGCTGAGGGCTAGAGAGATGGCATTTAAGACTGGAGAGATGGCTTAGAAGTTAAGGCCCTTGCCTGAAAAGCCTAAAGACCCATATTCTATTCTCCTGGTCCCACTTAAGCACATGCACACATGCATCTGAAGTATGATTTCAGTGGCTGGAGGCCATGCTGTGCCAATCTCTCTATCTCTGTCATAAAAAAAAAATCAATGGTATTGCATATATGTAAGTAGAAGAATGGATTAATGGGGGTGAAAAGGCCCAAAATGAGGTCTGGGGAAGAGATTGAGTAAAGGAAAAGTGGCAGGACAACTAATCAAAATCTAAGCGAATATAAATAAATCATATGTAATCCTACTTTTTTGGACAATAGAACACTCAGGAGCCATAGATTGTTGCTAGAAAATTTTCAGTGCCAGGGATGGGATATCTTCCAGTGAGTTGTTGGCCAGGAAGGTCGCTGATGTCCCCAAAACATTATAGGCCATTGCTGAGGCCTTTGGTTTCCCACCTGGAATAGATGGTAAGACCCTATTGCTGAAAACTCCATATACTTGGGCTGCAAGGCCACTGAAAAATCCTACTGGAAATGAGCTGATAACCTCCTCCATGTAGACCAGCTGACAGAAAGCTGGAAGAAACCATTCTGCATGCAGTTCAATGGGAGAAAGAGAAATCACCAATGAAGTTACTCCACAGTGGACACTGAAAGCATTATAATTGGCCAGCCAGGCCAAATGGGCCAATGGGTGCTATAGTGGCACTTCTGTTATGGGGGAAACCGGCTGCTCTCTAATTGTACTGGAGGCCCGCTCCATGGGAGGGAGTACATACCTGATACTGAAAAATTAAAACAGGGGTAGCCATGAGACCTAGGGGTGTTACATCTGCTGTTGTCTGGCCAGATGTATATACTATGTTTATCAAACTGCCCAGTGAGCACTTCTGTTAAAGTTCACACTCTTATATTAATGCTACTCTCACTTTTGGTAGAGAATCATCTCTTTTCAGATGGCAGTGAACTTGGGACGACTCAGAATATATCATGGTGATGGGAATAAATGACTGCAGTGCTCAGTACTGCAATATCTGTATCACACCTTCCAAGGCTCAGGGTCTAATGCTGAAGAGGTGGCAGAAAGAATGTAAGAGCTAAAGGAAGGGCAGGACTCCATACAACATGCTCCCTTTAGACACAAAATGGCCTGGATATCCATGGCATCACAGTGCCTGACAGTACCTGCAAAAGACCATTGTAAGAGGAGGAAAAGATCAAAACAATAAAAGTAAAAGAGAGACTGATTTAGATGGAGAGACTTAAAGGGAAGAGAAAGGAAGGGAGGAGGATACTTAATACATTGATATTGTATATATGTAAGTACAATGATTGAGATGGGGAGGTAATATGATGGAGAATAGAATTTCAAAGGGGAAAGTGGGGGGGGAGGGAGGGAATTATCATGGGATTTTTTTATAATCATGGAAAATGCTAATAAAAATTAAAAAAAACAAAGGGGGAAATAAAAAATGAATTCAAAAATTCAAAAAAAAACCCAGGAAATTATTTAACCTAAAGTATTATTTAACCTATGGTATAAACTCAGAATAAATTCTGATAGACTCTATGATGAATAATACAATGCAGCATGGTAGGATTTATTTAATAAATGCTAAGTATAATGTATTCCACAATGTGTTTTTTATTCTTTGTCCCCAAAGGCAAAAAGCTACTGTATGTTAATTTTAAATGGTAGCATCAAGTGTTATTAGCTTTTGATTTCTACAACAAAAACAGCATAGTTATTCATTCAAAGGGCAATAGTTAGTTGCTTGCTTTAAATAAACAGAAACATAGATATTTGAGTAAGAATTATTAATTATCACACATCATCATTTTATTAAACAAAATTAACAAAGAGGTCATAAACTTGAAGAATGCTAATTATTTTCCTATAATTGAAGATAGCAAAATATAATCCAACCTTAATCAATGTATTTGTTCTTTAACTAAAAAGAAAAAAAAAATAGCAAAATATTTTCTCATTCTGCTAAAGTTAAGTTTAATCCCACATATTTTCTGAGTGGTATCTTTCTATTGATATATATCTACCCTATATGATTAAAAAGGAAGGCATTACTTGTATACTATGTATACAAGCTCAGTTTCTTCATCAATCTCTTCTCTTCTACTTTTAAGAATTCACTCAGAACTTCCGGTTAAGATGGCAGCATAGGAACCATGCCAAAGCAGCCTAGAGGGGAACAAGACCAAAAAAGCTCAGCAAAATACACACTTTTAATAAAAAGTGAGGTGTATAGGAGGAAATTAAAATGGCAGTAGAGAAGTAGGATAGATCCAGAGCATCCAGAACCTGCACAGGCTCGCAAAAGAAGACCCAGGAGGTCTTCTGATTGCAGCAGCAGCAGGATACCAGAAAACTGCCAGGCTCTGCTCGAGCCATAGGAAAAGACAGGTGAAGGGAGCTTCCACTCACACCAGAGCTCTCCACAACCCAAGAAATGTGAAGGGAGAGTGGCAGTGAACAATGGAGGAGCAGATCAAAAGGCAGAACATGGGGAACAGCAGAGAACCAGAGCAGGTGTGGCTCCCGCCCCTACCCTACTGCCTGTGCCCAGCTCCAGTGAAAAGAACAGTGGTTCTGGGACCCACCCAAGCAAATTTGAGCCAACAACAGGACCCAAGCAGGAGCAGAGTCCGGCAGCAACATCAGCGGCTCCAGCACCAGCAACAGTGGCCCCAGCAGCAGCAGATCCAGCAGTGGCAGCTTCAGCGGCAGCAGCAGTGGCAGCAGCAGTGGTGGACCCAGCAGCAGCAGCAGCTTCAGCAGCAACAGTGACAGACCCATCACTGGCAGCTTTAGCAGCAGCGGCAACAGATCCAGCAGTGGCAACTTCAGCAGCAGCAGTAGCAGTTCCAGCAGGGGGTGTGATGATCTGCAGAGCCACAGTAGTCAGGCTCGGTTTGCCCTGCAGGAAAAGCAAGTGCTCAGCTCCAGAAATCAGAACAGCAACCCAAAGACCCAGCCAGCAAATTGACTGAGACCAAAATCATCCAAGGTAACTGGGATTGCACCAGGGAAGGGTCTCACTTGGTCACAAGCTGACTTGGATCGCTCAACAGACCACAAATCTTAACCTCTTTATTGATAGAGGATCTGGTTGTTATAATAACTACTCTTGAATAAATACTTGGTGCTGTTTTTGATTGAATGTGTAGTGTTTAGTTAAATTTTAGAATCTACCTGTATTTTATTCCACTAAGAGTACTGGAATCTTGCCATAGCAGGAAAATCAACTTCTAGGAACAACTTTGTAGATATTCTGAGAGTCTTAAGAGCCACACCTAACACATTAAGTTCTTACCCTGAAGATATATAACATCAAATCAATTGATACAGCAAAGAGTACCCAGCTAGCTAGAAAATACAAGCAATAACTTAATCCAAGATGCAAAAATATATACATTATAACACAAGAAACACTAAAAAGTAATATAATATAAATCCACTTAAAAGTATTAATGCATGAGAAATGACCTCCAGTGAGAACGAGATAGAGGAAATGCCTGAGAAAGATTTCAAAAGAATGATTGTAAATATGTTCAAAGAAGTCAAAGAAGAAATCAAAGGAATTAAAGAAGAAATCAAAGAGGATATCAAAGAAGACACAGGATACCAATTTAATGAAATAATGAAGGCAATACAAGACATAAATAAGGAAATACAAATAATATAGGAAAACCAGTCAGAATTGCTAGCAATGAAGAACACAGTTAATGAAATAAAAAAAAATATGTAGAAAATCTCACCAGTAGAATGGATGAAGGAGAGGACAGAATATCTAAGCTAGAAGACCAGGTGGAAGATCTAATACACTCCAACAAAGAGAAAGACAAACGTATAGAAAACCATGAGTGGGAATTCCAAGATATTTGGGACACTATGGAAAGATCAAATATAAGTATTCAGGGCATAGTAGAAGGAGAAGAATTCCACTACAAAGGCATAGTAGGTGCCTTCAACAAAATCATAGAAGAAAACTTCCCCCAAATTGGGAAAGAGTTGCCAATGCAGATACAGAAAGCCTTTAGAACTCCAGCCAGACAAAACCTGGAAAGAACCTCTCCTCACCATATTATAATCAAACTACTAAACACACAAACCAAGGAAAAAAATATCGAAAGCAGTTAGAGAGAAAAATCACGTTAATTACAAAGGCAAGCCCATCAGGATTACAGCAGATTATTCAACACAAACTTTAAAAGCCAGAAGGGCTTGGAGTGATGTATTCCAAGTTCTGAAAGATAACAACTGTCAACCAAGGTTACTTTATCCTGCAAATCTATCCATTAAAATAGACAGAGAAATAAGAAAATTCCATGACAAAAGCAGATTAAAGGAGTATTTGAAGACAAAACAAGCTCTACAGAAAATACTTGATAGAATCCTCCATACTGAAGGAAAGGAAAAGCACACATATATGGAACCTGGAAAAAAAACAAGCAATACTCAAATACTAGTTAACACAAATGAGCAAAGGTAGAACCAGAAACACACACACACACACACACACACACACACACACACACAGACACACACACACACACACACACACACACACACACAAAGGCAAACATCAATACACACCTTTCAATAATATCTCTTAATATCAATTGCCTCAATGCCCCAACCAAAAAACATAGGTTTGCAGACAGGGTTAAAAAGCAGGATCTGGGCTGGAGATATGGCGTAGCGGTTAAGCGCTTGCCTGTGAAGCCTAAGGACCCCAGTTCGAGGCTCGGTTCCCCAAGTCCCACGTTAGCCAGATGCACAAGGGGGCACACGCGTCTGGAGTTCGTTTGCAGAGGCTGGAAGCCCTGGCGCGCCCATTCTCTCTCTCTCTCCCTCTGTCTTTCTCTCTGTGTCTGTTGCTCTCAAATAAATAAATAAATAAATAAATAAATAAATAAATAAAAATTAAAAAAAAAAAGCAGGATCCCACAATTTGTTGTCTCCAAGAAACTCACCTTTCAACAAAGGATAGACATTATCTTAGGGTGTAACTTTGGAAAACAGTGTTTCAAGCAAATGGACCTAGAAAGCAAGCAGGGGTTGCTATCCAAATATCTGACAAGGTCAACATCTGTCCAATGTTAGTCAAGAAAGATAAGGAAGGTCAGTTTATATTGATTAAGGGCACACTCCAACAGGAGGACATTACAATCCTAAACATATATGTACCTAACAAGGGGGCTCCCAAATTCATCAAACAAACACAATTAGAACTAAGGTCACAGATAACACCAAACACAGTGGTGGTGGGTGAATTTAACACACCACTCTCATCAGTTGACAGGTCATCCCAGGAAAAAATAAACAGACAGGCATCTGGATTAAATGAGGTAATAGAAGGATTGGACCTAACAGATATATACAGGATATTTCTTCCAACTGCTGCAGAATATACATTCTTTTCAGCAGCACATGGAATATTCTCTAAAATAGATCATATATTAGGACACAAAGCAAACCTTAACAAATTCAGGAAAATTGAAATAATTCCTTGCATTCTATCTGAAAACAATGGAATTATACTACAAATCAGTAGCAGGAAAGGCTATAGAGCGTACACAAAATCATGGAAACTAAACAATGCACTAATAAATGATGAATGGGTGAATGAAGAAATCAAGGAGGAGATCAAAAGAGTTTCTTTATATACAAGAATATAATAAGCAAAGCCAATAGAATACCCACAGAATGGGAGAAAATATATGCAGGTTATCCAACTGATAGAGCCTATTCTCTACAATCTACAAAGAACTCAAAATTCTAAACAATAAGAAGACAAACACCCTGCCCACAAATTGGGGCACAGAGTTGAACAGGCAGTTCACAGAGGAAGATACAAATGGCAAACATTTAAGAAAATGTTCATCATCTCTAATCATCAGAGAAATGCAAATTAAAGCAACTATGAGATTCCACATTATCCCAATAAGGATAGCCAACATGAAAAAAATCAAATGAAAATAAATGCTGGCAAGGATGTGGAGAAGCAGGAACACTCATTCACTGTTTGTGGGAATGTAGGATGGTAAAACCACTTCAGAAAGCAATATGGAGACTCCTAAAAAAGCTGACCATAGAGATACCAACAGACCAGTTACACCCTTATTGGGCATCTACCCTAAAGCCTTCAAACCACAGGCCAGAGAGATTTCCTCATCCATGTTTGTAGCAGCTCAATTTGTAACAGCTAAAAGCTGGAATCAACCCAGATGTCCATCATTAGAAGAATGGATTACTAAGATGTGGTATATCTACACAATGGAATTCTATACAGCAGTAAGAAAAAACTACATAAAGAAATTTGAGGAAAAATGGTTGAACCTGGAACAGATCATTCTCAGTGAACTTACCCAATCACAGAAAAAAAATTGACACATAGTCTCACTCATCTACAACATCTAACCTGAATCTACCAAAGATACCTTACATACCCAGCAAGCAACTCATGGACTAGACACTAGG
Organism: Jaculus jaculus; assembly: GCF_020740685.1. Taxonomy (NCBI): domain Eukaryota; kingdom Metazoa; phylum Chordata; class Mammalia; order Rodentia; family Dipodidae; genus Jaculus; species Jaculus jaculus. The sequence continues at coordinate 70,088,963 of NC_059107.1, read as the reverse complement.
ATGAATGGGGAGGGAAGGGTGGACATCAAAGGGGTGGGAAACACTAATCTGGACCCAAACGGCAATGGTACCATAAAATTCTACTTCCTAAAAGGCAGACCAAATGGCTGAACCCTCACTAGACTCTTACAGGAAACACCTTAACCACAAGACAATGGTGAGGTTAGGATCAAGACTAACCTAAATCTTTGACATCTTCCCTCCCTCCCTCTCCCCCATCTCTCTCCTCTCTAATTCTTGTATATTAGTTATGTATTTCCTCATTTTCTTAGTGGGCACTGACTTGTAACCCCCACTACCAGCATGGGGCTAGCATCCACAATGAGCTTTTGATCAGGGGAAACCTACAAGGTTTCCTAAAACAATGACAGCCTTCTGTCAGAGTACTTGATGACCCACCAAATGTCAGTGGTAAGACCCTATTCCTGAAGACTCCATATGCAGCTTTCATGTAAAATGGAATGTCATGGCTGAAAGCCAGGAGAGTCAGTCCCCTACATTCAGTGTGTCTAATGCCAGAAGGTGCTACATGGGCGACTAGGGGAAATGACCAATATCTTTCCAAGCAACTCATGCTCTAACATAATTAGCAACAAATAACCTGGTGTGATGCCCACACAAGTGCAATAGTGGCACACAAAAATGGTGGGGAGCCAACTGCTCTTGATTTGGCTAAATGATCCCTCAGTGGTATGAGACCCATAGCTAGAACTGAGAAATAAGTCAAAACCATATCCAAACATAAGCCCACTCTCCAATATCAAGTTACCATCAATCATGTGGTACAAGAGGGCCTACACCTATTAAACTCTCTATCAAAAAAGTAAGTGTTATTTCAATTTTTGGGGTGCTAAGTTACTCTCCTTTGGAGAATCTGCTTCTCTTTTTCAGATAGATGAAGATCCTAAGGAGAGAGCTGCCACAACGTACCTCAAAAGGGGCCAGACTGAAACTAAATAAAATTGACGAAACAAGCAAGGGCACTGTTTTCCTGATGAACCAGATACCAGCAAAAAGGGGAAGGAGACCAACACAGAGAAAAACCAACTCCTACTAAATCAGAGAGCCAGAACCCCAGAGGCCCCCAACACCTCAGCACTGAAGCAGACCAAAAATGAACCCAACATGGCTCAGGGAAATTTTGTGGAAGAGGGAGCAGAAAGAATGTCAGTCATATTTTTGGTCATGATATGCAGAGACATTTATCGTACCAAGAACTGTGGACTAACTCCACAATGCATGACCCATTTACATCAACAAGGAGGGTACATTGGGAGGGGGTAGATCATGGATGAGCGTAAACAATGGTACCTAACTGCTGGTATTTGCTGAAAAGAAAACTAATAAATTAAATTAAAAAAATTATAGAGTCAAATGATAATGAGAATCCTACATAAAAAAATCTCTGGCACACAATAAAGGCAGTTCTAAGAGGTAAATTTATAGCTTAAGTGCCTATATTAAGAAATTAGAAAGGTCACAAGTAAATGACCTAATGCTTCACCTTAAAGCCTTTGAAAAAGAAGAACAAACCAAAAATCAATATACGGGAAGAAATAATAAAGATTGGGGAAGAAATTAATAAAATAGAAACAAAAAAATAATAATGCAAAGAATTAATGAAACAAAGAAAGTTGGTTCATTGAAAAGATAAACAAGATTGATAAACCCTTAGTAAATCTGACCCAAAGAAAGAGAGAAGTGACACAAATTAATAAAATCAGAAATGAAAAGGTAACATCACAACTGATTCCAGAAAAAATCAATAATCATAGGGACATACTATAAAAGCATTTACTCCACAAAGTATGAAAATCTGAAAGAAATGGATGATTTCCTTGATTTATATGACCTACCTAAATTAAACCAAGATGAGATTAATCACTTAAATACACTTATAACAAACATGGGGTTCCGAGTAGTTATCAATAATCTCACAAGTAAAAAAAGCCCAGTCCCAGATGGATTCACTGCTGAATTTTACCATACCTTCAAGGAAGACATAATACCATTGCTTCTCAAGCTTTTCAAAGAAATAGAAAAAGAAGGAATTCTACCAAACTCCTTCTATGAAGCCAGCATCACTATGATACCAAATCCAGGCAAAGATATGAAAAAAAAAAATGACAGACCAATCTCCCTCATGAACATAGATGCAAAAATTCTCAACAAAATATTGGCAAACAGAATACAAGAACATATCAAAAATATCATTCACCCTGACCAAGTAGGCTTTATCCCCGAGATGCAGGGATGCCCCAATATAAACAAATCTAAATGTAATACATTATATAAACGGGTTGAAGGATAAAAATCACATGATCATCTCATTACACACAGAGAAAGCATTTCACAAAATGTAACGTCCCTTCATGATAAAAGTCCTACAGAGACTGGGAATAGAAGGAACATAACTCAATATAATAAAAGGTACTTATGACAAGCCTTCAGCCAACATATTACTAAATGGGGAAAAACTGGAAGCTTTTCCACTAAAATCAGGAACAAGACAAGGGTATCCACTGTACCCACTTTTATTTAATACAGTTTTGGAAGTCTTAGCCATAGCAATAAGGCAAGAGACACACATAAAAGGGATACAAATTGGAAAGGAAGAGATGAATTATCATCATTTTCAGTTGACATGATTGTATATATAAAGGACCTCAAAGACTCTACTAGCAAACTGTTAGAGCTAATCAAAACCTACAGCCATGAGGCAGGATACAAAATAAATACATATAAATCCGTAGCCTTCATATATGTTAACAACAAACACACAGAGGATGAAATCAGAGAATCACTCCCATTTATTATTGCTTCAAAAAATATAAAGTACCTTGGAATAAACCTAATGAAGGAAGAAAAGAATCTCTACAATGAGAACTTTAAAACACTCAAGCAAGAAATTGCAGAAGACATTAGAAAGTGGAAAAACATCCCTTGTTCCTGGATTGGAAGATTCAATATTGTGAAAATGGCAATCTTACCAAATGCAATCTACACATTTAATGCAATCACTATCAAAATTCCAAAGGCATTCTTCATGGAAATAGAAATAACAATCCAAAAATCCATTTGGAATCACAAAAAACCTCGAATATCTAAAATAATACTGAGCAACAAAATTAAGGCTGGTGTTATCACCATACCTTATTTTAACCTATACTACAGAGCCATAGTAACAAAAACAGCATGGTACTGGCACAAAAGCAGACATGTAGGCCAGTGGAACAGAATAGAGCACCCAGATGTAAGCCTATGTAGGACAAAACTATATTAAAGTCCTACAGCCACCTTATATTCGATAAAAATGCCAAAAATACTTATTGAAGAATAGACAGCCTCTTTAGCAATTGGTGTTGGGAAAACTGGATATATATATATATATATATATATATATATATATATATATATATATATATGTCTGTAGATGGATGAAAATAGATTCTTCTCTCTCGCCATGCACAAGAATTAAGTCCAAATGGATTAAAGATCTTAACATCAGACCTGAAACTCTAAAACTGCTAAAGGAAAAAGTAGGGGAAACCCTTCAACATATTGGTCTTGGCAAAGACTTTCTGAATACAACCCCAATTGCTTAGGCAATAAAATCACAGATTAATCACTGGGACCTCATGAAATTACAAAGATTTTGCACTGCAAAGGACACTGAAAAAAGCAAAGAGGCAACCTACAGAATGGGAAAAAATCTTCGCCAGGTATATATCTGATAGAAGATTAATATCTAGGATATACAAAGAACTCAAAAAGTTAAATAATAAGTAATCAAACAAGCCAATCAAAAAATAGGCTATGGAGCTATTCTTCTCAAAGGAAGAAATACGAATGGCATACAAACATCTAAAAATATGTTCTACTTCCCTAGTCATCAGGGAGATGCAGATTTAAAGTACATTGAAATTCCATCTCACCCCTGTCAGATTGGCTACCATCATGAAAACAAATGTTCAAAAATATTGGCGGGGATGTGGAAAAAGTGGAACCCTTCTACACTGCTGGTGGGAATGCAATCTGTTCCAGCCATTGTGGAAATCAATGTGGAGATTCCTAAAACAGCTAGCGATTGACTACTTTTATTTAATACAGTTTTGGAAGTCTTAGCCATAGCATAGCCCTCCTAGGCATATATCCAAAGGAATCATCTCATTTCCTCAGAAGTACATGCTCAACCATGTTTATTGCTGCTCAATTTATAATAGCTGGGAAATGGAACCAGCCTAGATATCCTTCAACTGATGAGTGGATAATGAAGATGTGGCACATTTATATAATGGAGTTCTACTCATCAGTAAAGAAAAATGAAGTTATGAAATTTTCAGAAAAATGGATGGATCTGGAAAGGATTATACTAAGTGAGGTAACCTAGGCCCAGAAAGCTAAGTGCCACATGTTCTTCCTCATATGTGGTTCCTCAGTACAGATGATTGGGCTTCTGCATGAGAAGGAAATTACTTAGTAGTGGAGGTCAGTAATTTAAAAAGGAGATATAAAGGGAAGAGGAAGGAAGGGAGGAAGGTACTTCATAGGTTAGTATTGTACATACACAAGTACAATGATTGAGATGGGGAGGTAATATGATGGAAAATGGAATTTCAAAGGGGAAAGTGAGGGGGGGAGGGTATTGCCATGGGATACTTTTATAATCATGGAAAATGTTAATAAAAATTTTGATAAGAACATAAAAATAAAAAAGAAAAAGAAAAGAAAAAATAAAATAAAAGACACAATTAAGAGAAAAAAAGAATTCACTCAGAATCTTGAAAACACAGAGTATTTGAAACTTCAATGAAACATATACAACATGCTTAATATGTCCAATACTGTGTAATTCATAAGTGGCACTACATACAAATGTGAATTCACGTCAGTCATTGCTTAATGTCTTAATCTTTGCAACTGAGACAACCATTTATTATTATTCCTATTCTACAAATTAACAATTTGTAGTATATGTGGTGACAGATGCCTGTCATATAGGAAATAGAGGGAAGAGAATCAGGAGTTTAAGGTTATCTTCAGCTATGTAGGGTTGAGGCCAGTATGAAATATGAAATTCTGTCTAAAATAAGAACAATCTGAAAATTATTAAGTTAAAAAGACTGGAAAATTGAAGCTGCTTCCCTTAATTATTCAGATTCAGTAGTTTTTGTTTTGCTTTTCATTAAGTACACATGCTTACTTCCAGTCATTAATTAACACTTCATTAGGAAGGAAGGAATAAGAAGATAATACATATGGTAAAAACCTAGAATGGACAATGGAGATTGAAGAAAATAACCAGCAGGTGTTTATTTTGTTGTTATTGCTGTTGCTTGTATTTTGTCTAAGAATTTTGCAAATCACAGAACATATGGAAAAGGGAAGAAGTGACAGATTCCAATTAATTACCTTCAATTTACTCCATATATCATGGTTTCCTAGAGGTTCCTTGAGTTCTTAATTTAGAGAAAATGGATCCAGCATTTTGTTACAACTCCCAAAACATAAAAAAATTAGCATGAATTTGTGTGAAATGGACCCTTCTCTAACTTCCATTGGAAGCAAAGCGAATATATTGCACAAGTACAGTGTCACTAGTATTCTTTATTCAATCTGTGATTGCCCAAGTAGACAAAGGGTTTATGCCCCATTTGTCTACAGTGCATTTAAATTTCTTTTATCTTTGTAGCAGTAAATAAGCACTGGATTTCGGACAAAAATCAGCAATTCTCAAAAGTTGAACTGTCTCATATTAGAAAATATATGACCACATAGTTCATGGTTCTGGGAGTCTACACTAATGAATCTGAGGACATCATAGGGAATTCAGTCAAGAGAGCTAGCAGTTATGATGTGGCTGTGGAGAGCAAGTTCTGTACCTAGTAAAAATTTTTCTCCAAAGCCTTAGGTCATTTATAACTTTTGCTTCTTTTACTTTATTTTTGGACTTACCCTGGTCATAAGCTTGAACAGTAGGATAAAAATATTTTTTTCCATATAGGAGAAATCAATGGCAGCAGAGTTTATTTATTTATTTATTTATTTATTTTTAGAAACATAATTTAGATTGGATTCTCCTATAAAGGGCAGGACAGGATAATTTAGTATTGCCCCCAAATCATTCTTCCCTTGAATACAATTCATGCATATATATATATATGTGGAGAGAGAGAGAGAGAGAGAGAGAGAGAGAGAGGGAGAGAGGGAGAACTGAAAACTACAAATATATTTCAAAGTTATCATACCAAAGCAATAAAAAAAACAATACATTTAGTTTAGCACTGGTGATATATGCACAAAAGTACATTGTTTTTGTACTGATGGATGTTTTGTTGGTGAACTTGAGTCATGATAACATTGTTTTAGCTAAGGAAAGTCAATTAAAGAAACCAAAAAGATTTGTTTTGCATCTCTAAAGTACTATGTGCAGGAGGTTTTTACGAACACTTGAATGTGTTGAAGTGAGATCATTATTTTTTTATGTAATTGATATGTGATATGTTATGTGTGTGTCATACTACAGGAATGTACACAACCTCTGGAGCTGCACTGTTGATTAATGAGACTGGTTCCTTTTCACGATTTTTGTAGATGGTGATATTACAATAATAATACCATAAAACTATGTTATAGACTTCACAGTGAGCAACAGGACACAATTGTCAAGGTTTATGCAATATTATAGATTTCCAGACTACATTTAAGCACTATCATTGAATTTTTTGCATAATACTTCAGTATGCAAGCACAGTATAGTTAAAAGATCCAACCTTGATGTGTTCCTATTTTGATGCTTCTTTCCTTCTCTTTCTTTACTGAGGATTAATAATTTTAAGTATATGCATTGCATAATAGTGTTACACAGGTATCATCTATTTGAATATGTCTTCCTGCTGGGCTTGGTGGCACCATATCTTTATATATACATGCCAGATATGTCCCTTTATAATTTGTTTTATTGCTCCTGAAAATTATTTAAAAGTATATGAAAGTAATTATTAAATAGAGCTAGAGTTAACAATATGCAATATTCAAAAGAGAGATTGAGATTATATGATAATATATACAATGCTATTTACATTCTTTTTTTTTCTTTTTAATTTATTTATTTGAGAGTGACAGACAGAAAGTGGAAGAGGCAGATAGAGAGTGAGAGAGAGAATGGGCACGCCAGGGCCTCCAGCCACTGCGAATGAACTCCAGACGCATGCGCCCCCTTGTGCATCTGGCTAACGTGGGTCCTGGGGAATCGAGCCTCGAACCGGGGTCCTTAGGCTTCACAGGCAAGTGCTTAACCTCTAAGCCATCTCTCCAGCTCTATTTACATTCTTAACCTTCAATTTTTAAGGAAATTGAAAGTGCAGAAAAGCAGTCAAGAGTTAAATTATATGGAAAATCACTTAAGATGATGTCCTAGTTTTAAGCTCTTTTACCTCTTGTCTGGATGAGCATGAGAAAGAGGGTGTGGAAATTAGTTTTGGTTGAAATGGGATTGAGAGAGATCAGCTGAGCGACTAAAGCTCTAAAAGCAAACTTCTGTCTGCCAGAGCATTCACATTAAGGAATACAGTGCTTCCTAATCCTTTATCCTGTATGTGCAATAAGGCAACTACCACCAGGAAATTAAAGCTTTAAATGACAGTTATAAATTACACTGATAGATGGCAAAGAAGATGATTAAAATTTACAGTTTTGAAAATTATTTTACCAAATTCCCTTGATTAGGGTCTATGAAAAATTATATGAAAATGACATTTACATTTGGATGAATGCACTGGTCTGGTGCTGTGGGGCATTAGAAGAGTTTAAAGCAGAGCATTGAGCAAATTTCTCAGATTGAAGAACACTTTAAGGTTCAACATCCTAACACTAAATGAATCTATTCAAATTCTTAGATAACATACAAAAATCAGGGTGTATGAGATGGTCAAAATTAAACTTGGATAAAGTGCCATGTTTAGAGAGATAACAAAACAATTTAACCAGTCTCTCTAAATGCAATATAAATAAGGAAGGTAGGGCAGTGTGCGAAAGCCAGCATACTGTTCATATCTTCACACCTTCCCCGATTTGCTACTGCCTGGAAGAAAATTAATGGTAGGAAGCATGAAATCATATTCAGCACTCTTCAGGTTGATGGGTCATTTGTTCATTGAATATTTTGAAATTCATAATGTGGTAAAATTAGAATCCCATTTAATAAGGTGAATATAATGAGACCTTCTGTAATTATATAAAAATTATAACTTGGATAGACATCCTGCTAAGTCAGGTAAATTAAACATCACTATACCTAATGAACTTTTTACAGACAATATCCTATTAGCTCTTCTTAATCCAGTATACACATTATTGTTTTATAAATTTGTAGAAGTAATTAATATTTTAAATAATTGTTTGATGTGTCAATGTACATTTTACCTGATTCCCCTACTCCCAATAACACAGAACGTATGAATGGCATGAGCTCTTCATTCTGTCATCATGACATTGTTCCATTTTCAGAATATTATCTCTAAAAATAAGAATCACAGTCTTCCATGTTATGCTCCAGAAAACTGCATCATGATAAGAGAGGCATTAATTTAGAACTTTGCGGTTCTAAAAATCTATACAGATGCAACAGACAAATTACTTATACACTAATTCAATAATATTGTTCTTGTTTACTTTATATATGTATATGAAATTTTATCATCAATATAATGAAAATTATAAATGTACTGCATATAGAAAAAAATCTATGTTATATACTTGATGGTAGTAAGATTTTAGGATAAACTACAACTGATTTGTTGGTGAATGTTTTATTGTGTATTCTTCAATCCATAACATCATAAAAATAAGATAACTTTATAGTTCTGAACTTCAAATTATAAATTGCTATAAGACTATATAATTGAGTGGGTGTATATCCTTTTGTGTTTCTTGGCTTTTAAATTCTTACTCTAACAACTATATGCAAATAATAACTTCCTTTGTACAAGATTTGTGTTAAAGAAAGATTTATGATAGAGGAAGGAGATTGTATTGCCTATATATGGTGTGTCCATATTGCCAATTTAACTTTGCAGAAGTACTGAATTTCTATAGTCAAAGGAGAGAGAAGAAATTAGTCTATGTTAGGGAAGCCATTCTCTTATTTTACAAGTTGCAAGATAAACACATAGAATCAAATTTTATGAATAAAAAAGGTAGATCATATGCCTTTTTTGTTCATGTGTATGTGCATGTGTTTATGTGTATTTGTGTGCACATGGTGTATGTACTTATGGACATATATGCATGTATCGCAGTCTTGGATATCATTCTACAGGAATGCCATTCATCTTATTAGAGACAGGGTCTATCACTGGTCTGGAGCTTGTTAAATAGGCCAGACTGGCTTGCTTGTGAGACTCAGGAGTGGTCCTGTCTCCACATCCCCAGTGCTGGTCCCATCATCCTTGGCTTATATTACCTATATATTTTTAAATTTCACTAAATAATTGGCAGGTATTTTCTATATTTAAAGGGTAAAACAAGTAGACAGGTTTGAGTGGAACATGTTAATCACCATAGAGGTTATGATAAACAGATAATGTTAAGGGCAGACAATCTTTGAAAAACTACCTATTACTACTATTTGGTGAGAAATACAGAGGCATTTTACACTATATAAAACTTGGAGGGTTATCGATTTTAAGCATTTTGAAGTCATTACTTTGTGTTATTCTTAAGTTGGAGAAGACTTTTGGATATCAAAAAAGTCTGTGCAATCAATGGTCCTTTACCCAATTTAATTTGAAACATATATAATTTAATAAAACATTTTACAAGTTAAAATATTGTGATGAAGATGTGAGTCTTGTTTTTCAGATAAGAAAAATGAGCTTGAACCTGCATCACTGGTTTTGTTCAGAGAAGGTTAATGATGAAATAGGATGATGAGGCAAGAGCTCTTCACCTGGTGATCTTTTCTCTAAAACAATGAAGGAAGGTGAGAACTGGAAGGTTCCAGGAAGGTTATTGTTGCTTTTAGAAACCTATATGGATTCTGTGGGAAAATTTTACTGAATAAATAAACAAGGACCAACCCAAGCTGACACTGATTGGACCAGAGGTTTGTGAGGCTTTTGAATTCACCAGGAAACCAATCGACATGACTTCCTTCAAACATGGAGTGCATGGTTTTCCCATTTACAAATAATGCTATTTGCTTCACACTGACAATTGAAGTAGTTACTGTTTCTCCTTTTCCTGCTAGAATGAAAGAACAATTGACTCTGGACAAGAGTAAATTATTCATTTTAAGTCCTCAATAAAAGTCTTGTGTAGATTCTTGAAGTGCCAGCCAGAAGAGAGGAAATTAGAAACCTAGGAAATATTTTAACACAGCTTTGAGGTCATTGTAACTGCTAACAGAACTAAGGTACTGACAACATTCATTACTAATGAGTCTGAAGATATGATTAGACTTCTTTTGTGAGCAGGCACAGCATCTCCTGGCAACCACTGATTTATTTAAAAAATGGATTCTTCTCAAATGTTTCCTTCTCACACATAGTCTACCTGACTGCAGGGCTCAATTGTTAGAATATTGAGGTATTGTAACTTATTGTAATCATCTTTGCATGCAATTTTTCTCTGTGAAATAATTGTATGTTTCTGCTATATTGGAGAAAAAGTTTCTGATAAAGAAACTGCATGTTATCTGGAGGAAATTTGCACTAATATTTTTGACTACTATAAATCTAACATGATCTAAGTTATAAACATTTGGTAAATACTTAATAGGTTGATATTGTAGATATTTAATTACAATGATCGTAATGGGGAGGTAATATGATGGAGAATGGAATTTCAAATGGGAAAGTGTGGGGGTGGGGAGGGAGGGAATTACCATGGGATATATTTTATCATCATGGAAAATGTTAATAAAAATTTAAAAATTAAAAAAATGTATATTTAATGAATTGCTGAAATGAATTACTACATATTTTGTTACTAAAATATTTATACAATTTGACGTGAAGAGAACTTATTACACTAATAAGTCATTAATTTATAGATTAACTTTATGCATACAATGTTAAAACATACAAATTGCAGAGAAGATTATTGTTTTTATATGTGAACATTATTGAAACCAGACTCGTAAAATCAAGAGTCATAAATTGTGGGGATGAACTATAAGAAGAAACTGTGAGAATGAACTAAGAAAATAAAATATTGGAAGGTACTATGAGAAATAGCTGGAGATATTTCTTATGTACCCTACACATAGCTTTTCTGATATTACTACATTGAGATGATAAATTTTTACTTGTAATTTGCTCTAAAGTTAATATTTCAACTATGTAACTCACCCAATTAAGGTAATATGACTGGGTTTCCTCTGCCTTGGAGTACCTTTGGCCTGAACAGCACAGATGAGCAATATTGGTAAGCAATGTTTAGAGAGTTAGACTGAGTGTTATTTTTTTCTTTTTTCTTTTTAGATGCTGACTGATCTTAGACTATGCTCCATTCCTCAAAGGTCTAGTTGGACTCTCGACTCAGAAAAAACACACATGTTTAAGAAGTGCTGACCATAGTGTTGAAGACAATGAGGTCAGTAACTATGGGCCCACAGATCTGTTGATGGCAATGGATGTGCTTAATATGGTTGTTCACAATTAGAGTGTATATGCTCTGATTCAGCAGAGGCCTGTAGGTCATCCCCCTAAATTCCTTCATTTAACAAATATTTAAGTATTATCCACCATCAATAGTTACTCAGCATTTGCTCATATAATGTACTACTTGTTCACGTATTACTGGTTTTTCACTGTTCGATAAAAGTGCCATTGAGTAGCTATATGCAAGAAAGGAAGCCACAGCTGCAATAACAGCAAAACAGCAGTGACAGCAGAGGCACAGATGCAGCAGGTTTGCTAATGGCTTAAACCAAGCTTGCTTTCAATTTTCTTTTTTTGTGAGCTTCTGCTAGAGGCAGACATCCCACTGCTTAGATGGGTGTACCAGAGGTTATCTCTGTCACTTAACAGGCTCTGTTCTGAGAAACAGTTAACCACTTTTGCATAGGAAACTTTCTGAGGTTAGTCTTCACTAAATTCAAAGCTGTCTCCCCTTTTCAAATAGAGCAATACATTTCCACATATACATGTGTTAGTATGTACTTGAAACCCAAGCTCTCAGGAGATGGAGTCAGAAGCTTAAGACTTTAAGGGAAGATCAGTTGAAAGTCTTGGTGATAGGATGTTTAATGATATTTCTATAAAGGAGAACATTCTGCCAAGTAGAATGTGATGTCAAGTCAGATGGGTCACAGGACATATGAGTGCAGAAGTGGCAGTTGTGAAGATTGGAATTGAAGTAAACACTGAGTAGATAATAAACGAGATAAGTACCAGTGGAACTGGCATGTCTTCTTATCCAAAACTGTCCATAACTGATTTAAATAAAATAATAACCATCTCCTGTATTTCTTCCTTTACTTAACAAAGTTATTATTGAGTGCTATCTGTAAGACAGACTCTCTTTCAGAGGTTTTAAATACTCCATTGGAAAGAACTTCCACATTACATAACTAATTATGGACAATGTTAGAAGATAAAACTATGAAAAATACAGGTGAAACACAGTAGAGAAAAATGGATGAAGGGTGAATTTTGGTATTAAATATGGAGTCAAATCTGGCCTTTTGGAAATGTTCCTTGAACAAAATTTGAAAACGAGTGTGAGAATCAAGCAAAGCATGGCTAGTGCCATGAGGAAGAGAAAAATGCTTGAGATGCAAAACAAATACGTCTGGAAAGCTCTGAAGAGCAAAGCTGACCAGCTGTTGTAGCTGAAAGCTACAGAAAATAAGATCAGTAAGTGGCTAACACACTTCTAAGCCTTTATAAGAACTTGTGTTTTATTGGCAAGACAATACCAACTAACTTTATACATGAGTAGACATAGGTTTGAGAAGGTGCAATTTTTTTCTAGGGCAATTGGAAAAACATACTTGTCATCAAATGGAATAAAGCTACCTGTAAGGAGATCTTTGTACATTTTCCTGTTTTTAAATAAGCAAAACACAAACTCAGTTTTAGACACATTTTTATATGTCCAGTACACAACTCAGTGACAGTATAGATTATGAAGTTGGACATTTATATCTGAACTTCCAAAGGTAAGCCTTTATCTCACATGTACTTGTAATACATATATATGCATTCTGCATATATATGCCACTTATAGTTAAGAGACATCATACAACCACCAAAAAAAATGAGTATAGATAGGAATGATAAGAAGACTAAAGATCAAGAGTTGAAACTATCCAAAGTGAAGAAGAATGAGAAAAGAGGGAAGTAAATGTATGAGGAGGTGGAAGATATACCAGAGAGCATGTGGTAAGACAAGCAGTGCTACTAGGATGGGTCTAAAACACAGAGCTTACGAAAAAGACTGAGTCATATGTAACTGGCCAGGTGCTATTGTTCTGTGCTGTGGGAGTAAGAGAAGATTAAAGGAACCCTGCAGAGGCATATTTTCTGCAAACTTGTCTGGCCCCATACACAAGTTGAGCTTACAGGGCAGTGGTGACGACACCTCAAGCACAGGGGGATGCCAGCTACATAATTGCCTTCTTGACTCCTTCCAGGTATCATGCCGCAGATCCGTCATAGCTCCAGTAGAATGGAATGTGAAGAGGAAGAGTTTCAGGAGTAGCTCCAGCCTTGCTGAACTTATACACTACAATTAGGTCTTGAAGAAAATTTGTGAGCAGAGGTGACCTGGAAGTTGTTGGAGCACTCATTGAATAGAGACTCAGTGGAGTTGGGTAGACTCAGGAAAATAGAATGAGAAATATTTAAGAGAAAATCAAAATAGAATTATGAATAGATGTAGAATAGTGTACAAGATCTTGGAATAGAGGAGGACATATGGAATGGAGAGAGAAGGGGAAAGAAATAAAAATTAAGAAGGAAAAGGAAATCACTCATTTCATTCCTTCAAGTGAGAAATTTCTTATTTATTTTCAGAGTAATAAATACTAGCATTTAAGTCAGGTATGGTGGCTCATGCCTTTAATCCCAGCACTTGGGAGGCAGAGGTGGGAGGATTTCCATGAGCTCAAGGCCACCTTGAGACTACATAGTGAATTCCAGGTCAGCCTGGGCTAGAGTGAGACCCTAACCTCGACAAATAAAAAAAAAAAAGTAACATTTTAAAAATTGATGATGAGAAAGTAAAATAAAATAAAATAAAATAATTAAATTAATAGGATTGGTGAGATAAGAGAAGGGTCATTTTGTGTAATATATTTAACAGAGAAGAAAGGATGCAGATGTACACACATGTGATAGAATATCCTATAATTACTAGCGTCATGTAGAAATGAGAAGCCAGAAAATGTGCTGGTGAGATCTGTGTAGACAAAATACTGTGAGGTGACTGAGTAACCTATACTTTTTGCTTTTATTTTAAAAAGTTAGCATACAAAAATTAGGTTTCATTATATTATTTCCAAACAAGACTTTTGTTTCCCTTCACTTCTTTCTTCTTTCTCTCTTCTCCGTTTTCCCTCCATCCCAATTTAGTCTCCACTTTGCTTCATATTGCAGGTTTCTTTTGTCTTCCCTATCCCATATCATCACTTCTTCTTCCCTTTCATGGATTCCTATCTTAACACATAGCATATACTCAGTCTCACATCTGTCTATCTGCACACATACAAGCATTAAAAGTTAGGGCCCACACATGAGGGAAAGAACATAAGACTATTGTATTTCTGAGCTGTGGTTACTTCACTTAGCATGTTTCCAGTCCCATCCATTCTAATAGTCCCAAAGGACAGCAGGGAAAGAACATGAAGGGTACCAATGGGATGAAGTTATTGGTGTTTTGAGGAAGTGACTGGACCAAGATTGTAGCATCACTTCTTGGCAACTTGAAAGAATCACTTAGGATGAGAGCTATAGTCTATCAAACAAATGAACATTCATTAGTCTCATCTTAATTACCAAAAGAAAGGGTTCTTCATTATAGCAAATTTGTATCTTTTCAGCAAAATGTCATACTAGCTGTTTGAAAGCCAAATCCCCTGGAAGTTATTTACATTGAGTACTGTGTAGCAGTAGTTCAAATTTAATAATATACTCATAATAAACTCATAACCTAAATTTGAAAGTCTTTCAAAAACACTTAGTAAGGTGAAAGTCTAAGTGAAAAATCCAATTATAAACTGCAAGGAGATCTTTGGAGATTAATATACCTCATCAAAGTTGTTTTTTGTTTTGTTTTGTTTTTAAGAATAAGTGCAAACTAGAGCTCTAGTTCACCAATTGCCTCCGACCTCTTTATTGCAGCTCCTGGGTATGCATAGCTGGGAGTGTACAAATTTATCACACAGTCTGCAAAGAGATACACTTGCATACATAACGAGTGCATACTGAGAGGACATGATTCAGTTATTGGCACCAGCTACCACCACAGCCATATGCAGCTGTGTTTTTTTTTCCTCATTTCTTCAGTCCAATCATTAAAATTTATTCTTTTGCTAAGCTGTACCCTGTTCTTGGTTTAGAAACAAAGCAAAATATTGCACTTTGGCATTCACACTTATCCCACAGCTGAATGACATCAAATTTCGGTTTGTCTTCATTTGGGATTATATTTTTAAGACCCAATGACTTCAAAGCAGAATAGGATTGAGAAAATTAGATAACAGATGACTCAAATGGATATGTTCAAATGCATAATATTTAAAGAGGATGGAAATATATACATTGGAATTAAACATTTGTTTTTATTTTCCAGGCTAACACATCCTTTTCAAAGTAATTTTTCTACATTCTTATACTCAGAAACCTTTTCATTGGGTGTTCTGTGGTAGAGATCCAGACAACCTATTGATTCATGTTTTTATATTCTTATTCAATTGAATATGTGTGTGACTGTTATGTTATTGTAGAATTATTCATGTTTTTATAAATGCTTTTAATGTTGAATGACTTCTAGTTGGAAATAGAATTTTGGGAAAATCTGTTTATACTTCACTTCCTTTTTATTGAGTTATCTTACAGTTTTGTGGAGTAGAGGTTTTTGAAATAAGTCCTGATGATTTTCCCAATTTCACTTGTGTCTGTTGTGACTTCCTTTTTCATTTCTAATTTTGTTAAATTGAAGTATCTCTTCTTTTTTTTTTTTTTGCTTGATCAAATTGTCCAAGAGTTTGTCAATCTTGTTTATTTTTTTTAAATAAGCAGCTCTTTGTTTTGTCGATTTTCTTAATTGTTTCCTTGGTTTCCAATTCATTAATTTCTGCTCTGCTCTTAATTCTTTCTTTCCTTCTGGACCTTTTTGGGTTGGACTCTTCTTGCTTTTCCAATGCCTTTAGGTGGATGCCTTTGGTCTGAATTTCTTTACCTTCTGGTATTCCCATGATCCAAATGTTAGGACATCCCATAATTCCCTTTTGTTCTGTTCACAGAATTTTTGAAGTTATTGAAAGTTTTGAACTCTCAAACTGTTTCTTCCTTCTTGTCTTCTATATTTGAGTTTCTATCCTCCACATAGCTGACTCTATTCTTGAGAGCTTCTAAATAGTTTTGGGCTTGTTCAGTTAGGTTTACATTCTCTACTACTTTTCTTTCCATCCCTCTTTCAAGTTTCCTTTTCACAACATTTTCTGATTTTCTTGATGCTTCTTGGAATTCTTCCTTACATTTCTTTATGCCTTCACTTAGCAATTGCCAGCTGGTTTTTGAGGTCCTCTTGTGTAAAAACACTTTGCATATTTTCCATATATATTTTTGTAGGTTATAAATTTCAAGAAGTGCCTTATGGTTTTTGATTTGTCTTTTATTCCCTTCATCATAATATTTGATAAGCAAAAGTGATTAATTTTAATATATTCTAATTCATCGATATTTTAAATTGCAGTGCTTTGGCTGCATTGAATATATTTTCTTTTATTACCTATGTTAACTTTCATATGTAGATATAAAATGTACCTGTTTAATTTTAGTATTATATTCAGTGTCTGAGATCAAAAGACTTTTATTTCTTATAAATAGATGATATGACCCAATAGATAAATAGAATAAGAGTGTATTTAGCTTACAAGCCGAGTCTATAACATACTGGACATCACTAAGGCATTTTCCTAGTAGTTTGATGGGATTCAAAAAGAACCTTACTAAAGAGACAAGATTCTGCCTCATGTGTCTTTATTCTTCATCTTCATCTGCTGATGAGATCAGAACCCTTGTGATCCATTCCTTCCCAAAAGCCTATCACTTTTCACTCAAGCCTTTACTATATGAGCCTTTGGAGAATATTTCAATATCAAACCATGACAAGAGCTACTTGCAATGAGTGATCAGAGAAGGAAAATACTCAATTCTGATTTTTAGTTTCTCTGCATGATATGTAAGGGCTACTGGAATATGAGCACTTAAAACACCCCAGTCTACTCCTGTGATAATCCTGAATGATGATGGTAATGAGAAATGTGTTCAGTGGAGAGAATATTAGTCAGACACATGGTGTTCTTTTTGTTTGTTCATTTGTACTTATGTTTCATGATAATATACCCAGAATATACTTTATTTTTATTTCATATCAATTTAGTAGTTGTATGGAATATTTGTGTTACAAATAAACATCTTTGGATATTATCTTTCATGAAAATATATTAATTCTTTTAAATATAAATGCAGGCAAAATGCTTCATGCTCCAACCTCCTTTTTTTAATATCTGAGCTCCCTGTATCATTTGCTTTATTATAGAGTGCACAATGTCAGGCACCATGATAGCAGATACTTGCTCTGTTAGTTCTTTGACCTCTGTGAGTGAATAATTGAAGCTCATGCCTTCATGCCTTCAAAATAAAATTTTCTCAGTACTATTTGTGGCAGTGCTTACTGTATACTTGATGAAAGCTGTCATAGCAGTGAATAACATCAGCTTATAACTTCAACCCCTTCTGAAGTCCAGAATAAAATATGCATAAAATCACCAATAGCAAACATAAACAAGCCCCTATCCATAGGCAAAGAGGAAAAATCAAAAGTGCACTTTTTCCACTGTATAAATTCAAACATTTTAAAATTATTATTATGGGCATACTTAGTATGGACACAACATATGTTGGTAGCATCTTTTCCCTCATCCCTGCCCCATTCCACTGGGGGCCCTCCTCAGGGGGGTTGTTGATATCATGGGGTTTTGGGCTCTGTGTTGTGAAAGTACTCATCAGATACTGGACAGGGGGTATGCCTGTGGCTATGATATCCCAACCTGGCGCTCTTACTGTCTTTCTGCCCCCTCTTCTACAAAATTCCCTAAAACTTGGTGGGTGTCTTTTAAGTTTACTTCAGTGATGAGCTCTTAGGAGCCTCTGAATTTCTGCTTTGGTATGTGTTGAATATCCTTAGCATCTGTCTCCTTCACCCTGGTTCTGATTGCCAGGCTTACCATAGAAGCAGCACTCTTGCTCATCTCCCTGTTTCCTCTATGATTTCAGATTGACCTTGGTTGAAATGTGAGTGGTGGTTTATATCCTTGGGTTTTTCTACCTTCTGAAAAAGGAAAACAGATTCTCCAATGGAGAGTAAAGTCAGCATAGGTTAAATGGGAGAAGGGTTATTAATTTAATGAGGATTTGATGGCTGTAGCCCCTCTTTAGCCATAGACTAGTAGGAACCTCTCATAATCTTTCTTTACATAGGATTCAAACCTGGTTCCCAATTCTAGATATGGGTGCCTTTCCACCAAGTGTATCTCATAGCCAATCAGAAAGCTACTGGTTATCCACCAAAGCTGTGTGCCACCATTTCACTGGTGCATGCACCTTGTCAGGGTGGTTGCTTCAGAGAAGCTACTATTGTTGGCAACATTTTAGTAGCTCATTCAGGGCATTCCAGCACTAGGTGGGCTAATCATCTGGGGACTGGCTCTCTTCTGGATTCCAGCAAGGTTTCTAGGTATTATATGTCAGCAGCACATGGTGTCCTCAGCAATAAGGTCTTACCTTTTGCCTCAGGTGCTGAGTAATCAAGTGCTTTGACAGAAACTTTTCTTGAGGGTTAAATTTTTGAGTCTACTTTCAAGGGTAACTTAATAGGGAGTTCTAAGAGGAAGAAATACAAATGGCTAACACACACTTAAGAAAGTCTTCAACACCACTAGACATTAAGGAAATGCAAATTAAAATAAATATGACATTCCACCTTACTCTAGTAAAGAGGGCAATCAAAAAAAAATCAAATGACAACAAATGCTGGTGAGGGTAAGGGGAAAAAGGAACCCTCATTCACTGTTGGTGGGACTGCAAACTTGTATAACCACTATGGAAATCAATATTGAGATTCCCGGAAAACATAAATATTGAACTACCAACATACCCAGTTATTCTCTTACTGAGCATTTACCCTACACACTCTATGCTTCACTACAAAGATACTTGCTCAACCATGTTTATTAGATATTTTCTTAATGACACATGTTCTCACTCATCTGTAGCTTCTAACCTGGATCACCTTGAGTTGCTGACTTACCAGATAGACAATCTGAGGTTTAGACAATAGGGATGGAAGGGCTTCAAGGGAGGAAAAGGTTGAGGTTGGGGGGAATAAGCACAAAACTAAATCCAAAATGAACTGGTATCATAGATATTTCTAACCTTGAAGAAGTGCACTTTTGCAGTATATGAAATGATCACTTTGAAAAAAATCATCAAGGGCGGTTACTGATGCTGGATGTAGAAATAGTAAAAATACTCTAGCTCTTTTACTCTCCACAGACTGTCACTGTCTTCTCTTTGCTCTTTTCCTTGACCTTACAATGGCTGCTCCCATTCAGAGCAACTAATACCTGGATAGGTCAAAGATGAAAAGTAAAATCACAATTTCTATTATTATGAGGAGGGAAAACCCTTTTTTGTATAAAGTTTATTGTGTGTGAGGAATTCATAACTCTGTTGTTGACATGTGCAGAACTTTTACTTTTGATTAGCACTAAACATTTTATCTACAGCTACACTATTAATGAATACTAAAGGGGGTATCTTGAATCTAGACTGCCTTAAAGGATATTACCTTTGACCGTATGTCCTTAAATGAATTCAGCTAATAAAGTAAGGTAATCATGAAACTCATACAACATTTTTTATGTTGAAAATATCTTCATAAATTTGTACATCTCCCACTGAGAAGTCCCAAGTGGGAATGCTGTTTGGCATCTTCAAAAATTTATGGGCTCCATATAATAAGAAATAGAGTCTCAACTATCAGCTCAATATCAGCTTATATTTGTCTTTTACTTGGGCTTGTAGTATAATAGTATGCAGAGAAATTATAATTTTGTTTTATCAGAAGTGAAAACAGACAACGTAAGTCACACTTCAAATGATTCTTTCAAGATCTGATCACACCTTTAGCCCAGTGCTATTTGTACAATGTTGATTTTCTGGGTTCTCTCTGACCTGTGCCACTATAAGGCAGAAAGTTCTCATAAAAAAAAGGTTTAATTTCAGCTATGAGTACCAACTATTAAAAACTGAGCATAACCTAAATTCAAAAGATGTTATTCACCAAATATTGTGAATTTGTCAAACAACTGAGGAGCATTTGTAATTAATACTTAATTTCTTTGGGGAATAATTAATAGTTTTTGCTGAAGCAATTCAAGTTGATCTTTGGAGCTCAATGTAATCTATTTTTAATGTAAATGATATCATAGTAAATATATTTTTCTTTTTTAAAAAAATTAATTTATTAGTTTTCTTTTCAGCAAATATAGGCAGTTTGGTACCAATGTTTAGGTAAATATATTTTTCTGTTTGTACCAGCATGAACCTCAGCCAGGTGCTAAAAGTCTATAACTCATGAAGTAAAATGAAGTAAAGTTGTTCAGCTATTTGTACATATCATGCCCTTTATCTCACCAAGAATATAAAATCATGGTTTCAGGTTCAGGTGTTGTCATTGAACTGCCCCAAGTTCATTGAACACTGATATTAGCATTATATTCTGGGAAATGAAGGAAAAATTCAAAGATGTGGGTACATGATATATCTAGTAAACATTTTAGAATTTATAGCTACTCTTTCTAAAATTCATTTTGCCAGTTTCAATCTGATATCAAAGATAAGCCAACAAATGTTTCAGATTTAAAGAGAGTCTTTCATATTTTAGCAGGTGGGAAATATAACTATCTTGTAGTATTATAATTTGAATAGTACTTTTTTCTTATTTTATTAGTGGTTATTTTTATCATTATGTTTGGAATTAATTCCTTTGGATACTCTTTTAAGAATATGACAAGCTTCCTTCTAGATGTTTCTATCATACACAGGGAAGATGCAGCACTGACAGCAATGTCTCCAAGAGCCTTAATCTTTCTTCACTACGACAATTTGGAAATGACTTAAAATTATCTATTGGAGTTAAAGAGGTTGCCAGGTGGTTATGCCACTGAAAATAAAGTCCAGATGCATGAGATACTTTGTGTATTTGTCTTTATATGGGTACTAGGGAACCAAATCTGGTCCTTGAGGCTTTTCAGCTGAGTGCCTTCCACTGCCCTGCCATCTTTCCAGCTCATGAAAGTCACTTTTTAACTGGGATTACTTTGTCCTTTATACTCACTCAAAAATGAACCCAGAGATAAACTATAAAGTTTTAAAATAGAGGAATAAAGCAGGTTCATATGTACATAATTCACAACACCTTCTTTGTTGGATAGTGAAATACCTGATTCCCACCATGTATCAACATCTGATCAGAATGTATGGACTTCCTATGTGTGGTAGGATTTTTTTCTATTATTGATGTGCAACTCTAGTATTTGCATATATAATTTGTAAGAGATTTCATTGTATATACTTATTGTTTAGAACTTTAACTTAGTAAGAAAATAATAGTAGTGGTGACTTGTCATAGAACGTTTAAAAAATGAGGAGATATTAATATGTATGAGACTCTTGGATTTAGGTGAAGCTCAAGAAATATTATATATTGTCAATAATGTTTTAAACTAGATTAAGTAGTAGAAACAAATAGTATGAGAACTGAGTCATTGATGTCATACTTTTGTCATGTGGGATTCCAAGGAACACACTGTTCAGAGAGTTTTATATTTGATATAGTAAGTTAACTTTGGTCAGTTCACCTTTGAGTTTCAGGTATTTTGTTTCTGAGACATCTCTCTATGCAACACAGGCATAACTATTCACAGTGATGCTCAAACTGAATTAGAATGTATAATTCCCATGCTTCAACTTCCTGGATGTGGAGGTTAGAAAATTCTGCCCTTGTGCCTAGCTGATCAACTCACTTCTATAAATATGCAGGGGTAACAATTTCTCAGCATTAAGACCAATAGAAAATATTCAACAAATTTTTGTCAGTATGCTTTGCATATTATGTTGTAAAATAACATCAAATAACTGATTGCTTTTTGTTGCATGAACTATATCAATTAGAAGACATTAAATAAAACTAAATACTGAAGGCCAATTCTAATGGGAATTTGGGAGTCTTTTAATTTCTTCTCCTAATGGTCACTACATAACTTTGACAGACTCTGACCTAGTGTAAAGTGATGACTGTTATTTCCTACTTGCTGATTCAAATAAAACCTTCCAATTGCTGCATAGAGATTTTACTGGTATCATATTTCCAGACCAGAGCTGATGGAAAATTAACATTATGTCCCAGTTAACAAATATATAAAGCAAAGATAATTAAAACATTCCCCAGGAGGGTTGAAAGGATGTTGTCTCATGAAATCCATTCTCAGTGCCATGTCCCAAGCCACAGGTGAAAGACAGTGTATACCTTCCTGGATAGTATATCTTCCATGCAATTCTAATAAGAGCAGAAAATAGGTTTTGAGTTCCTTTCTTGTTTGATTATTTCAAACATAAGGTCATTATACAATGAATTAATTCCTCAAGGCATCCTTTCAAGTGACATATTATTTTAATTTTCTATAAACTCATTAAGACTATGCAAAATATTCCCCCTGTATTTAGGACATAGACATTTCAATTACATTAAATTTATATGTATAGATAGATAGATAGATAGATGATAGGTAGATATGGTTTTTTGAGGTAGGGTCTCACTCGAGCTCAGGTTGACCTGGAATTCAGTATGTAGTCTCAGGGTGGCTTTGCACTCATGGTGATCCTCCTACCTCTGCCTCCCAAATGTTGGGAATAATGGCATATGCCACCATCAAAATATTTTAACCAAAACTTCAAGTAAATTAATCCAGGTACTAGTTATATATAAAATAATTGAATATTTTTGAATATCCATTCACTCGTCTTGTTAAGAACTCCTAGCTCTTCTATGTAATCACCTTATTCCTAGATTCTTCCTTCTACTGTAATTTAAGGATTTTATTCATATTTGTTAGACACAAGTGAGTGCCAAAGATACCAGTTTTCATTTTTCCAGAAGCTTTGCATCTACTTGTAGCTCTATTTGTAAAGTTTAATTAATTTTTTAATCCTGCGGCTGCCTTTGTTTCACTACTTAATACCTTGAACAGTTTTGAGTGGTATAAATGCACTCTGCATTGTTGACAAGCTTAAGTGCCTCTTCTAAGCTGCCTTACATGCTACTGACAAGATCAAGACATTGTTAGACTAGTAAAAGTAAATAATACTTCTCCTGAGAAATTTAAAGTACACTTTATCATATTGCATGTGAAATAATGATAGGTGAAGTAATGGTTGTAATTTATGGATACAATACTTTTGTTAGAAGATGACAAAGCAAGTTTATTGAAGCAGATTTTCATTATAGAGCCCAGGCTGGTGTGAACTCATAATCCTCTTAACCTTATAAATGTTAGAATTACATGCAAATACTACTATGCCATGTATTATATATTTATATTAATTATATGGGAGGTTTATTTATTTATTTATTAAGCCCAGGTTTTAATTTGTTCATATATGATTCACACTTTATGATCAGTATAAATGATGGTAATCACATTGATGACTCCAGTGAAAAGGCTGGGTCTTATACACATTGGTAGGTACATAGCAGAGAGAGGATTCTAGTTGTTGAAATAGAGTCAGTATGAATATGTGTAACCTCTTTCAGTGGTCACTACAGCTACTTACCACCGAAATATGGACTCACTTTCATTTCTTAATGTTTAATCAAATAATCTATCATTTATTTATTCATTAATTCACACATTTGTCTTCATTAGAAGTTCTCTGCATTGACATAAAAATCCATCTATTACTATATTTAGCTTTCACTCATTCTTACCATACTGAGGCACAATGGAATCCATCCTTTACAGTAAACATTTTCTATAAGATAAGGACTTACTCATGAAGAGCTTCTTCACCTACTCATTATGCTTGGCAATTTATTACCTGCTATATATCATTTCTATATTGAAAATTTATAATGCTTCTGTCATGCCTTATTGTATAAAAGTAGTCCAACTGTTGTAGATATGGTGATGCATGCATGTAATTTTCCTATATATGAAGCAAATACTAGAGGAAAACTTATGTGAGATCAGCCTGGGCTCCATAGAAAATTTCAGGCCATCTTGAGCTACATAGTTGCAAGCAAGCAACTGGGAAAATTAAGTAATGTCACATAATTAGCAATATTTCATTATTCTCTTTTTCAAATATTGAAAATTGTCCCACTAGCTGAGAGGAAATTCATTTACTGATTTATTTATTCATCAGTTAATAATTGTTGACCATACATAGATACATATGCATGCAGTTAAGTAAATAAAATTATATAATTATATAGAATAGTAAAGTACTACAAGTATTAACATCACAAGCAATTTCTTTTTAAATTATTTTATTTCAATTTATTTCAGAGAGAGAAAGAGGAAGAGAAAGAGGCAGATAGAGAGAGAAAGAATGGGTACAACCAGGGCCTCCCACCACTGCAAACAGACTCCAGATGTATGCACCACCATGTGCATCTGGGTCCTGGGGAATTGAATCTGGGTCCTTTGGCTTTGCAGGCAGGTGCCTTAACCACTAAACAATCCCTCCAGCCCACAAGCAATTTTTTAAGTCTGTTGACTTTTAGGTTTCCAACTTTTAGAGTTGGAAATCCAAAAATATGGTGCATTATGTTGCATAGAGTGGCTTAGAAATCAAAATTAAAATTGACACGTTATTTCTTAAATTAAACATAATTCTAGGCAAAGCTCTGAATTAGCATATTTTTCAGACCCTTTCCCACATCATTTTCATAGCAAGAACATAGAGTTCCCTTTATAGATTTCAATTAATTTCAAAACTGTTTAAGCACCCATTTAACAAGTAATGTAGCAATTCCGTTATGCATTTCCTTATTTTAAAACTATGGCTTTAGTAATTAAGCATTTTTTGAAGGATCCCACCAAGAAAGATTTAAGAGTTGATTACCTTGGAACAGGTACCTGGGGTGATTACAGCATCTTGTAAGATACTGACCTGCAAATGCCCTGTCTATGTTCTTCCTTAGTACAGAACCCTGGAGACCTGGAGAATTAACAAATGTCCAATGATAGCTGAGGCAGTACTCTCCCAATCTCACATGCACTCCTGAGTATGTAACTCCTTAACATAGAGCTAAATGATCCAGCTGGCACTGAATTGCACTTGCAGTGGCTGAGGGATTGATATCAGCAGCTTCACAATCTTGTCATTTTACCTATTATTTATGAGTGTGCTCCAGAATTATAATCCAACATAAGCGTTTTCCACACATTTTTAGAACGTCCAGTTCAGAGGGAATCTGAACTAATAAAGTCTTCAGATTAATATGTAAAATCAATTATCTAATATCAGACTAAAATATAGCTTTCAATGAACATTATTTTATTTTAAATATTCTCCAAGGTCAACAACACAGGAAATTTAATACTTATTACTTCTTCCAAATTCCCTTCATTCGATTTCATCTTTCTTCAACTAACAAGCATTAGTAGATATATTGCTAACTACTCCAGGTTATATAATAAGGCACATAATACAAGAATCACAGTGAACTCTATCTTTAGAATATGATTCCTTCAATATAGCAACAACATTGAAAAAGGTCAAGCATTAAGAGATATTAATAAAAAGTGGAAAGAGACTTCCAGTTAAGATGGCGGCGTAGGTACCACGCCAAAGCAGCCTAGGGGGGAAAAAGACCAAAAAAACTCAGCAAAATACACACTTTTACTAAAAAGTGAGGTGTATAGGAAATTGAGGCGGCAGCGGAGAAGTAGAAGAGTTCCAGAGCATCCAGAGCCTGCACAGGCAGGAACAGCAGCTCCGGGGCAGCTCGGCCACCCGCCGCAGCCGCGGAGCGGCAGAAAGCCGCCGGACTCTCGGCTCAAGCTGCAGGACAAGCCAGGTGTGGGATTTTCCCCTCACACCGCGCTCTCCGCAACTCGGGAAACGTGAGGGGAGAGCGGCAGCGAGCAACGGAGGGAAGAGCAGACCGCGAGGTAGAAGCACACGTGGAACAGCGATACAACCAGAGCAGCCGCGGCTCCCTCCCCTCCTCCACCACCTGAACCCAGCTCCAGCGAACACAGCAGCGGCCCGGGACCGGCCACGCCAAATTGGGCTGACAGCAGGACCCAAGCAGGAGCAGAGTTCAGCAGCAACTTCAGCGGCTCCATCACCGGTACCAGTGGCCCCAGCAGCAGCGGACCCAGGAGCGGCAGCGGCGGCAGATCCCGCAGCAGCGGCTTCAGGGTGAACACCAGCGGTGCACACGGCAGCGGCAGCTTCAGCAGCGGTGGTGGCTCCGGTGGTGGCAGCTACGACAGCAGCAGAGGCAGCAGCAGTGGCTCAGTTTGCCCCGTAGGAAAAGCAAGTGCCCAGCTCCAGAAATCAGAAGAGCAGCCCGACGACCCAGGCAGCAACTTGACTGAGACCACAATCACCCAAGGTAACTGGGATTGCACCAGGGAAGGGTCTCACTTGGTCACAAGCTGACTTGGATACCTCAACAGACCAGAAATCTAAACCTCTTTGTTGATAGAGGATCTGGTCATTATAACAACTACTCTTGCATACATACTCGGGGCTGTTTTTGATGGAATGTGTACAGTGTTTAGTTAAATTTTAGAATCTACCAGTATTTTATTCCACTCAGCCTGCTTGAATACTCCTATAGCAGGGAAACTCAACCCCTAAGAACATCTTTGTAGATACTCTGAGAGTCTTAAGAGCCACACCTAATACCTTAAGGTCCTACCCTGAAAATATATTACATCAAATCAATTGATACAGCTAAGAATACACAGCTAGCTAGAAAATCCAAGCATTAACTTAATCCAAGATGCAAAAATATATACATTATAACACAAGAAACACTAAAAAGCAAGACGATATAAATCCACCTAAAAGTATTAATGCATCAGAAATGTCCTCCAGTGAGAAAGAGTTAGAGGAAATGCCTGAGAAAGAGTTCAAAAGAATAATTATAAATATGTTCAAAGAGGTCAAAGAACACATGAAAACAATCAAAGAAGAAATCCAAGAGGAAATCAAAGAGGAAATCAAAGGAATCAAAGAAGAGGCAGGACACCAATTTAATGAAATAAAGAAGGCAATACAAGACATAAATAGGGAAATAGAAATAATAAAGGAAAACCAGTCAGAATTACTAGCAATGAAGAACACAGTTAATGAAATAAAAAACTCTGTAGAAAATCTCACCAGTAGGATGGATGAGGGAGAGGACAGAATATCTAAGCTAGAAGATCAGGTGGCAGACCTAATGCAGTCCAACAAAGAGAAAGACAAACTTATAGAAAAGTATGAGTGGGAATTTCAAGATATTCGGGACACTATGAAAAGATCCAATATAAGAATTCAGGGCATAGTAGAAGAAGAACTCCACTCCAGAGGCATAGTAGGCATCTTCAACAAAATCATAGAGGAAAATTTTCCCCAAATTGGGAAAGAGGTGCCAATACAGATACAGGAAGCCTTTAGAACCCCAGCCAGACAAAACCCAGAAAGAAACTCTCCTCGCCACATTATACTCAAACTTCCAAACACACAAACCAAAGAAAAAATATTGAAAGCAGTTAGAGTGAAAAATCAAGTTACCTACAAAAGCAAGCCCATCAGGATTACAGCAGATTATTCAACACAAACTTTTAAAGCCAGAAGGGCTTGGAGTGATATATTCCAAGTTCTGAAAGATAACAACTGTCAACCAAGGTTACTTTATCCTGCAAAGTTATCCATCCAAATAGATGGAGAAATAAAGACATTCCATGACAAAAGCAGGTTAAAGGAGTATCTGAAGACAAAACCAGCTCTACAGAAAATACTTGATAGAATCCTCCATGCTGAACAAAAGGAAAAGCACACATATAAGGAACATAGAAAAAACCAGCTATACTCAAATACCAGTTAACAGAAGAGAGCACAGGTAGAACAAGTAACACACACACACACACACAAATGGCAAACATAAATACACACCTTTCAATAATATCTCTTAATATCAACGGTCTCAATGCCCCAATGAAAAGACATAGATTTGCAGACTGGGTTAAAAAGCAGGATCCTACAATTTGTTGTCTCCAAGAAACTCACCTTTCTACAAAGGATA
Organism: Jaculus jaculus; assembly: GCF_020740685.1. Taxonomy (NCBI): domain Eukaryota; kingdom Metazoa; phylum Chordata; class Mammalia; order Rodentia; family Dipodidae; genus Jaculus; species Jaculus jaculus. Next base: position 70,060,361 of record NC_059107.1, on the reverse strand, counting down.
GACATTATGTTAGGGTGAAAGGTTGGAAGACGGTGTTTCAAGCAAATGGGCCTAGAAAACAAGCAGGGGTTGCTATCCTAATATCAGACAGGGTAGACTTTAGTCCGACGTTAGTCAAAAAAGATAAGGAAGGTCACTTTATATTGATTAAGGGCACACTCCAACAGGAGGACATTACAATCCTAAACATATATGCACCTAACATGGGGGCTCCCAAATTCGTCAAACAAACACTATTAGAACTAAGGTCACAGATAACACCAAACACAGTGGTGGTGGGTGACTTTAACACCCCACTCTCATCAATTGACAGGTCATCCAGGGAAAGAATAAACAGAGAGGCATCTGGACTAAATGAGGTCATAGAAGGAATGGACCTAACAGATATATACAGGACATTTCATCCAAAGGCTGCAGAATATACATTCTTTTCAGCAGCACATGGAACATTCTCTAAAATAGACCATATATTAGGACACAAAGCAAATCTTAACAAATTCAGGAAAATTGAAATAATTCCTTGCATTCTATCTGACCACAATGGAATTAAACTACAAATCAGTAGCAAGAAAGGCTATAGAGCATACACAAAATCATGGAAACTAAACAATACACTACTAAATGATGAGTGGGTCAATGAAGAAATCAAAAAGGAAATCAAAAAATTTATAGAGTCAAATGATAATGAGAACACAACATACCAAAATCTCTGGGACACAATGAAGGCAGTTCTAAGAGGTAAATTTATAGCCTTAAGTGCCTATATTAAGAAATTAGAAAGGTTGCAAGTAAACGACCTAATGCTTCGCCTTAAAGCCTTGGAAAAAGAACAAGGCAAACCAAAAAGTAGTAGATGGGAAGAAATAATAAAGATTAGGGCAGAAATTAATGAAATAGAAACAAAAAGAACAATCCAAAGAATTAATGAAACAAAGACTTGGTTCTTTGAAAGGATAAACAAGATTGATAAACCCTTAGCAAATCTGACCAAAAGAAAGAGAGAAGAGACACAAATTAATAAAATCAGAGATGAACAAGGTAACATCACAACAGATTCCAAAGAAATTCAAAAAATTATAGGGACATACTATAAAAGCATATACTCCACAAAGTATGAAAATCTGAAAGAAATGGATGATTTCCTTGATCTATATGACCTACCTAAATTAAATCAAAATGAGATTAATCACTTAAATAGAGCCATAACAAACATGGAGATCCGAGCAGTTATCAATAATCTCCCAACTAAAAAAAGCCCAGGCCCGGATGGATTCACTGCTGAATTTTACCAGACCTTTAAGGAACAGCTAACACCATTGCTTCTTAAGCTTTTCCAGGAGATAGAAAAGGAAGGAATTCTACCCAATTCCTTCTATGAGACCAGTATCACCCTGATACCAAAACCAGGCAAAGATAGAACAAAAAAAGAAAATTACAGACCAATCTCCCTCATGAACATAGATGCAAAAATTCTCAACAAAATATTGGCAAACAGAATACAAGAGTATATCAAAAAGATCATTCACCCTGACCAAGTAGGCTTTATCTCAGAGATGCAGGGATGGTTCAACATACGCAAATCTATAAATGTAATACATTACATAAATGGGTTGAAGAACAAAAATCAAATCACATGATCATCTCATTAGATGCAGAGAAGCATTTGACAAAATCCAACATCCCTTCATGATAAAAGTCCTACAGAGACTGGGAATAGAAGGAACATATCTCAATATAATAAAGGCTATTTATGACAAGCCTACAGCCAACATATTACTAAATGGGGAAAAACTGGAAGCTTTTCCACTAAAATCAGGAACAAGACAAGGGTGTCCACTGTCTCCACTTCTATTTAATATAGTTCTGGAAGTCTTAGCCATAGCAATAAGGCAAGAGACACACATAAAAGGGATACAAATTTGAAAGGAAGAAATCAAGTTATCATTATTTGCAGATGACATGATTCTATACATAAAGGACCCTAAAGACTCTACTAGCAAGCTGTTAGAGCTGATCAAAACCTACAGCAATGTAGCAGGATACAAAATAAATACACAGAAATCAGTAGCCTTCGTATATGCTAACAACAAACACACAGAGGATGAAATCAGAGAATCACTCCCATTCACAATTGCATCAAAAAAAATAAAATACCTTGGAATAAACCTAACCAAGGAAGTAAAGAATCTATACAATGAGAACTTTAAAACACTCAAGCGAGAAATTGCAGAAGACACTAGAAAGTGGAGAAACATCCCTTGTTCCTGGCTTGGAAGAATCAATATCGTGAAAATGGCAATCTTACCTAAAGCAATCTACACATTTAATGCAATCCCTATCAAAATTCCAAAGGCTTTCTTCATGGAAATAGAAAAAACAATCCAAAAATTCATTTGGAATCACAAAAAACCTCGAATATCTAAAATAATACTGAGCAACAAAAAAGAGGCTGGTGGTATCACCATACCTGATTTTAACCTATACTACAGAGCCATAGTAACAAAAACAGCATGGTACTGGCACAAAAACAGACATGTAGATCAGTGGAACAGAATAGAGGACCCAGATGTAAGCCCAAGTAGCTATAGCCACCTGATATTCGATAAAAATGCCAAAAATACTCATTGGAGAAGAGACAGCCTTTTCAGCAAATGGTGTTTTGAAAACTGGATAAATATCTGCAGAAGGATGAAAATAGATTCTTCTCTCTCGCCATGCACAAGAATTAAGTCCAAATGGATTAAAGACCTTAACATCAGACCGGAAACTTTGAAACTGCTAGAGGAAAAAGTAGGGGAAACCCTTCAACATATTGGTCTTGGCAAAGACTTTCTGAATACAACCCCAATTGCTCAGGCAATAAGCACAGATTAACCATTGGGACCTAATGAAATTACAACGATTTTGCACTGCAAAGGACACAGTGAAAAAAGCAAAGAGGCAACCTACAGAATGGGAAAAAATCTTCGCCAGCTATATATCTGATAGAGGATTAATATCTAGGATATACAAAGAACTCAAAAAGTTAACCAATAAGGAATCAAACAAGCCAATCAAAAAATGGGCTAAGGAGCTAAATAGAGAGTTCTCAAAGGAAGAAATACGAATGGCATATAAGCACCTAAAAAAATGTTCTACGTCACTAGTCATCAGGGAAATGCAGATTAAAACTACATTGAGATTCCATCTCACTCCTGTCAGATTGGCCACCATCATGAAAACAAATGATCATAAATGTTGGCAGGGATGTGGAAAAAAAGGAACCCTTCTGCACTGCTGGTGGGAATGCAATCTGGTCCAGCCATTGTGGAAAACAGTGTGGAGGTTCCTAAAGCAGCTAGAGATTGATCTACCATATGACCCAGCTATAGCACTCCTAGGCATATATCCAAAGGACTCATCTCATTTCCTTAGAAGTACATGCTCAACCATGTTTATTGCTGCTCAATTTATAATAGCTGGGAAATGGAACCAGCCTAGATGTCCCTCAACAGATGAGTGGATAATGAAGATGTGGTACATTTATACAATGGAGTTCTACTCAGCGGTAAAGAAAAATGAAGTTATGAAATTTGCAGAAAAATGGATGGACCTGGAAAGTATTATACTAAGTCAGGTAACCCAGGCCCAGAAAGCCAAGCGCCACATGTTCTCTCTCATATGGGGATCCTAGCTACAGATGACTGGGCTTCTGTGTGAGAATGAAAATACTTAGTAGCAGAGGCCAGTAAGTTGAAAAGGAGACATAAAGGGTGGAGAAAGGAAGGGAGGAAGATACTTAATAGGTTGATATTGTATATATGTAATTACAATGATTGTAATGGGGAGGTAATATGATGGAGAATGGAATTTCAAACGGGAAAGTGTGGGGGTGGGGAGGGAGGGAATTACCATGGGTTATATTTTATAATCATGGAAAATGTTAATAAAAATTAAAAAAAAAAGTGGAAAGAATCAATTAATTCTCAGAATTGAGGAGGGTATTGATAAATTCTTTTTATCAATAGGATAAATTCTTAAGGGCTATGTCAGTCGTAGTAAGTTGTTCTGTGGATACCATCTTTTGATTTTGCATAGGGGCCCTATTCAACATGGGTGAAAGGAAGAAGTAGGGCTGAATGTGACCAATGAAAAACACAAATTTAGAGTGTGTATTTTTATTTTGTATGCTTATTTTGTTTGTTTGGGTTTTTTTGTTTGTTTGTTTGTTTTTCAAGGTAGGGTCTTGCTCTAGCCCAGGATGACATGGAATTCACTATGCAGTCTCAGGGTAGCCTCGAACTCATGTTATTTTGTATTCTTTTGATGAAGAGATATATCACATAATTAACTAAAGTGAACTATAAAAAGATGGTTTCAATTTTTAAAGCACCTGGAAACCATAGGAAAGCCAAGATAGAAAATTATTTCTCCAAGATTGATGACTAGGGAAAGCTTTCCTACTCCAAACAATGGAACTGAATAAATTTCCATTTCTCTTTCTATTTAATTGGATGACATAGTTATTTGTTTGCACTTTTGTGCAACTTAAGTTACAAAACATCAGAAACCACATCTCCAAACAACAGGCATCTATTTGAAATCTAGGGGAAGTGTGCTGGATTGGAAAACCAGTAGAATTAGTGCATGGAATAATGTAGCAGACAGATATAGAATGGCTATACCACTGGAGAGAATAAACTGCTCCACCTACTAAAGCTCCTCTTTTTTTTTTTTGTTCAGAAAAATTGAGAATCAGAATAAAAACTCATGGGATTTGGGTATTATTTAAATAGCTTTCTCTTCAAACTTGTGAATTAAAATATTTTCAGTTAAGCCATTTTCTTTATGCCCATACAGCCACAAAGTCCATTATATTATGCATGTTTTTTTCTTATTGAAAAGAAAATAAGATTACTTAAAATAAAAGTTTATAAATGTATAAAATACTTAATTAGCTCAAAAATCTTAATTGTAATTTGTAAAATATTTTATTTATTTGAGAGCAAGTGACAGAGAAAAGGGCACGTCTAGAGAATGAGAATGGGCAAGTGCCTTACCTGCTAAACCATCACTCCAGCTTAGATATGCCTTTCTTTAAAGCCACTTTCTTTAAAAAAAAAAAAAAAAAAAGCAAAAAAAAAAACCACATTTTTTTTTTTATTAATTGGTTTTCAGCAAACACAGTCAGTTTGGTACTATAATTAGGCTCATCCGTGACCTATCCCCCCATTGGCCCCTCCTTGTTGAGGTATATGGGTCATGCATTGTGGAGTTAGCCCACAGTTATGAGTAAGATAAATGTATGCATATCATGACCCAACATGTGGCTCTGACAATCTTTCCTTCCCCCCTTCCACAAAATTTCCCTTTTGGTCTGCATCAGTGATGAAGTGTTGGGGGCCTCTGAAGCTCTGGCTTTCTGACGTGGTGGGAATTGAATTTTCTCTGTGTTGGTCTCCTTCCCCTTGTGCTGGTATCTGGTTCATCAGGAAATAGCACCCTTGCTTGTTTTGCCAATTTTTCTTAGTTTTAGCCAGGGCCATTTTGAGGTAAGATGGGGTGGCTTTTTCCTTAGGATCTACATCTATCTGAAAAAGAGAAGCAGATTCTCCAACCGAGAGTAAGTTAGCACCAGGACAAATGAGATAACCCTTACTTTTTTATAAAGAATTTAATAGGTGTAGGTTCTCCTATAGCCCATGATTGATGGTAGCTTGATATTGGGAGAGTGGGCTAATGTTTGGATATGGTTCTGACTTGTTTCCCAGCTCCAACTATGCATCCCATACCACTGAGGGGATCAGTTAGCCAAATCACTAGCAGTTGGTTCCCCACAATGGCTGTGTGCCACGATTACACTTGTGTGGGCATTACAACAGGTTATTTGCTGGTAAGTATGTTTGACCATGAATTGCTTGGACAGATATTGGTCATTTTCCCCCAGTTGTCCATGTAGCACCTTCTGGCACTAAATGCGCTGACTGTCTGGGGACTGACTCTCTTCTAGCTTCCAGCCATGCCATTCCATTTTACATGTCAACTGCATATGGTGTCTTCAGCAGAATGGTCTTACCACTAACCTTTGGTGGGTCATCAATTACTCTGACAAAAATTTGCCTGTCTTTTAGAAACCCTTGTATGTCTCTCTGATCAAATGTTCATTATGGATGATAGCCCCATGCTGGTATTAGGTCAGTGCCCACTAAGAAAATGAGGAAAAAGATAACTAATATACAAGAGTTATAGACAAGAGACACAGAGAGAGAGAGGGAGAGGAGGGGGGGGAGATGTAGAATGCCGCGGACTGACTCTCAGGAGATCAGGACCGAGGGAGAACAAGGGCGAAGGCTCAAGGAGAACTCGGGATTCGGCGAGGAAATGACAGACAGACACACTCTAAGTTGAATATGCTGCTGCAATTTACTGAAGTTTTCATTAAGGTTTTATACAGATTGAACAAGTGATCTCAAGAATTATTAATCTAAACAACCTTAAGTATTGTTCTATTATATACATGTAGTGTTTATCAGGCAGGAAATGTACCCATTTTCTGAGAAGCACGTCTCACACCATTGACTACAACATTATGCAAACAGAAACTAGGGCAAAAGGTGTAAGGTAAATAACAGGTTACTTATTTCTTATACCCCAAGGACTGTCATGCCCCAAGAACTGTCATGCCCCAAGGACTGTCCCAAACCATCTTTTTTCCACTTATTAAATCATTTATATAATCCTCATGTTCATTATAAAAGTGTTTCCATCCAAAAGACCACCAATATTTTAAGGCTGGTGTAATACTTTTCAGAAATTCCCTTCTTACTTTTTTATTGTATAAACACCAAGGCTTACACTTCCTTGCTAAGCATTCCCATAAATGGAAGAGAATGCCATAGCCTCCTTTTTCCTTTATAATTCACCCATCTATTACCGAATTCATCATATCCTCCCTCATAGGGGAGTGGAACTAAGTAGTTTCCAGCTCTAGGAGTCCACTTCGGTGGTGTCCACCATCTGCCCTTGATCAAGTACTGAACATATCCCCTAGGAAGTTTCCTGGTGGGAATGCCTAAGTTTTGCAACTCCTTTTCTGCAGAACTGTCATGCTTCTTATGAACATTACTGATCAACATTTCTACTTTCATATTCTCAGGCTCAGTATCGTTCTCAAACATCATAAGCTGTTTTTGTTCTACACCATCAAAAAATTGTCCTAAAGTTAATTTTTTATTCTTAGTAGAGTTATACATTCCCTCCATTGCCCTAATTATAGGAGGGGCACATTCAATGCTTAGATTGTTTCTTGTACTCTGATTGCGTGCATGATTACTAGTAAGTGTTGAATTAGCTGTTCTTAGACAAACAACTAGAAGGAAACAGGAAAGAAACAGAGCACAGAAAACAGCCCATTGGTGCCAGCAATCAGGTCTTTGTGACTTCTTATGGGCAGCAGGAACCATTACAGTAACCGACTGCCAAGGGGTCACCGGGGGCATCCCTCTGAGGAGTGCTGGCCCTCTGTCCTCAGCTCTCTTCCAGTGTACAGGCATCTTTGCTACACAGGCGAGGTCGCCGTGGACGTAGCAGTAGAACATTAAGGTTAGCCTTGATCCTACCCTCTCCAGTATCTTGTGGTTCAGGTGTTCCCTGTAAGGGCTTGGTGAAGGTTCAGCCATTAGGTCTGCCTTCTAGGAAGTAGAATTTAATGGTACCATTGCTGTTTGGGTCTAGATTTATGTTTCCCAACCCTTCAATCCTAGTGTCTAGTACACAAGATGATTGCTGTATATGTAAGGTATCTTGGGTTGATTCAGGTTAGGTGTTGTAGATGAGTGAGACTATGTGGTAATTTTTTTTTTTTTTCCTGTGATTGGGTAAGTTCACTGAGAATGATCTGTTCCAGGTTCAACCATTTTTCCTCAAATTTCATTGTGTAATTTTTTCTTGCTGCTGTATTGAATTCCATTGTGTAGATACACCACATCTTAATTATTGATTCTTCTAGTGATGGACATCTGAGTTGATTCCACCTTTTAGCTATTACGAATTGAGCCACTACAAACATGGTTGAGCAACTCTCTTTGGACTGTGGTTTGAAGGTTTAAAGGTACATTCCGAGTAAGGTAATAACTGGGTCTGTTGGTATCTCTATAGCAGCTTTTTCAGGAGTCTCCATATTTGCTTTCCAAAGTGCTATACCATCCTACATTCTCACCAACAGTGGATGAGTGTTCCTACTTCTCCACATCCTCGCCAGCATTTATTTGCATTTGATTTTTTGATGTTTGCTATCCTTATTGGGATAAGGTGGAATCCCATAGCTGTTTCAATTTGCATTTCTCTGATGTTTAGAGATGATGAACATTTTCTTGTTTGCCATTTGTATTTCTTCCTCTGTGAATGCCCCATTTTGTGAGTAGGGTGTTAGACATTTTACTGTTTAGATTTTTGAGTTCTTTGTAGATTCTAGAGATTTGGCTTCTTTCAGTTGGATAACCCTCAAATATTTTTCCCATTCTGTGGGTAATCTATTGCCTTTGCTTATTGGATGCTTGTCTGTAACGAAACTCTTCAGCTTCATGTGATCCCATTGATTGAGTGACTGTTTAAGATCATGTGCTCCTGGGTAGTTGTTAGGGAAGTCTTTTTCCATTCCTATATCATGGAAAATACTTCGTAAATTTTTTCCCAGTAGTATTGGATTTTCTGCTCTTATGTTGAGGTCTTTGATCCATTTGGATTTGAGTGTACTTCATGGTGAAATGTGTGAATCAAGGTTCAGTTTCCTACATATGGTTATCCAGTTTGTCCAGAACCATTTGTTGAAGATGCTATCTATTTTCCAGCCTATATTGTTCAGGCCTTTGTTGAATATCAAGTAGCTATGGTTGCTTGGCCCAAAGTCTGGGTCCTCAAGTCTATTCCATTGGTCTATACTCCTGTTTTTATGCCAGTACCATGCTGTTTTTATTACTAAGGCTTTGTAATATAGCTTTAGATCAGGTATGGTGATGCCTCCATTGCTATTTTTCTGAGGATATGTTTAGATATGCAAGGCCTTCTGCCTTTTCATATGAAATTTTAGATCAATTTTTCTATCCCTGTGAAGAACACTGGGAGATTTTAATTGGAATTGCTTTAAATCTGTATATTGCCTTTGGTAGGATTGTCGTCTTCACAATGTTAATTCTGCCTATCCTGGAGCATGGGAAGTCATTCCATTTTCTCAAGCCCCTTCAATTTCTTTTTCTGGGTGTTTTTATGTTTTCATTGTATAGATCTTTCATTTCCTTGGTCATTCCAAGGTATTTTTGTTGTTGTAGTTGTTGCTATTGAAAATGGGACTATACCCCTCATTTCTTTCTCTGTATCTTTGTCAATTGTATATAGAAAGGATACTGATTTTTGTGCATTGATTTTGTATCCTGATACTTTGCTATAGGAGTTAATCATCTTCTGGTGTTTTGGGATGGAGTCCCTTGGGTCTCTTACATATATAATCATGTCATCAGTGAATAGAGCTAACTTAAGATCGTCCTTACCAAATTTTGTCCCTTTTATTTCCTTCTCCTGTCTTATTGCTTGAGCTAGGACTTCCAGAACTATATTGAAAAGCAGAGGTGACAGTGAACAACCCTGACTTGTTTCTGATCTTAATGGGAATTCCTCCAGTCTCACTCCATTAAGAATGATTTGGGCCTTAGGAGCTTTGTATATTGCCTTTATTATGTTTAGATGTGCACCAACTATGCCAATTCTCTCCAATGTATTGATCATGAAGTGATGTTGTATCTTGTCAAAGGCCTTTTCTGCATCTATCAAAATGATCATGTGGTTTTTATGTGTAACCTTGTTTATGTGATGTATTACACTGACAGATTTCCCTATGTTGAAGCACGCCTGTGTTCCTGGGATGGATCCCACCTGGTGAAGGTGGATAATGCTTTGATGTGTTGTTGGATTCGTTCTGTGAGGATTTCGTTCAGGATCTTTGCATCTAAGTCATCAGGGTTGATAGGCCGGTAGTTTTCTTTTCTTGTGGCATCTCTGCCTGGTTTTAGAATTAGGGTTATACTAGCTTCATAAAAGGAATTGGATAACTTTCTTTATTCTCCAATTGTGTGGCACAGTTGAAGGAAGATTGGTTTGAGTTCTTCCATGAAGGTTTGATAGAATTCAGCTGAGAAGCCATCTGGTCCTGGACCCTGCTTTTGGGGGAGGTTTTCTGTTACTTTTTCAATTCCATGAGTGTGATGGATTCATTGAGGTGATTAATCTCTTCTGAATTTAGCTTTGATAGATGGTATGTATCCAGGAATTTATCCATCTCCTCCACATTATCCAGTTTTGTGGAGGAGAGGTTTTTGAAAGAAGTCCTGATGATTCTCCAACTTCACTTATATCGATTGTGCTCTCTCCATTTTCATTTTGAATTTTGTTAATTTGAAGCTTTTTCTGTTTTTGCTTGATCAAATTGGCCAGGGAAAATCCTAAAAGCATTTAGGGAAAAACATTACATCATTTTCAAAGGTAACCCCATCAGAATTACTTCACACTTCTAAATGGAAACCCTGAAAGCTAGAAGGACCTGGAAAGAAACATGGAAAGTCTAAGAACCTATGGCTTCTAACCCAAGCTACTCTACCCAGCAAAAGTATTCCTCATAAAAGATGATGCAAGGAAAACTTTCCATGACAAAACTCAGCTCTACAACTATATGGACACAAAACCAAACCTAGAGAGAGTATTTCAGGAAATTCTCCACAGAGAAGAAACCAATAATCAAATTCAAATGACTACAAGAAGCATATCACAATAACCAAACTCAGAGTAGGCACAAAAATCTTCAAAGTCCATGAATTCACTAACACACATCTACCATCACAATATGGCAGGGATCAAATCAATTCTCACAGTCTCTACCCTAAATATTAATGGCCTTAATTCACCCATTAAGAGACCCACACTAACAGGATCGATCAAATATTGGACCCCTCAATCTGTTGCCTTCAAAGAACCCACCTCACCACTAAAGACAGACACCACCTTAGGGTGAAAGGGTGGAAAACAATATTCCAAGCAAATGGGAATAAGAAACAAGCAGGCTTAGCTATATTAATATCAGATAAAATAGACTTCAAACCCAAAATAATCAAAAAGACAAAGAAGGCCACTTCCTGCTTGTCAAAGGAATGATCCATCAAGAGGATATTACAATCATAAATCTGTATGCACCAAACACAGGGGCACTACAGTTCATAAAACAAAACCTACATAATAGTAAAACATAAATAACCACCAACACCATCATAGCTGGCGACTTCAATACACCATTATCAGTAATAGACAGATCATCCAAACAGAATCTCAACAGGGAAGTAAGAGAGCTCAACAAAACCAAGATCACTTAGACCTAATGGACATCTAAAGAACTTTCCATCCCAAATCCACAGACTCCACATTCTTCTTAGCAGCCTATGGAATATTCTCTAAAATAGACCACATACTGGGTCACAAAGCCTGCCTCCACATATTTAGGATGATTGACATAATTCCCTGTATGATATCAGATGACAATCCTATATTGCTAGAAATCAACAACAAAAGACCTACCAAGAGTCCCAACAGCGCCTGGAAACTGAACAACACACTTTTAAACAATAAATGGATGGTGGATGAAACAAAAAGCGAAATTGAAAAATTCCTGGAATTGAATGACAATGAGAACACACCGTACCAAAACTTATGGGACACAATGAAGGCGATTATCAAGGGAAAATTCCTAGCACTCAATGCCTTCATAAAAAAGACAGAAAGATCCCAAATCAATAACCTAACCATCCACCTGAAGTCACTGGAAAAATCAAGAATAATCCAACCGAAAGAGCTCCAGAAGGAAAGAAATAATTAAAACCAGAGAAGAAATTAATGAATTGGAAACCAAGAAACTATCAAGACAATTGACAAAACAAAGAGCTGGTTCTTTGAAAAAATAAACAAGATTGACAAACCCCTGGCCAATTTGATAAAGCCACTTTCTTTATTAAATAGAAATTGTCTGGATACATATTGTGTCAGTACCATCATTCACCTGCTGCCTGTACCCTCTCCACTAAGGGACCTCCATAGTGGGATTTCTGGTTTTCTGCATTTATTTATGGGTTATGAGTTGTGAAGTAAGTATATTTTCAACTAGAGAGTTTTATTCTCTGGTATTTGCATATCCAAATAATTTATTACTTTGTGATTTATTTATTTATTTATTGTGAGGCAATGTTTTATTGGGTAAAAAGAAAGAAAAGGAAGAAATCTGGTGTATTAGGTCTGCATCCCAGAGTCGAGGATATCAAGGTTGTAGGCTTGAACATTTCAGAGTGTCAGCTTTTATTAGAAATAACCACATGATGTATATAGCAAAACCAGGATTTGGAGTTAAACCACAAAATTACATACTGTTAAACAAGTGGGGGGAAGGGCGATTACAAGAAGTCACAAGGTTACATAGGTCTCATAGGTGGAACTGAGGCAAGAAACATTTTATGCTATGTAATCACAATGATATTTAGAAACAAAGAGATACATGGAGGTCATGGTTTATTTCACAGAGGGATCATCGCTTTCTTTATGTACTAGTAAACACCTGCATTGCACAGAGGGATCATCCCATCTCTTTCACATTCCATTTTCCCTTTTCCCCTATGATATGACACTTAGTCAAATCCTTGACACATGGAGAACAGTGTCTGTGGTGTTTTCATCTAAGGGGGTGTATTGTGTCTGCAATACCATGAATTTTGCAGAATTTATTCTATTCCTTATATGTCAATTAGATCATTAATAATGCATGGTCCTATGGTAAGGCCTAACTAAGAGCAGTATTATCAGAGGACCAGCAATAGAAGAGATAAGAGAAGTTAGCCATGGAGACCAACTAAACATAGACTGAAACCAATTACTAGTGACTTCTCTCTGAAGTTCTCTTTATTTGAGATTTTTCTCTAACTAAAGCCGGTATATTTCAGATTATTCCTAACTGACTGGCATAAAACAACATTTTATCTAAAGCCATAGATAGGCCCCTTGTTTCATAAAAGGTAAGTCTAATCCTCTTATGTCTCCTCCACTTTCATGGCTGTTGGAGTGGTTAGGATGACCAGGTGGGTGCCCTCCCAAAGTCCCAATACAGTGTCTCTTGATCCAAACTCTGTTGCCAAGCTATAAGGGATGGGGACAATCAGGGTGTGTCTGAAAAGCAGCCTTGATTTCTGGAACAATGGACTCCTAAGCTCTTTGTAAGACTGGATAGAAAGAAGCTTTTCATTAAAAAGGCCAGTTATCTGTTGAAGAACCATTCATGGCAGGATGGGGAGGTGACTTATATATTTTATTTATTATTCCAATTTAAACAAAATTCTGTGTTAAATGTAGTCCCTAAGCAATCTGTCCAGCTCTCTCACATTATTGAGTTAACTATTTGTTTGATTTTTTCTGATATAAAAATAAAATGCTATTTATGTGTTTATTTAATTTTGATCAAGTGGGCTATAGTGATAATTTCATGACATTTCCAGGTGATGTAATTCAGAATGATTGACATATTGTTTTTTGATTTTCTTAAACTCAAGTAAGTGTAGAGTACTTCATATTTTTTCTGTATTAGTTATCTACATACTCAGTGTGTAAATAGCCATGTTGGTACCATTTTTAGCCTCCTCCCTGTCCTATACCCTCTGAAGGGACCCTCCTTTTTGGCGATGGTGGATCATGCATTATGGGGGTAACCATCAGTTATGAGGAAAAGGCAATGTCTCTGTGCATAATTATACAACCTGTGGCTCTTAACAATCTTTATGCCCCCTCTTTTGTGAATTTCCCTGAGCCATGTTGGGATCATTTTAGGTCTACTTCAGTGATGAGGTCTTGGAAGCCTCTGTGTCTCCTCTAGATATCTGGTTTGATAGGAGTTGAGTGTTCTCTGTGTCTATCTCTTTCACTCTTGTGCTGGTACCAGGCTTACCAAGAAAACAGCACTTTTACTTATTTCATCAAGTACTCTATGGTTTCAGCTGGGGCCCTGGCAAGGTGCAGTGGGCTGAAACTTTTCTCAGGTTCTGGATCCACCTGAAAGAGTGAAGCTGATTCTCCAACAGAAAGTGAAGTCAGCACATGGTTAATGGGAAAACCTTTATTATTTTATTTTATATAAATAATAATATATTTATAATATAATTATATTATTCATATTATATAAATGTTAATATATTATTTTAGAGGGAATTTAATAGATGTAGGCCCTCTTGTAGCCCAAGATTGGAGGGCCTTTGTCAAATATCAAGTTGTTAATTAACCTGAAGTCTGGTTCCTCAATTCTGTTCCATTGGTCTATAATCCTGTTTTGATGCCAGTACCATATTGTTTTTGTTACTATGGATTTGAAATATAGTTTTAGTTCAAGTATGTTGAGGTGTCCAGTGGTGTTTCTTTTGCTGATGATATTCTTGGAATCTGTGGCCTTCTGCCATTCCATATAAATTTTGAGATCACTTTATCTATCTCTGTGAAGAAAAATGTTGGGATTTTTATTGGTATTGCATTAAATCTGTATATTGCTTTTGGCAAGATTGCCACATTCACAATGTTAATTCTGCCTATCTAAGAGCATGGGAGGAGGTCTTTACATTTTCTCAAGTCCTCCTAAATTTCCTTCTTGAGTGATTTTATGTTGTCATTATATAGGTCTTTTATGTCCTTTGTTAATGTAATTCCAAAGTATTTTATTTGTTTCTATGGAAAATGGGACAAGGTCACTAATTACTTTGTCTTACTTTGCTGAAGGTGTTAATCACCTTTCAGAGTTTTGAGATGGAGGTTCTCAGATCACTTATGTATAGAATCATATCTGCAAATAGGGCTAACTTACCTTCTTTCTTTCCAAGTTTTATTCATTTTATTTCTTTCTCCTGTCTTATTGCTTGAGCTAGGACATCCAGCACTATGTTGAAGAGCAGAGGTGAGAGTGGACACCCCTGTCTTGTTCCTGATCTTGACTGGAATTCTTTCAGTCTCTCCTCATTACGTATTATTTGGGCTTTAGGAGCTTTTATATACAGGCTTTATTATGTTGAGATATAAACCATCCATGCCTATTCTCTCCACTGTTTTGATCATAAAATGATGGTATATGTTTTCAAAGGCCTTTTCTGCATCTATTGAAATGATCAGGTGTTTTTTTGTGTTTAAGCTTATTTATTTGGTGTGTTACATTGACCGAATCCCATATATTGAACCACCCCTGCATTCCTGGGATGTAACCTATTTGATCAATGTGGGTGATGCTTTTGAGGTATTGTTCAATTTAGTTTGTGAGGATTTTGTTCAGGATCTTTGTATCTAAGTTCATCAGGGAAATAGGCCAATAGTTTTCTTTTCTTTTCTTGTGGTATCTCTGCCTGGTTTGGGCATTAGGGTGATACTAGCTTCATAAAGGGAATTGGAGAGTTTTCCCTGTTCTCTGAATATGGGGCACAGTTTGAGGGGAAAAAATGGTTAAGTTCTTCTATGAAGGTTTGATAGAATTTGGAGACATTTTTTATTACCTTTTCAATCTTTATGAGTGTGATAGGTTTGTTTATGAAATTACCTGGCTCTGAGTTTAGCTTTGGTAGGTGGTATGTGTCCAGGAATTCATCCATTTCCTGCATATTATCCAATTTTGTGGATAATTTGTGAGATAAGTCCTGATGATTCTCCCAATTTTACTTATGTGTGTTGTGATCTCTAATTTTTCATTCCTAGTTTTGTTAATTTGAAGTGGATCGTTTTGTCTGATTAATCAGATTTGACATGGGTTTATAAATCTTTGTTGCATCAATTTCCTTAAGTGTTTTCTTAGTTTCCAATTCATTATTTTCTGCTATTCTTAATTCTTAATTCTTTGTTGCCAGTGTTTAGAGTCTTAATGATAATATGTCTAGGAGAATTTATCCTTTGGTCCAGTCTGTTTGGAGTTCTGTTAGCTTCTTGTATCTTGAAGGGACTTTCTTTTGAAAGGGTGGAAAAGTTTTCTTCTATAATTTTGATGAATAAGTTCTCCATGTCTTTGTTCTGAATTTCTTCCCCTTTTGGATTCACAAACTATTTTTTCTGTTTTCTCTTCTAGTTCTGCATGGTTGACTATATTCCTGAGAGCTTCTACAGAGTTTTGGACTTTTTCAATTTGGTTTGTATTTTCTAGTGCCTTTTTATGTATAGTTTCTTTCCATCCCTCTGTCAAGTTACCTTTTCACATCATTTTCTGATTTTCTTAATGCTTTTTGGAGTTCATCTTTGCCTGCTGGCTTGGGTCTGAGTAGCTCGCAGGAAGTGCAGTAGGACTTGGTCCATGCCTGGTGGGGTGGCAAGATGGGATGGTGGGAAAATGAAAGGACGGAGAGAAGGGGAACTGTTGCCTGCTGGTCTACATCTGCACACAGAGGGGTGGCAGGTGGGAAGGCAGTCACACCTGGAGGGATAGTGGGAAAACCAGAAGAAAGGAGGGAAGGAAAACACTATCCTGCTGGTAAGGGACTACACAATGTGGGGTGGCATGTGGAAAGGCAGTCCCATGTGAAGGTCCCTGGTGGTTGGAAAACCAAAGAAGAGAGAGAACGGGAATGCTAGACTGCTGGTCTGGGTCCATACACAGAGAGGCAGTGGTTGGGACACTGGTCATAAGTAGAGGTCCCTGGTGGTGGGAAAGTCTAGGGAGGGGGGAATGCTAGCCTTCTGACCTGGGTCCACTTAGCCTGTGGTTAGTGCAGGAGGAACCTGGTGGCATGTGTTTGGGAAGGAAGCTAAGAAGGCTTCTTGAGGGGACTGGGGGACTGGTGGGCAATCTGACAGCATGGAAATCAGTGGATTCCCTACTTTGCTCCCACTGTAGGTGCACTAGAATCTGCATCCCCTAAAATCCACAAAGATCCTGTCTTTCATTCCCAGCGAAGTGCAGTGTGTTTAGAGGACATCATTTGGTTGGAAATCCACAGTACTTAATTTGTTGTGCTTTCAATCTATTGTTAAAATGTGTTTGTGCCTGAGGGTCTGACACAGAGTGGCATTGTTGAGTCAAGGACAGAGCAGGAATGATGATTCATCCATTGGTGAGAGAGATGAGCTTGAACAAGTATGTCAACCTCCATGTTTTCACACTTATGTCTTCTTCGGGAATTGAGGAGGACATACACACACACACATACGTGGTATGTGTGTGGGGTGTATGATTAGTTAGTTCTTTAAGACACTGCAGTACCAATATACATCTATCACAAAAATTGATAACATTATTGGGCATTAGGATTCTCTATAATCAAGTAATATTAGAAAGTAAGCATTCTTTTTCAAAAATTCTAGTTGCCTTATTTCATATAGAATTAATAAACTCATCAGAACTAAAGGACCTTGAAATGTTATATATTATTATACCAAATGAATTATTTAACTAATTGCGGCTATTGCTCAATTGCAGAAGGGAATATCTCAAATCATTATGGCTACATCTTGGGTGTAAAATATTGTTTTCCCATGTTGAATGCAGCAGAGAAATCTAGATGTCCAGAAGATGTCAAAAGTTTGTAATGCCATGATGAAGTCACATACAATTGTTATAACTCAATAAAATCATAATAGTATAATAGTATAATAGGAAATGAATGGTAAAATGTGGGTATCAATTCTGCAACAGGTTAATTTTTAAACAGGATAAATCTGGGGACATGGAAAACTCCCTACTTCTTCAAAACTTCCTGATAAGCATGAGTCAACAATATATGACCTGTTTGTTGAAAATTGAAAAATAAAAGTCATTTTTCAGTTTGGCCTAGATTTTCTATAGATTTTACTGTCTTAAACTCCCAATAAAATTATGAGTTTCTGGGCATGGTGGTGCACATCTTTCATCCCAGCACTTGGGAGGCACAGGTAGGAGGATTGCCATGAGTTCAAGGCCACCCTGAGACTACACAATGAATTCCAGGTCAGCCTGAGCTAGAGTGAGACCCTACCTTGAAAAGCCAATAAATAAATAAACAAATAAACTATGAGTTGCTGAGCTTGGTGGCACAGATCTTTAATCCCATCACTTGGGAGAGTGAGTTAAGAATATTGCCTGATGGGCTAGAGAGATGGCTTAGTGGTTAAGCGCTTGCTGTGAAGCCTAAGGACTCCAGTTTGAGGCTCGATTCCCCCAGACTCACATCAGCCAGATGCACAAGGCTGGCACACACATCTGGAGTTTGTTTGCAGAGGCTGGAAGCCCTGGCATGCCCATTCTCTCCCTCTCCCTCTCCCTCTCCCTCTCTCTCTCTCTTTCTGCCTCTTTCTCTGTCTGTCACTCTCAAATAAATAAATAAAAATAAACCAAAAAATAATTATTAAAAAAGAATATTGCCTGAGGTAGGAGGATTTCCATGATTTTGAGGCCACCCTGAGACTACATATTGAATGTCAAGTCAACCTGCGCTAGAGCAAGACTCTACTTTGAAAAGTCAATAAATAAATAAATAAATAAAGTAAAGTTAGGATGGTGTATCATTCCATTGGAGTCCCCTGGCTCTCCTTCAAACTATCTTATGCATTGTATGTATATGAAATGATATCCTCACAGGTACTTCTGGAGAGTACTGACTTTCAAACCTAGCAACAAATATTGTTAGAGTTTAAGCAGATGATACCACACCTATGTCATTGCTACTCAGGACTCATTGCCTGAGATTGGAAGGAATACTTTGGGAAACTTACTTCCAGAAAGGAATAGTCTGGTACAATTTATAATCTCACACTGGTTATGAATACTCCCACAAGGCCCATACTGCTCAAAGTCAATCCATATACTGACATAGAGGATGGAGGAAGACAAAAACAATGAGACAACAAAACAAAAGAAGGATTAGTTGAAAAAAATGAGGTTGCTCAGTGGAATAGGGGTGAGGGAGGGACATGATCCTGTATTAATTTTCTCAACAAAAGTGATTTAAAAATAAATAAGTAGGGCTGGAGGACTCATGTTTGATTCTCCAGGACCCATGTTATCCAGATGCACAAGGGGGTACATACATCTGGAGTTCGTTTGCAGGCCCTGGTGCACCCATTCTCTCTCTCCCCTCTCTCTATAAAATAAATAAATAAATAAATACATTAAAATAAATAAGTAACTGCATAAATGGTATGGCAGAGAATAAAAAAAGAAGCAAGAAGGAGCCAATGTAGACATTTACTACCAAAGGCAGGGTGAGGTTAGTATTTGAGGGAGATATTAGAAAATACTTATATTTTCCAGTCCTCTCTCAGAACCCATGTCTAAATGATCACATTTGGCTGGTTGATGAGTAGAATTCTAAGCTTTTCAAGAATGATGTACTCTGTCTTCAGGAGTCTTAAAATGTGACCATTCACCAGCCAACAGATTCTCTGAATAAGCTCTACTAAATGCTCAACCTCACATTTGAGAAAAAACAAAGACAACCATGCAAGAATTCTTCTGTCTTTGGAATTACTTTTCATATTGTCTCAATGTAGAATAATTTTAGGATAACTAAAGGTTTTTATGTTCATTATTATTATTATTAAAGGAGATATTTGGTATGGATACATCGTGTGTTGGTACCCATTTTTTCCCTCCTCCCTGATGACATTCCTTTGGGGATGCTCCTCAGTAGGGTTGCAAGTGTTCCCCATGGGGTTGTAGTTTATTCATTGTGGGAGCAGTAGTAAATTATTTTGGGGGGCATGATGTCTCAACATGTGGTTCTTACAATCTTTCGGCCCCCTCTTCTGCAATATTCCCTGAGCCATGGTGGGTGAGTTTTTTTTTTGTTGTTGTTGTTTATTTATTTATTTATTTATTTATTTATTTTGAGACTACATGAAAGAAAGGCAGCAAGAGAGAGAGAGAAAGAGAGAGTAGAAGACAGAAAGAATGGGTGTGTCAAGGCCTCTAGCCACTGTGAATGAACTCTAGATATTTGCTCCTCCTTGTGCATCTGGCTAAGGTGGGTCTTGGGGAACTGAGCCTCGAACAGGGGTCCTGAGGCTTCACAGGCAAGCACTCAACCACTAAGGCATCTCTTCTGCCCATGATTAGCATTCAAGAACTTTGGTAGGTGTTGAGTATCCTCAGGCTCATGGTTTGCCTCCTACGCCCTGGCACTGATTATAAGGAACAGCATGGAAGCAGCACTCTTGCTTGTCTCCCCAGTTCCTCTGTGGATTCATGTGGCTTGGTTGAAGTGCAAGGGTTAGTTTATCTCCTCTGGTCTCACTACCTTCTGAAGAAGAACATATTCTACAATATAAAGGAAATCAGTATAGTTTAAGTGGTATAATAATTATTAATTTAAGGATAATTTGATGTATATAACCCCTCTTTTGGCCAAAGACTATTGAGAGCTTGATACTGGAGAACATAATCTTTGTCTCCATGATTCTCATCTGGTTCCCAGTTTAACATATGGATTCCTTTACATTGAACAGATCACTTAGCCAATCAGTTTACCCACTGACGCTGTGTGTCACTATTGCAATGATGTTTACATAGTGTTAGGGTTTTTGCTTCTGAGTAACCTAGCCCTCTGATTGCTCAGAGAATTGTTGGCCATTTCTTTCAATTAGCTTATGTAGCGCTTTCCAGCACTAGACAGGCTAACTGTCTAGGGATTGGCTTTCTTCTGAATTATAGCCTGGTCTCTCAATGCTCTGTGCCCGCAGCATATGGTGTCTTCAGGAATAGGGTCTTAATTTATATAAATATCCATGTTTTCTGAAACTGCTCTGGGACCAAAAGTCTTACACTCACTGAGCAGTCTTTAAAATGCCTAACAACACTAACAAGTATTCAAGGTTATGCCCCATCCTGTTTTATTGTCCTTATGTCATTTGTAACTACTATGCTCTCTGACATTTGGTTAATTAAATTTGTCCACAGCATCTGACTTGCTATTCTAAGAATGTGATGCATAGAGATGTCAAAAGAATGGTTAACTTTGATAGAGTCAGCCACTATAGCATGCTATTTAAGAAATAAGAAAAAAATGAAAAGCTGGTATCATGTACAAGTGAAACCTCCCTCAACACATGTATATAGAATCCCTATGACCTTTATGCAGTTTCAGAAATAGAATAACAATAGAATTCAAATGACTGAACAATAGCTAAACTAGTCCCACAACAGTCAATAATTCCTATATATGTTAGTGTAATTCATGATGTTTTCTGATGTAACAACATTATTTTTTAAGTTGTTTGAATGTTTTCTTTCTACCCTTGTTTTAAAATGTTCAATTTGAATTAACAGCTTTTATTATAAGTTTGATGAACTCAGGCGATACCTAGTATTTTGTCATTATTTCCTATATTCTGCTCAAACTATGACTTGTTAATAGAGAACTCAGCCTTGGGAGCATTGGTCAGGAATCTTAGTATTAAAGAATTCATTGTAAGCTCTCCTTGCTTTGTCTTGACCCTCACACGTGATGCTGAGGTTCAAGCTGTTACTTGGTAACAAGTTATGTTCACATTTAGAAAGGATTAGCTGTTTAAGATTGTGTGATTTGGCCAGAGATTAAGGAACATTGTTAAGTTGAATGGGCACTATGTCTTCTCTGCTAAATTAGCATTAACTTTAACCATACTGACGTTTAACACTAAATGCTGTAAACATGCATTATATTTAGGTAATACATTTCTTGAAAAATGGAATGCACATATGACAAAGGGAAAATAGAAAATTTTTCATAATAAAAACTCCATAGAAATATACAAGAGGAGGAATTTTATTTAAATAACTTCTATACTCATCTGTTATTTCAATCATCTATATGGCCACATTCAAAAATTACAGATTTTAAATGCATCCTCTTGGTTCTACTCAGAGCTGAATATAAATGTGAAATGAGATGATTTTTTTAAATATGTTAGCTTTTCCAGAGCAAAACCTACCCTGAAATTATTTTCTAGTTTTGAGAACAATTAACAGAATATTGAATATAAAAAGACACTTAACATCTATTTATTGGATTTTTATTACTTATTCTCATGGAAGAAAAAATTCACCTAGCAATCATAATTTTGAAATGAAATTTGTTCTTTAGTGGGTTATTCAAAATGGGTTGTAGATGAACAATTGTGAGTTCTAGGAGTATGCAGTGAACTGGATTGATGAAATGAGTGCAGCTGAAGCAAGGAGCACCACAAAGAAACAAGTAACCAAGAAAAGTAGATCCCACTGTAAAAGACTGAGCTAGGCAAACCCTACACTAGCTAGGAATATTGATAAGAGATTGTGCTTGAATTTTACACCCTAGTTCTAGACATACCAGCTTTTGTTGTCTGCTTTTGCTGTACTGGCTATTGAATTTAGGGCCTTATACATGCAAGACCAAGGCACTAACTACATTCCCAGTCCCCTTTTGTGGAGGACAGGCTTTCAGCAAGTTATCCAGGATGTCCTTGAACTTGCCATGTTGTCCTAGATGGACTTGAACATGTGAAATATAGGCCTAGGACATCAGGCCTTGCTTATATTGACAATTTCATTCACTAGATCTCATCTTACCAGAGAATAAGAAGAAGAGGATATTGTGAAATGAAGATGTTGAAGAGGGAATTTATCAGAATTAAAAATGAAACTGGGGCTGGAGAGATGGCGTAGAAGTTAAGCACTTGCCTGTGAAGCCTAAGGACCCTGGTTCGAGGCTCGATTCCCCAGGACCCACGCTACCCAGATGCACAAGGGGGTGCACGCATCTAGAGTTCGTTTGCAGTGGCTGGAGGCCCTGGCGCACCCATTCTCTCTCTCTCTCTCTCTCTCTCTCTCTCTCTCTATCTATCTATCTATCTATCTCTATCTGCCTCTTTGTCTCTCTATCACGCTCAAATAAATAAATAAAAATGAACAAAAAAATTTAAAAATGAAACTGAAGAGTTTTTTGTTTGTTGGTTTGTATTTTTATTTATTTATTTATTTTTACTTGAGGGAGAGGCAGATAGAGAAGGAGAGGGAATGAACATATCAGGGCATTCAGCCACTGCAATGAACTCCAGATATATGGACCACCTTGTGTATCTGGCTTACATGGGTTCTGTGGAATCAAAGCTGGGTCTGTTGGATTTTAGGCAAGTTCCTTAACTGATAAACCATTTCTCAAGCTGGAATCTGAAGTAAAGAAAACTGCTGTACTCGTTTTACAACAATTAGGGAAGATTTTCATTTGTAGCAGTAGGGTAAATATTTACTTCAGCAGAAGTAAATATTCTGAGAACAACACTTGCTTCAGTCACTCAGTTTGATATACAAACCTCTGTGAATAAGTGTCAGATAAAATCAGGGCCATTAATGAAACCCAAAGCTCTTACTTTCAGAGAAGAAATGCTTACAAAAGACAGGAATTTCAAGATTTCTGATATAGAAAAGAATAGGAAAAGCCTGTATGAAACCACACTTAACAGCTTACAAATGTATGGGAAGGGGAAAGACTGAGATTTTATGCAGGGCTGTTCACCTCACATTGTGGAGGGGACAGAGATGGTGGGAATGTTTAGTGGACATGACATCATTTAAAAGCTTGGAGTGATTCTCTGACCATTATATTTCATAAGGACTCTTATGGTTGTTAAACACAGTACATATAAAAAGAGTAACAGATTTGGCATTTGGGATGACATTCAACTAACTATGAGACTGAGGTTGAAACTGTTTCACATCTAACATGCCCTCAGTAAATATGCCAGGAGTAAGTGGACAGAGGATACAGAATTCAAGTTCTCTCCTCAAAACAGTTTCAATCCTCAGAAGATCTGATGCACATAGAAGATGTTATGAGTGCACCAGCCAGGCTAGACAAGCTGAAGATGTACTTAAATTACATGAGCTCTCAGTGAAATATATAAATGCCTCACTTTGTGTTTTATTTATTCTATTCTCACATTTATTTAGTGAGAATCACATACCTACAAAATTGTTTTTGCTTGCTTGCTTTCTTTCTTCTTTCTTTCTTTCTTTCTTTCTTTCTTTCTTTCTTTCTTTCTTTCTTTCGTTCTTTTTTTCTTGTTTTTTGGTTTTTTTCAAGGTAGGGTCTCACTCTAGGTCATGCTGTCCTGGAATTCACTATGTTGTCTCAGTGTGGCCTCAAATTCATGGTGATCCTCCTACCTCTGCCTCCCGAATGTATGCCACTACACCCAGCTCATACCTACAAAATTGGATGTAAATAAATACTCTTTAATAGAGAAGAAAAGAATTTTACAGCTGACTTCCTCCAACCCTTCTTTCTATGCCTAGATGGTGGAGACCATTTTGGAGGCAACGTGGGGGTGAAGAATGGTCAGCTCACTGTTCTGTCACTATGTTGCAATAACAATCATAACATGATTATTAATATAAGAGGAACATGTAACAAGAGCCATTGAGAGAAGGCTTGAAGATATATCAAGCTGAAAAGGTTGTGATTATTTCATCTGCACCATTCTTAGAGGAATGAAGATGTCATGCACGCTCAGATTAATAGGAGGCTGAACATGCATACTACAGTCTCAAGTGTAGGAACTAGGAAATGTGTAATAACTGAATATTTTTTTAAAAATTGAAAAGTGATCATACAATTAAAGAATAAATCAAGTGTAGAACTGAATGAACACTCTTATATTTATGATGGTGTATGTGTTTTGAAAGAAAAAACCTTGTATGTGTAATATGTATTTGGAAGAAAATACAGTAAGATCTCTTAGTAAAGAGGGAATATAGAAAAATACACATAAAACTCACCCAGTTTTACACTCATCATTTTGTTTTATGTTAGATAAAGATATACTTAATCATTATATTAGTCACCTTTCTCATTGCTGGGAGGCAATACCTGAGAAGAATCAACTTAAAGTTATGTTTCAGTTTACAGCTTGAGGTTACACACCCATCATGGTGGAGAAGGTATGGAGGCAGGAGCATGAATCAACTGGTCACACTGTATTCATAATCAAGAAGCAGAGAATGAAGGAATTTGGTGCTCTCATAGTTTTCTCTTTTTTATAGATTCCAGAACCCATCCCATGGAAGGGCCCTGCTTACAAGTAGGGTGGATCTTCAAGTAATCTAATCTAATCACTAACAGATATGCCCAGATTTGTCCCCATTGTGATTCTAAGTACCATCAAGGTGGTAAGATTAACCATCACAATTTTCTTTGATGGGATTATGAGAGACTATAGTTAAGAAAGATTGGTTGGCCACACATATTTCTCATTATATATCAATATATTTGTGTGAATTTCTCAAGTAAGAACTAAAAATAAGCAATGAGCATGGAAATACATGTGTATAATTCTAAAACTTAAGAGAGGTTGAGGAGGATTAGGAGTTGTAGACCCACCTGAGTGCTTAGAGTGTTTCAGTCAAGCCTCAGCTACAGAATAAGATGCTAACACAAAATTATAAATGATTTACTGAAAAAGTAAATGTACTCCAAAATAAACCACTCATAAACTAGACCATCTTTAGTTCTAATTGTTAGCCTATTTGACCTTAAGTTTCTATTTTTTAAAATTCTTATTATCTCAAGTAGTTCTCTGGCAATATTCTGTTACATTTGCTTTTGGATTAAATATATCCTAAAGGAATCAGGCAGAAGTTAGTCTTTTAACTCCATAAGCTCACTTTATCTAAAAGCTCATTGTGTCCTGATTACTAAATCATTGCTCTCAGTGTCATCTTTGGGATAATTACAATGTGTTTTCCACATTGCTGGTGCATGTGATGCAGGGCCAAACAGTGGAACTGATCCACTAACATCTGTTCTCTGTTAATCTCTTGCATGGATTTCACCTGCTTAAATATTTAGTCCTGTAGCTGCCCTTTACAATGTTAATATTAATGAATTCATTGCTAAATATCTTTATAAGGATAACTTCATATGCAAAGAAATCCATGCCTATCATACCAAATGAGGAGTCCTTAGGAAAGATAGGAGGATAAACCAGATTCAGCTGTGTTAAGGATATGCTTACCATGAGTGGTTCTTTAAGGAGTGGATGTTATCTAACTTGGAGTTATCACAAATACTGATAGTTGCTTCTGTATTGCAAACTAAAAGAAATAAGAGCCTACAAATGTTGTTCAAGTTGATTTCTATAGATAAGAAGTAACTACCAAAATAATATCAGAGATACTTTGGTAATAATTTGAATTATACTCTTAAAATAATGAAAATACTTCTATGTTTTATAAATTAGAACTTTTAGCTCTATGAAACAGTCCAAAAATATTGTACACTAAATTTTGCATTATAGCAAAAGGAAAAAATATGAGTCTAGAAATATATAATCAGATAGAAATAATTTGAAATTCCAATAATTTTTAGTAATTTTCATTAATGTGCTAAAAAAATAAAAGAAGCAATTCTGCATGACTCTCAAAAGGCCTACAGACTTTAGACTATAACTGGATAACATTTGGAATAAATTGATTTCAAGGAAAGTTATATATTTTGTAGCATCCTGGTCTACCATACAAACCAGGATGTAGTATTACTCTCATAATTTTTTAATTCCAGAAATTTGCTACATAGCATCTATTGCTAGCTTAGCTTTATAAAACATCAGAATTACTTTGTACCTCAGTGTCCATTGAGCTATCTTCCTTTATATATACAAATTCTGAAGATATAAAAATTAATATTAATAACAGTGGGTTATTTATATACATTTACCATTTGACATTAACTTTCTTTTTAAATATTTTTCTTTTAATTTTTTATCTTTTTTATTATTATTACTATTATTATTAACAACATATTTCATATGGATACATCATGTATTGGAACCCTCTGATTCCTTGTCCCTGTCCCCATTCCATTAGAGACACTCTTCAGTGGAGTTGCAGGTGTTCTTCATGGGCTTGTGGTTTATGCATTGGGAGAGCAGCAGTCAGATATTTGGGGGGGGCATGGAATGCCTATGGACATGTTGTCTCAACTAGTGGCTCTTACAATCTTTCTGCCCCCTCTTCCTCAAAATTCTCTGAGCCAGGATGGGTGAGTTTTAAATCTACTTCAGTGATTAGCTCTTAGGAGCATCTGGATCCCTGCTTTGGTAGGTGTCGAGTATCCTCAAGGTCTGTCTCTGACACCCTGGCACTGACTGTCAGGTTCAGCATGGAAGCAGCACTCATGCTCATCTCCCCAATTATTCTGTGGTATCAGCTGTGGCTTGGATGAAGTGCTAGTGGTAGTTTATCTCCTCTGGTCTCAATGCAATTTGATAAAGAAGAACAGATTCTCTAATCAAAAGTGAAGTCAGCATAGTTTCAATGGGATAAGCATTATTAATATAGGGAGAATGTGATGTATGTAACCCCTCTTTTAGCTAAAGACTAACTAGCAAGAGCTTGACACTGAAGAACAAAATCTTCTTCTGATTTCTAGCCAGGTCTGTGTGCTCTGTGTCAGCAGGGTATGGTGTTTCCAGCAGTAGTGCCATAGTTTTTGTCTCTGGCAGGTAATCAAGTGTTTTGGCAGAAAGCAGTCTTGATGGGGGACCTCGTAGGTGTCTCCTATCAACTGCTCAATGTGGGTAGTTATCAATCTCTGCTACTGGGAGTTACAAGCCAGGGATAGAAAAAAATATCTTCCAAGCTTCGTTTTCATCCTACCCTCACCAGAGCCCTTCTTTTCAGATGCTCCCCCTTTATTCCTTTTGAGGGTTATATCTTTTATGATATCTCCAAGACTAAAGGTTTCTATGGTATCAACTCATTTGGATTTAATTTTGTGTTTGTTTCCTCCCCTCTCCCCAAATCCTTTCATCCCTATTGTCTGGGACTTGAGTTATCTATCTGGCATGCCAGCAACTCAAGCTGGTCCATGTTAGGAACCACAGATAAGTGAAACCATGAAGCATTTGTCTTTCTGTGATTGTGTGAGTTCACTGAGTATGATCTGTTCCAAGTCTGTCCATATTTTTACAAATTTCATTGTATCATATTTTTTTTAGTGCTGAGTAATATTCCATTATGTCCCTATACCACAACTTCATTATCCATTCATCAAATGATGGGCATCTTGTTTGATTACAATTTGTAGCTATAATGAATTGAACAGCTATAAACATGGTTGGGCAAATGTTTACTTTTCTTGTTTATTGTTTATTTTGTTTTCAAAGTACAACTTCTTTGCTTCATTGTTTTTGTTAATTGTTTTTATAGTTTCAAATTCATTAATTTCTGTTCTGTTCTTGGTTATTTCTTTCTGTCTGGACATCTTAGGGTTGGATTCTTTTTGTTTTTCCAATGCATTTACATGGACAATTATGTTATTAATTTGTGATCTTTATGTCTGTTATAAAGACATTTAGTGCTATGATTTTTCTCCTTAGGTCTGCCTTCATTGTGTCCCATAAGTTGTGTGTTCATTATCATTCAATTCTACAAATTTTACAATTTCTATTTTGATGTTTTCCCCAACCCATTCATTGTCTAAGAGTGTATTGTTTAGTCTAGTCACCGGGAGCTGGTAGACTTCTTGATGTGTCACTTGTAAAATTTTAGCTTTAAAGAATCATGATTTGATATATATGGTCTATTTTGGAGAAAGTTCCATTGGCTGCTGAGAAGAATGTGTATTCTGTAGACTTGGGATGGAAAGTTCTGTAGATGTCCATTAGGTCTTGTTGGTATATGGTGTTGTTGAGCTCTATTATTTCCCTGTTGCTTTTCTACTAGGATGATCTGTCTATTGATAGTGGAGTACTGAAGTCTTCAACTATGGTAGTGTCGGTTGGTGTAAAGTATGTTTTCTTTTATAAACTGTGGTGCACATGTCTTTGGCACATATAAATTTGTGATTATGATGTTCTCATGTTGGATGATTCCCTTGATAAGTAAGAAATGGCCTTCTTTGTCCTTTTTATTTTTGGTTAGAAGTCTATTTTATAAGATATGAACATAGCAACACCAGCTTTTTTAAAAAATTTCCATTTGCTTAAAATATCTTTTTCCATCCTTTCATCCTGAGGGTGTGTTTATTGGTTAGGTGGGTTTCTTGCATACAAGAGATAGAAGGGTCCATTTTTTTGATCCTGTGTCTTTTGATGTGTGAGTTAAGACCACTAATATTTAAGTCTATTGCTGTGGGGTTCAAATTAATCCTTACCATGATGAGGTGTTTTACAGGGTTTAGTGCTTTCTTGTGTTTTGTGCTTTTTTGAACTTGGTCTACTTTTTGTTATTGTGATCTTCTTCTTGTTGGCTCTTGAGATTGGTTGTTTAACTTTTCGGTGTGGAGTATTCCTTGAAGTGTTTTCTGAAGGTTTGGCTTTGTGTTTATATAATGATTGTGTTGACTTTTTTCATGGAAAGCTTTCCTTTCACCATCTGTTATGAGGGATACTTTTGCTCAGTAGAGTAGCTTGGCTTGGAAGCCATATATTTTAGACTTTGAAATGTTCCATTCCAGTCCCTTCTTGGTTTCAGGGTTTCCACTGAGATGTCTGAGGTAACTGTGATGAGACTGCATTTGTATATAGTGAGTTGTTTCTCTTGCTGCCTTTAGCACTCTCTCTTTGTTTTCATTGTTAACGCTTTATTTATTTATTTATTTATTTATTTATTTATTTATTTATTTATTTATTTATTTTGAGGTAGTGTCTCACTAGCTCATGCTGACCTGGAGTTCACTATATAGTCTCACGGTATCCTTAAACTCACAGCTATGTACATACCTCTGCATCCCAAGTACTGGGATTAAAGGCATGCACTACCACACTGGGCTTAGAATTGTAAGCATGATATGCCTTGGAGAATTTATTGTTTGGTACTGTATGTTTGGTGTTCTTTGGGCTTCTTGTGTCTGGATGGGCTTCTCTTTTGAGAGATGGAGAAAAATTTCCAAAAACTTTGTTGAATATGTTCTCTATGATTCTAGCCTGGATTTATTCTCCTTCTGGTATTCCTATGATCAGGATGCTTGGCCATTTTAGGGTATCCCACAGTTCCCTCATATTATGTTCACTTGGCTTTTTGAACTTAGCAAAGTTTTTGATGTGCCAATCAATTTCTTCTGTCTCTTCTTCCAGTTCAGAGGTTTTTCCATATGAGGAAACCTGTTTATGAGACATTATAGAGAGGTTTTATAGGCTCTATTTAATTTTTGTTTTCTATTGTGTTAATTTGTACCATGTCCATCTTTTTTTTTGAGGTACAGTTTCAGCATCAGTTCTGATATTCTTGGTGCATCCTGGAATTCATTCTTGCACTTGATCAAGTCTTCATTAAGCTTAAGCAATTGGTTATTGGTATCTTCCATTTGTTGACTCACTTTTATTCATTTATGCCTCTTTTGAGGGTTCTAGCATTTTCTTCAATCAAGTTAAGCCTACTGTCAAAAGCTAAATGCTCTAAGAGACAATTCTACTCAATTTCATTGATATGATTGTTGGTTTTTTGATGGTTTACTTCCAGTTCAGAAAACCTCTTGATCAGGTTCTCATTGGTTGTTGTATTTTCATTTTGAGATTGAATTTCTGTTGATATCTCCATGATTTCATTGGATGCTTCTATTTTGGGGCTAGGCTTCCTTGGTGGACATCTTTTGGTTTTCTAACTTTCATTGGCTTTTTTGTTGTATTCTACCCATCTTGGGGAAACACTCTATTCTATTGAGGAGGAAGTAAGTATTAATCCTTGTAGGATCTACTGATGGTGTTCTGTTTTAAAAGTGAACTGTCTTGGGTTACTGGTATATGCTGGGGTTTTAACCACAGATACATAGATTGTGGCAATTGTAGGTACATCAAAGGTACCTGGGGAATTGGGAGTTCTGGTCTACTCACTCTAATTATGCATACTCTTCAGCACACTGGGATCATGGGTTGGGGAACCCAGAGCCAGGAAGCTTCATAGCCAAGGCAAGAAGACTACTCCTACAGAGGCCCATGTACCCTTTGACTCAGGGGAGTAGGGATTTGAGTATCCATGGGCTAAAGAGAATACCAGAGCAAGAGGCCTGCTTCCATAGCCCACACAGGAACAAGATCTCCCCAGGATCAGGGGTACTGGGATGAGGGAATTGGGAGGTGGGAACCAACCAGGAGCTCTGGCCTACTTACTCCATGCTATTGCAGGGGATCTGGGAGTTGGGGACTCCAGAATACTTCAATCAGCAAGGCTGAACAAGAGACTTGCTTCCTCAGCAAGCTTTCAGGGCTCAAGCAGTCCCAAGCCAGTCAGAGGGGAACCTATCAGGACTGGGAGGATGGAGTGGAGAACAGGGAGATCTGGACTACTCATTTTTCCCATGCACATTCCTGTGCATGAAATCTTAAATTTCATAAGTTGATTTATTAAGTCCTTAAAATTAACACTTTGTGATGTGATGGAGGTATTATTTTATTTTAATTATTTTAATTTCTGAAAGAAGGGAAGGAAAGCTCAATATGTTAAATAACTAGCTGTGCTCAGAAAGAATCTGAGCAAGAATATTTACACAAAAAATTCAAGTATAGAGTTTATATGAAAGCAATATCCTGCCCCCCTGATGATTATTTTGACTCCAAAAATGCAGAACAAGTTGTATGTGATGTCACAAGTTTTTAAAAACAATGACTATTTTGTTACTATCTCTCCCCAGACATATATGCCTTATTTCTAAAGCATAACTAATTGAGCCCCAGCCCCAAATTCTGATATACCTATCACTAAGTAGTTGAGCACTTCTCAACCCCTTGTCCAGTGTTTGTCTGTGAAGTTATTGGCCCTGGTATCCATAATTTTTTGCTCCCAGTTATTTCTGTTGACACTTCTATTTTCTCAGGTAATTCTGACTTGTCCCTATGGAGACCAGAGCCATTGAGAAAGGAAGTCTATTGAAACTTCTAACTTGTTCTTTCTTATTTTGTCATTTCATTTCTTAGCTTTATAGGCAGAATTTGAACCAGTATTTTACATCCCAAGGGTCTAATTATTATTTTGAAAAGGTTTTCAAAGTATCTTTTAAGAAAAAAAGAGTATTTTATAAGTCCCATATCTATTCAAAAATCCGTTTACACTTTATCACTCCCTATAAAAATTTTAATGACCACACATAAGCAGAGCTATAGGAGAGTTATTAAAACAGTACCATGAATAATCCCCAAAGTACTTTCTACTACCTGGGAGAAGGTGGTAGTAGCAGATAATAATAATATAACATATCTCTCAGTATTAGATGGCTAAATAAGAATCCATCACATTTGGCATGCAATCACTTCTTTAATCACCCCTGGGAGAAAAACCACACAGAGCTATATCAGTGTCACTCAACCTTATTATACTACATAAACTACAGTGACTCAAATTTGGCAGAAAGATAACAGATGAGCAATTCTCATTGTGCCATGATTCCAACTTAAAAAACAAACAAACAAAAATGAATGTTTGAGGTGGTAACTAAATAAAATAAAGTGCAGTAATTTTATTTCTACTTATGTTAATGATGTTTCTTAATTTCTATACCTAAAGATTGTGGACCCCTTGATAACATGCCATTGAGACATATAGGAAAAGCATAGCTTTATAAGCAAGAAAAGCTTCAGATCATCTGAACATTAGTTTTCACAGGAGTTTTTGAAATTCAAAAGGATTATACAGCACTTTCAATATTAGTTAATATTTCTGCATTTCTGCCTTTTGTTTGTATTCTTCTAACATTTACCTCTTTAGAATTCAGGTTGCTTTGAAGCAATGATGAAAATTTAATAGCAAGCTAATATAATTACAAGAGTAAAAAGAGCAAAGAAAAGACATAGGTAATACAATACTAATTTTGTCTTTGAATTTGTGCAATATATTGTCTGGGCCCCTCACATGACCTATATTATTAAAATGTCTGGTACAATTTTATCATTTTTTTCAGGTAGACTCATACTATTTAACTATGATGAAAAGGGTAAATTAAGTGTACCTTGATTTAAGAAAGCAGAGAACTAATCTTCCTCTTCACTTCTATTATTGAATTATTTTGTGTTAATGGCAGGAAGCATATGGTGGATACAGTAGTGCTCAACCCAGTTCCTATAGGAGCTGTTTTATTATTTGGTTCAACTTTCTGGCATATGTGTTGCTGCTTTTCCATGAACCTCAGGTTTTTGCCTTAGGATCCCTTGATTGCACAACCCATAAGGGTGTGTACAAGTGCATGGGATAACCAAAAGCTATGTGCTGTGCAGGATTATAAAAGATGAGATCAATCAACTTTTTCATATTATTTATTCTTTATTTATTGTCATATTTTGGACTTTTCACTATACCTATGATTCTATTTTTTTAACTTTTTATTTGCAACTTACATAAATATTGACAATATACCATGATCACAATCCCAATATTCCTCTTTTCCTCCTCTCAAATTATTTATCTCCTCAGGTCCAGCTATTGCTTGAAAAAGAGAAGCAGATTCTTCAATGGAGAATGGCATCAGCAACAGTTAAATTGGATAATCATTATTAATTTAGATTTAGATTATTATTTTAATTTAGATTTTAATCCCAAGATTAGTGAGAGCTTGACAATAGAAAGCAGAATCATTATCTGGTTATGATTCTGACTTGTTTCCTGGTTCTAGATATGGTTTTCTTTTCACTGAGTAGCTCTGTTAGTCAATCCAAGAGCAGTTGATTACCTACCATGACTGTGTGCCACTATCATGTCAGGTTGTTTGATTCTCAGTCACTTAAACTTTGAATTGCTTGGATACATGTTGGCCACTTTCTCCCAGTATCTCATGTAGCAACTTCCAGCATAAGATGGACTAATTGGCTGGGGTCTAGCTCTCCTCTGGATTCCAAAAAGATCTCTCCATGGTCTGTTCCAACAGCGTAGGGTGTCTTCAGAAGTAGTGTCTTACCATTAATATCTGGTGGGTAATCAAGTGTTCAGACAGAAGTCTGTCTTGTTTGTTTTGGTAGATCTCATAGGTCTCTTTGATCAACAGCTCACTGTGGATGTATACCACAGCCTGGTACAGGGAATTTCAGGGCAGTGCCAAGGAAAAAGAAAAGAAAAAGAAAAAGACAGAGAAGAAAGATAAACAAGAGAAATTTGTGGTTAGGTTTTGTCTAACACTCTCCAGGGCCCTTGAATTCAGGTGTTCCCCCTAAGGTCCTCTTGAGGGTTCCATCTTTTAGACAGACTTCTAGGATATAAGATTCTATGAAACTAGTTCAGTTTGGGTTCAGTTTTGTGTACACCCTTTCCATTCTCCCAAGCTCTACCCTTCCTATTGTCCAAGTCTCAAGATGCTATTGAGTTATGTCAGCTACTTGGGCTGATCCAGGTTAGGAAAAGAATATGAATGAGATCATGGAATGGTTGTCTTTCTGTGGTTCTGTGAGTTCACTGAGAATAATCTGTTCCAAGTTCAACCATTTCTCTACAAATTTCAATGTGTCAGTTTTTCTTACTGCTGAATAGAAATCCATCATGTAGATCTTTGTTATCTAGTCATCCAGTGATGAGCACCTCGGTTGATTCCAGTTTTTACCTATTATAAATTGAGCAGCTATAAACATGGATAAGCAAATATCTATGAACTGAGATGTGGATCTTTTAGGGTTAATTCCAGTAAGGGAATAATGGCATCTGTTGGTAACTCTATATTTATCCTTTTCAGTAGTCTCCATATTGATTTCCACAGTGATTATAACAGTTTACATTCCGATCAACAGTGATTAAGTATTCATATTTCTCAGCAGCCTCACAAACATTTGTTTTCATTTGATATTTTTTAATGTTTGCTATCCTTCCTGGTGTAAGGTGAAATGTTATAGTTGTTTTAATTCACAGCTCCTTAATGGTTAGGGATGTTGAACATTTTCTTAAGTGTGTGTTAGCCATTTGTAATTCTTCCTCTGAGAACTCCCTATTTAGTTGATTGTATTTAGTGGGTTGTTTGATTTTTTATTTATTGTTTAGTATTTTGAGATCATTGTAGATTCTACATACTAAGCTTCCATTAGTGGAATAGATTGCAAAGATTTTCTCCCATTCAGTGGGTAAGCAATTGGTTCTGATTATGGTATGTCTGTCTGTGAAAAAGCTTTTTGTTTCATGAGATTCCATTGATTGAGAGCTTGTTTAATTTTCTTGGCTACTGGGGTTTTGTTCAGGAAGTCTTTTCCCAGTCCTATATTATGGAGATTGCATCCTCCTTTTTTATTTTATTTTATTTATTTTTTATTTTTTTCTGGTAGCTGAAGAGTTTCAGGTCATATATTGAGGTCTTTACTCCATTTGGACTTGATTTTTGTGGATGGAGAAGTAAGTGGGTCTAATTTCATTTTTCTCTATATGGTCATCCAATTTTCCAACACCATTTCTTGAAAATACTGTCTTTTATCCAGTCTACATTATTGACCCCTTTGTCAAAGATCAAGAAGCTGTAGCCGCTTGACCTAAGGTCTGGGTCTACATTTCTATTCCATTGGTCTATGTTTCTGTTTTTATTCCAGTACCATGCTGTTTTTGTCACTATGGCTTTGTAATATAATATAGCTTTAGGTCAGGTATGGTGATACTACCAGAGGTAGATTTTTTTTTTTTTTTTTTTTTTTTTTTTGCTGAAGATATGTTTGGATATCTAAGGTCACCTTCCATCTCATATAATTTTGAAATCTTTTTTATCTCTGTGATGAATGATGTTGATATTTTTATTGCTGTTGCATTAAACCTGTATATTGCTTTTGGGAGAATGGCCAGTTTAACAATATTAATATTAATTCTACTTATAAGGAACATAAAAGGTCTTTCCACCTTCTCCAGTCCCCCTTTATTCTTTCTTTCTTGAGTACGTTTATGTTTTCATTATGTAGGTTTTTCACATCCTTGGTTTGTGTTATTTCAAGGTATTTAAATTTTTGTTGTTGCTATTGAAAATGGGACAACCTCACTGATTTCTTTATCTGCATATTTGTCCTTTGCATAAAGAAAAGCTACTGATTTTTCTGAATTTTGTATTCTGTCACTCTTCTAAAGGAATTTATCACCTTTAGAAGTTTTGTAATGGATACTTTTATATAGAATCACTTATGTCATGTCATTATATCATATCATCTTCAAATTGGAATAACTTGACCACTTCATTTTCAATTTGAATCACTTTTATTCCTTTCTCCTGTTTAATTGCTTGGGCTAGTCCTTCTGGTACTATGTTGAAAGGAAGTGGTGAGAGTGGGTACCCCTGTCTTGTTCCAATCTAAGTGGGAACTCCTTTAGTTTTTCCCCATTATGTATTATTTGGGTTTAGGCATTTCACATATAGCCTTTATTGTGTTGAGATATAAATACTCCATGCCTATTATTTCCAGTAATGTGATCATGAAGTGATGCCATGTTTTGTCAAAGGCCATCGTTACATCAACTGAGATGATCATGTAGTTCTTATGGTTCAAGTTAATTTATGTGGTGTATTATGTTGACTGATTTTCATGTTAAACCACCCATGCAATGCACCCCTTGGAGGAAGCCTGCTTGTTCAAGGTGGATAATGCTTTTAATATGTTGTTGAATTCAGTTTGCAAGGATTTTACTCAGGATGATTAGGGATATGGGCCTATAGTTAGTTATCTTTCCTTGGTGTGCTTCTGTCTGGTTTTAGTATTAGGATGAGGCTTGCATCATGAAAGGAGTCAGGGAGGATTTCCTGGTCTCCAGTTATATGGAACAGTTTGAGAAAAATTGGTTTCAGTTCTTCTATGAATGTTTAATAGAATTCAGCTGAGAAGCCATCCAGTCCTTGAATTTTCTTTTTGGGAAGGTTTTTGAGTACCTTTTCAATCTCCATGTATATGATAGGTTTGCTTAGGAGATTAATCTGCTCTGAGTTTAGTTTTAGGCATTATGTGTCTTGCAATTCATCCATTTCTTCCAGATTGCCCCGGCCAGCGGGGAATTGAACAAGGACCTGAGGGGAAATTAACCTGGATAAGAGACAAGAGACACAAAGAACGAGACCAAGCCGAGTTTCTGGTCAAGGTCTCTGAATCTTTATTTTTTACACAGTGGTTATATAGGGGAATAAAAGGGGGCAATAAGCTGGCTGACGTGATTTAGGGCCTTGGAATTGTCAGGAAACCTAGAGGGGATGTAATTAGGTGTTCATCTAATCTTGCCTCAATGGCTTAACATCCTGACATCCTGACTGCACCAGGCTTCATAGCCTGACCATAAACTGGCTTTTTGCAAAGATAAGATTCTGTAAGTAGTCTGCTGACCGACATTCCAGAAGTACCTAACAGAAAGCTGGATGGGCCAGCTTTCTGAATAATGAGTCAACTTATGAACAGGCCCAGGCAAAATGGAGAGGCTTTTGCTCTATGGCTCTCTGTTGCACCCGTCCCGCCAGCAGGAAGAACGACAACAACAGAATTCTTCTCAAGCACACTTTATTGGGAGCTCCAAGCTGAAAGAGAGAAGGACCCCGACCCTACGGAGCGCCAAGCTTATATACTTGTGATCATATGGATGTGAAGTGTCATCTGATTGGCTTAAGTCTCATCAGGCGACTTTGCATCACCCAATCGGGATAGGTGAGCAGCCATGTTAGGATAACGTCATATGCTCATGCACAGATGATTAGGATACAAAAGCAGTAAACAAGCTGACGTAGCAAAGCCTGACGAAGCCAGCGCGGCTTCCCACAGTAGTTCCCCCTTATAAAAATTGTTTTTTTTTTTTTAATTTTTATTTCTTTATTTGAGAGCAACAGACACAGAGAGAAAGACAGAGGGAGAGAGAGAGAATGGGCGCGCCAGGGCTTCCAGCCTCTGCAAAGGAACTCCAGACACGTGCGCCCCCTTGTGCATCTGGCTAACGTGGGACCTGGGGAACCGAGCCTCGAACCGGGGTCCTTAGGCTTCACAGGCAAGCGATTAACCACTAAGCCATCTCTCCAGCCCATAAAAATTGTTTTGAACCTCAGGATACCCGATCCAGGACCAGCCCTCATGATGGCCAGTCCGATCGAGGGTAGAGCCCAGGACCAAAAGCCTGCTTAAGCACCTTCCCGAGTGCAATGGGAAAAATACCTTCGGGGTGCAAAGGCTGCTCATGCAGGGATGTAAGCCTTCCAAGGTGCAATGACAACAAGGTCACTTGGTGTACAAAAGCCTTACAAATGGTAGGGTGGAACTAACCATCTCTCAGGCTTGCCAGCCACACTTGTGGAGATGCTCCTTGATCCAAAGCCATAAGTGCCTGAATAATCTTTATGTTATTCTGCTTACCTTGTCGTCTGATTCGACAGATAAGCCAGAGACAGAATACCATACCACACAGAAGGGCTGCTCCGAACATAGCCACCCCCACCCATTCCTTAAAGAAGGAAAATGTAGAAGCTAGCCAAGAAGTAAAATCTCCCAAGGAGATTGGCTCCAGATGAGTTCCATTCAGCTGTACAATCTGGAATAGTAACTTCTGAGATAACTGCTCTCCTTCAAGCGTCCAGTTTCCTGCCAAAAATTCAGCTAGCTTGTGACTCTGATTAAAAGAAGCAGTAAAATTAAATTGCAAAGGAGTAATACACAAATGTTGATACTGGGAAACACAGCCAAGTTGTATTATTTTATATAATTCCTCTACTTGATTTTGCACCAGATCTACTCTTTGATTAACTAGATGAATACCAGGGAGAAGGTGCTTATTGATTGCTTCTTGTGTTTCTAGTGCTGCAGAATTCTTTTCCACTATGTTATTAACAACTTCCACAGTTTGAGCCTGAGATGTCATGGCAAGAGCAGCAGTAGTTGCTGCTGTAGCTGAAATGACTATGGCTGAAATGATTGCTGCAGTAATCCCAAAATCTCTTTTATGATGAATAAGTCCTACTAAAGGAAAGGTAGTTGGATCCGCCTCTACTGGAATGGGGACAAAAGTAGGTAATTTTACTATTAAAGCCAGATTGACACTGGCATTCCAGCACTCTGCAAGCCAACACGTGATATTCCTACAATCTATCGAAGAGATGTTAGTGCTAACATTCGCTGTTAGAAAAAAGAATGGAGCTTGTACACAAATTGAGGCTGGATTAAAGCTATTATTAATCCATTGGTGATTGTTGGTTATATCCTTAATATAAATTCTATCATTCATATTGATTTGAACTGCTGAAATATTCCATAATGCATGTTTAGTACCCAATAATCCTGCTAAAGCTGACACATCCGCCATTGCACCTACCTCATTGGACAGAAGCCATTGATACCATGGCCATCCAGCACTATTACTAAGTGTATCATTTCCTTTACTCTTAAATTGGTAACGCCTTAATGGGGGGGTCATTTGAAATCCCTGCAAGATCTGTTTCTGGATTTTATCTGGACTCTGACATGGAGTGAAAGTCAGAGGAAATGCATAATTAGGTTCACACCAGGGGGCACTTTTTATATTACTAGCATTTATCTTAAGATTTGACTGTCTAGAGGGGACGGTCACTTCACTCTGTATCAATAATGTGGTAATGTTAATATTTGTAACATTACCTCCCTCTCCTGACCCATTTTGTTTTCTCTTAGTTATCTGAGTTAAAGCTGCAATTATTATACTCATATCAACTTTAGACTTTTCTAATGGGTCCTGCCAAGCACTAAGGTTTTGCTTCTGTAATACAATACATGGGGGAGCCTGATTCTTATTACCCTGGTAAAAACACAAAGTGCCATTCAGTTGAAAAGAGGTTTGATTATAAATTTTTGGTGTTTGCATAGGATCCCTGATGCAAGGCATTTCCCCTTGGCAGGATGTAGAAAATAAAGTAGGTAAGACACTAGAATAGGAATGAACTGGCATAGGGACAGGCCATGTTCTGGTCACAGCCCAAAATTGGATCTTAATTCCCTTTATCTTCATCGGCAGGAGCAGGCTCAGGATCATTAGTAGTAGTAAGAAGGTTGTCATTCCTTGTCTTCTCATGACGTACAATTCGAGTCAACCGCTCTGGCACCCAGATAGGATCAGCTTGGCCCTGTGGAAAAACACAAACAGCTCCCCTGGATCTAGCTATAACTGGATCCGGGCCTTTCCAGACATTTTCAAGTACATCTTTCCATTTTGCATCTTCATAACAAGGAGGGGATTGGGTCATATGGCAATCAGCCGCCATTAGACCCGCAGCATCAATCATCAGAAAATTCAAAGTAAAAAGTACTAGAGATAATTTATTCTTGGGGGTGTGGCTTTGGCCTATTCCCCCTTTTTGTTTTTGTAAGCATTCTTTAATAGAACGATGGGCTCATTCAACAATGCCTTGCCCTTGCGGGTTATAAGGAAGGCCAGTGGTATGAGCGACACCCATAGCATCACAAAACTGGCGAAAACCTTTTGCAGTATAAGCAGGTCCATTATCTGTCTTCAACACCCGGGGCTTACCCCAAGCTGCCCAGGCCTGTAAACAATGAGTAATAACATGCTGAGTACGTACACCAACAAGGGGAGAAGCATAAATAATTCCTGAACAGGTATCGATAGACACATGTACATATTGCAACTTGCCAAAAGATGGGATATGCATAACATCCATTTGCCAAATCCCTCCCAAACACAGTCCCCGGGGATTAATGCCAATATGAGGAAAGTGCAAGAAAGGGGCACAGGCAGGACAGTTGACAATTATATCACGTGCCATGGCCCAAGATATATTAAATTTTTTATGCAGCACTGCAGAGGACACATGATACAATTTGTGAAAATCCTGAGCCTTAGACAAGTTATCCAAGGACAGGAGAAAAAAACCTACGTGGCTTTATCAGCAAGATCATTGCCAACAGCCATGGGACCAGAAAGCATAGAATGAGCTCTAATATGTTGAATAAAAAATGGATTGGTTCGGGACCAAATTAAACGTTGCAATTTAGATAAACATACAGCAACAGGACTAGAATCCTTAATAAGACCTGCT
The DNA here is from genome assembly GCF_020740685.1 of Jaculus jaculus. Lineage (NCBI taxonomy): Eukaryota > Metazoa > Chordata > Mammalia > Rodentia > Dipodidae > Jaculus > Jaculus jaculus. The sequence continues at coordinate 70,019,439 of NC_059107.1, read as the reverse complement.
ACTTCCAAATTTTTAATAGCATTAACTACATACTGAGAATCAGAAATGAGATTAAAAGATTCACTGAAAAGTGCAAACACGTGACATACAATTTGGCATTCCACTATTTGAGGAGTATTTGGTTCAAATTGTACAGTAACTGGTTGTTGTCCCTGAATTACATAGGCTCCAAGGTCTGTCTTAGAGCCATCAGTATAGATATCTAAAGCATCAGCAATAGGTGACTTTGAGGTAATCTTAGGGAACACAATGGGGTGTAGCGAGACAAAATGCAATAAAGGATCTCTGGGTAGATGATTATCCAATCTTCCAGAGAAGGAACACATCAAGATGGCCCAATCATCAGTAGTAGCAGCTAAAATACGTACCTGTTCAGAGTTATAAGGGGTAATCAAAGAATCAGGTGCCACACCAAAGTGCATCAAAGATGACTTTATACCTTGAAGAGCAAGGGTGGCTACCATAGTAGGATAATGCTCTATGCATTTTTTAGGAGAAGAATGAGAATGTATCCAAAGCAAAGGACATTGTTGCCATAAGACTCCTATAGGAGTTTCTGGCGTAGCAAGAATGCACAATAAAATAGGTTGTCCTGGGACTATTCTGCATAACTGTGCAGACTGTAACGTTTGCTCTATTTTAAAAATAGCTACTCATGCAGCTGGAGTTAAAGTTCTAAATGAAGAGATATGTGAATCACCTTCCAATATTTGAAATAGGGGTCTCAGCTCATGGGTAGGAATCTTTAGATATGGTCTGATCCAATTTATATCCCCTAACAACTTTTGAAAATCATTCAACGTCCTCAATGCATCTATTCTAATTTGTAATTTTTGAGGTCTAATAATATGTTTAGTAATTGTTGCTCTGAGGAAATTACCTACCTGCCCTTCCTGTACCTTTTCACTAGCTATATGTAAACCATAGGCTTCAAGATCCTTCTTGAGAGATAGAAAAGCTTTTCACAGAATATCCTCCACGGGAGCCACTAAAAGGATATCGTCCATATAGTGGCAAATCCTCAATTTTGGGAATCTCTTTCTAGTAGGTGCTATTGCTAGGCTTACATAATGTTGGCAGATAGTAGGACTGTTGGCCATCCCTTGCGGGAGAACTCTCCATTGAAACCGTTGATCAGGTTCCTCATGATTGATAGCTGGTAGAATAAAGGCAAATCGTTTACAATCTTCCAAAGCCAAAGGAATGGAGAAGAAACAGTCTTTTATGTCAATAATAATAAGAGGCCAGCCATTCGGTAAGCTAGATAACAAAGGGAGACCTCGCTGAATCGGACCCATAATTTGCATTTGTGCATTTACAGCTCGGAGATCATGAAGTAGCCGCCATTTTCCAGACTTCTTTTTGATAACAAAAATAGGAGTTTTCCAAGGAGAGTGAGAGGCTTCTAAGTGACCTAATGACAATTGCTCTTGTATTAGTTCTTTTGCTGCTAGGAGTTTTTCTAAGGACAGGGGCCACTGAGGTACCCAAACTGGTTCAGCCGTTTTCCAAGGAATGGGAATCGCATCCTCAGTGGCCCCTAGGAAAAACCCAACCCTCGCGTGCCTGAATTACCTGAGGCCACAAGAGGATCTACCTGCCCCTGTAATTTTTTACCTCGTCCTCTACCTGGTATATGACCCATCATTTTCATAATAGATTGACTCTGAGGAGAATACTCATTAGTTAATTTTAAATTCATTTGTGCCAAAATATCCCTTCCCCATAATGTAATAGGAATATCTACTATATAAGGAATAACTTTCCCTTTTTGTCCCTCAGAGGTAGACCATGTAAGTTCCCAAGAACTAATAGCTGGAGTTTGAGCATACTCCAAACCTTGCAAGGTTTGTGAAGATGATTGTTTAGGCCAGTTTTTGGCCAATACTTAGTTGCAATAATACTGCGGTCAGCTCCCGTGTCCAGCAATCCCTGAAAATGTATCCCCTCAATAATAAGTTGTAGAATTGGTCTCTCATCTAATTCCATGGATAAGTATGTCAAATCAACTCCTGTAGAGCCGAGTCCTTTGTTCCCTCTAATTTCTTCACCAGAAGGGAACTGCTTATGGAGGCTAGGAATAACCAGTAACTGAGCTATCCTGTCCCCAGGTGAAATGGCAATAATTCCTTTCTGGGATGAACATAGCACTTTTATTGTGCCTGTATAGTCAGAATCTATGACTCCTGGAGTAATAGTCAATCCTCTTAATGCTGAGGAAGAGCTACCAAGCAGTAAACCTACAGTATTAGGGGGTAATGGACCTTGAAAATCTGACTCCACAGGTTGCACTCCCATCTGTGGTGTTAATATGAGTCTGGTGGTGGCACGGATGTCCAATCCTGCGGAACCTGGAGTGGCTCTTCTGATTGTGCCGGAGGACGGAGAGATGGATTCTGAAATGCCCCATATATTTGAGGGCCCTGAGGTTGGGGGCCCCTGACCCCGTTTTTTGTATTAGCTGTTGACTGATTAATTGGTCGTCCATTGATATCTTTGACAGAGCGACACTCATTCGCCCAATGTTTTCCCTTGTTACACTTAGGACATAAGCCAGGCAAGCGCACCTGACCCTGCACTCTAGAATTATTTTGAGGGCATTGTGTTCTAAAATGTCCAGTCTTCCCACATTTAAAGCATGAAGAAGTTCCTCTGTGCCCCCTAGTGGCAGCCAAGACTGCTGCAGCAAGCCCTGCATTAGATAGTGGACCTCCAACTTCTCTGCAGGCTTTCATCCAAGCCTGAAGTCCTTTCCCCTTCCAGGGCGTAATTGCCCGTCTACAATCTTTAGTGCATTGCTCATAAATTAGTTGTTCCACAAGTGGCATGGCTTGGTCAGCATCACCAAAAATACGACCAGCTGCTTCCATCATGCGAGCTACAAAGTCTGAAAATGGTTCAGTAGCTCCCTGAATAATTTTAGTAAGGTTGCCTGATACTTCCCCTCTATTTGGCAACGCCCTCCAGGCTCTGAGAGCAATGGCATTTATTTGCTGATAAACTTGAGGAGGATAGGCAATCTGATTATTAGCCCATTGTCCTTGTCCCATAAGGATATCAAAAGTCCATACAGGCTGACCATTTGCCGCATTAGTTCTGGCTTGACTTTGAGCAGCATCAGTATATATGGATTTCCAGTCTAAATATTGTCCTAGGCTTAAACAAGCCTTCGATACTCCAAACCAATCTGCTGGAGTCATACAATTGCTGGCAAGACGTTCTAACAACGCTATAGTGAAAGAAGCATTTATCCCATAAGTTCTCGTAGCTTCAGCGAGATCCTTGAGCTCCTTATATCCTATAGCTTCATGATATCTAACATTGGTGTCAGGGTTCTGAAAAACTGGATAAGCACTAGCCAGCTTTCTCCAAGTATCTGGTTTTATCAAACTACATCCACATGAAGCACACACCCCGGGTGGAAGTAGGCCATCTTGTTGTTTACACCTCTTGCTCATAGAGGCATAAGCTGGCGGAGGAGCAAAGACGCCATCTTTTCTGGGTCTAGAACATTCCCGCCCATACTCGGCCTCTACTTCCTCAAAATCCTGTTCTTCCTCTGGAGTTAATTCTTCTCCCTCAGATTCACTAGAACTTTCTATATATAAATTTGCAAGTTCTGCCAAATCTGGATATAGCTTCGGACCTGAATTTGGCCCTCCCTTTTGCATAAGAAAAAATGACATAAAGAAATTTGAGGAAAAATGGCTGAACCTGGAACAGATCATTCTCAGCGAACTTACCCAATCATAGAAAAAAAAATTGACACATAGTCTCACTCATCTGCAACACCTAACCTGAATCTGCCCAAGATGCCTTACATACCCAGCAAGCACCTCATGGACTAGACAATAAGATGGATGGGAGGGCGGGGAGGGAATCAAAGGGTGGAAAACAGTAATCCGTACACAAACGGCAATGGTACCATAAAATTCTACTTCCTAAAAGACAGACCAAATGGCTGAACCTTCACTAGACCCTTACAGGAAACACCTGAACTACAAGACACTGGAGAGGGTGGGATCAAAACTGACCTAAATCTTCTACATCTACCCTCCCTCCCTCTCCCCCTCTCCCCTCTATCTCTATCCTCTCTAACTCTTGTATATTAGTTATCTTTTTCCTCAATTTCTTAGTGGACACTGACCTGTAACCCCCAGTTCCAGCTTGGGCCTACCATCCACAATGAGCTTTGATCAGAGAAACCTACAACGTTTCCCAAAACAATGACAGACTTCTGTCAGAGTACTTGATGACCCACCAAAGGCCAGTAGTAAGACCCTATTGCTGAAGACTCCATACACAGCTGACGCGTAAAATGAAATGACATGGCCGGAAGCCAAGAGAGAGTCAGTCCCCAGACAGTCAGCATGTCTAGTGCCAGAAGGCGCTATATAGGTGACTGGGGGAAATGACCAAGATCTGTCCAAGCAACACATTGTTTAACCTAATTAGCAACAAATAACCGGATGTGATGCCCATACAAGTGCAATAGGGGTACACAGCCATGGTAAGGGAATCAATTGCTCTTGATTTGGCTAACTGATCCACTCAGTGGTACTAGACCCATAGCTGGAGCTGGGAAACAAGTCAGAACCATACGCAAACACAAGCCCACTCTTAAATATCAAGCTACTATCAATCACGGGGCATAAGAGGGCCTAAATCTACAATACCGTCTATCAAAAAAGTAAGTCTTATCTCAATTTTCTGGGTGCTAACTTATTCTCCGTTGGAGAATCTGCTTCTCTTTTCCAGATAGATGCAGATCCTAAGAAGAGAGCTGCCCCAACATACCTCAAAAGGGGCCCAACTGAAACTAAGGACAACTGGCGAAATAAGCAAGGGTGATGTTTTCTTGTGAACCGGATACCAGCACAAAGGGGAAGGAGATCAACGCAGAGAAAAATCAACTCCTACCAAATCAGAGAGCCAGAGCCTCAGAGGCCCCCAACACCTCAGCACTGAAGCAGACCAAAAATGATCCCAACATGGCTCAGTGAAATTTTGCGGAAGAGGGGCCGGAAAGAATGTCAGAGTCACATGTTGGGTCATGATTTGCAGAGACATTTATCATACCAATAACTGGGGGCTAACTCCACAATGCATGACCCATTTTCATTAACAAGGAGGGTCTAATGGGAAAGGGTAGATCACAGATGAGCCTAAATAATGGTACCAAATTGCCTGTATTTACTGAAAAGAAAACTAATAAATTAAATTAAAAAAAATTCTAAACAGAAAAAAAAAGAGATGGAAATAATGCAAAACAACACAACAGAAAACAAAAATCAGATAGAAATTATAAAAACCTCTTTAGAAGCTCTCAATAACAGATTTACTCATGTGAAAGACAAAACCTCTGACCTAGAAGACAAGACAGAAGAAATTGATTGGAAGGCCGAAAACATTGCTAAGTTCAGAAAAGCAAGTGAACAGAATATGAGGAAACTGTGGCACACCATAAAATTACCAAACATCCAGATCTTGGGTATACCAGAAGGAAAGGAAATTCAGGCCAGAGGCATAGAGAACATATGCAACAAAATTATTGAAGAAAAATTTCTGAAACTCACAAAAGAGAGTTCCATCCACATACAAGAAGCCCACAGAACACCAAACAGACAGGACCAAAGAAGAAACTCTCCAAAATACATCATAGTTAATACTCTTAACAATGACAGCAAGGAAAGTGTTAAAAGCAGAAAAAGAAAAACAATTTACCTCATGCATAGGTAAATCCATCAAAATAACATTAGATTTTTCAATGGAAACCCTGAAATCCAGAACGGCCTGGAAAGTTCAAAGTCTGAAAAACTATGGCTTCCAACCCAAGCTACTTTACCCAGCAAAAGTATCCCTCATTATAGATGGTGAAAGAAAAAACTTTCCATGAAAAAGTCAACTCTATGATTACATGAACATAAAGCCAAACCTTCAGAGAATACTTCAGGGAATACTCCACACATAAGTCAAACAACCAATCAAAAACAAGAAGACAATACTATGAAATGTAAATCAATACTCCTGACTGTAAAGCATTTTTTATTTGTAAATGATGTGGATTTATGAATAAGAAGCTACTCAAGTTCACATAACCTGTGACTCATGATCACAATGATAGTTTTAAAGTAAATCTATCTCAGCATTCATGTTTTACCTGTCGCTGGAATGACAATGCTATAGCTTTGCTGGACAAATTTGTAATACTAGTGAGGTAAGAATGAAAATAACTCGCCTCTATCACTCTGAAGCTGGAGGGTTGTGGTGGTTTAAATGAAATGTTCCTCATACCCTTCTGTGTTTTTTTTTTTTTTTTTCTATAGAAAGAAGCAGATAGATACATATTAGCTAGCTAGCTAGCTAGACAGGCAGGCAGGCAGACAGACAGACAGACAGACAGACAGACAGACAGACAGACAGACAGATAGATAGATAGATGGGTGACAGATAATAAAGAATGGGTGCACCAGGACCTCCAGCCACTGGGAACAAACTCCAGACATGTGCACTACCTTGTGCAACTGGTTTATGTGTGTACTGGGAAATAAGACCTGAGTCCTTTGGCTTCATAGTCAAGTGCCTTAACAGCTAAGTGATCTCTCCAGCCCCATCCTGTGTTGTTAATACTTGTTCTCCAGCTGGTGGCAATTTGGGAAAGTCCTGGGGCCTTCAGGAGGTGGAGACTTTCTATAGGAGGTGTGTTACTGGGACCAGTTTTGGTAATATAGACCAGCTCCAAGCCCAGTATTAGAAAACTTCATACTGAGGCTATAGAGATGTTATGTTCCACTGGCTTCTGTGCCTGCTGTTTTCACCACCTTGACAAAACTTTCCTCTGAAACTGCAAGCCAGAAATAAACCCTGTCCTTTTATAACCAGCTGCTGGTTAGGTGTTTTGCTCCTACAATGAGAAAGTGACTGCTACGAGGGCCTCTTTTACTGAAGTCACTATCTTTTTTCACTAGTATGTGGTTTATCATGATTTAAAAATTATATGTTTAGGGGGCTGGAGAGATGGCTTTGCCATTAAGGTATTTACCTGCAAAGCCAAAGGATCCCAATTGGTTCCCCAGGACCCATGTAAGCCAAATCCAGAAGGGAGTGCAGGCATTCGGAATTTGTTTGCAGGGGCTGGAGGCCCTGGCATGCCCATTCTATCTCCCTCTCTTCCTCCCTCCCTCCCTCACTTCCTCTCTCTCTCTCTCTCTCTGCATCTTTATCTCTCTCAAATAAATAAATAATAATAAATGTATTTAAAAATTGTATGTCTATATGCATATCTATAACTGTGTCTTGATAAATAAGCTTTAATTTTCAGAACTAATTTTTGCTATGTTACAGCATCTTTAAATGGTTTCTATAATAAAGCAAGAATGCCACTTTCAGGTGTGTTCATGGTCTTGTTGCATGTTGTGTTATGTTATTGTTTGGATGGAAAATGTCCCCCACAGGCTAATGTCTGAACAGTTACTTAGTGACCAACATGTGGTGCTGACTTTGCATGTAAAACACTCACCAAGTGAGGCCTTGCTGGAGGAAGTAGTTTTGATGGGAAAACCTCAAGGTTTATAACATGGCCATGCTTCCTATCTCCTCTATGCTTCCTGACCCACAAAGATGGAGCTACCTGATGCCATGCAATGGCTGCTGTGATGAGCTGTTTCCCCTCAACATATAAACCATCCTAAGCCATTTGTTTTTAAGGTAACACTTGTCAGATATTTGTTCACTGTGATGAATGTAACATGGCTGATAAAATATATTCTTTAATTTTTATGAAGGTGTGCTGGTACACACCTAGGTGTATGCAGAATTGTGTGAGTATGAACACACATGTGGGTGGTGGTGCATATGCACATGTGTGCATAAATATGTGGAATCTAGATGTTCATCTTTCTGATTGCTCTTCACTTCAATTTACTTTTCTTCTTTTTTTAATTTTTTAATTTTTATTTTTTTGAGGTAGTGTTTCACTGTAGTCCAAACTGACCTGGAATTAACTATAGTATCAGGGAGGCCTCCAATTCATGGTGATACTCCTACCTCTGCCTCCCAAGTGCTGGGATTAAAGGCATGTGACACCATGCCTGGTCATTTTACATAATAAAAATAATAGTTTTCACACTGAACATAGAGCTCATTGATTTGTCTAGGTAAGGTAGCCAGCAAGCCCTGCAAATACTCTTGTCTCCACTTTCCCAACACTGAGTTTATAGGCATGTAACACCATGACAAACATTGTATTCAAATGTTTGTCATCTTAACTCAGATCTTCATGCTTTCATGACCAGCAATTTATTTAGAGATAGAGTATCAGTTTCTTATATAGTCTTTCTTGACCAAGAAATACCTGGATTTTCCCTGCCTGCTAATGACTTCTTTTAAATCAACCTTGGTAGGCAAACATTTATTTAGAAAAGCTTGAGATTGCACAATCATAATGCAGTACATAAATGGAAGTTCTTAACTTCAGAACTTCAAGAAGCAAACATTGATACAGAATGATTTTGCCATTTACAGCTCACTTACATAAAGACCTCAGCATGTCCAAAGAGATCCATTATCACAAATCAAAATACTATCGACAAAATCACATGATCATCCCAACATATACAGACAAGGCATTCAACAAAAAACAACATCCCTTCGTGATAAAATTCCTACAGAAACTGGGAATAGAAGGAAAATACCTCAACATGATAAAAGTTGTTTATGACAAACTTACAGGCAACATAATACTAAATAGGGAAGACCTTGAACCCTTTTTACTAAATTCAGGAATAAGACAAGGGTGAAAACTGTCTCCACTTTTATTTAATGTAGTACTGAAAGTCTTAGCTATAGCAATAAGGCAAAAGACACTCGTAAAAAGGATAGAAATTGGAGAGGAAAAATCAAATTATCATTATTTGCAGATGATATGATTCTATACATAAAAGACCCTAAAAACTCTACCAGAAAACTGTTATAGCTGATAAATACTTTTAACAACATAGAAGGATACAAAATAAATACACAGAAATCAGTAGCTTTCCCATATACTAACAACAAACATGTGGAGGATGAAATCAGGAAATCTCTCCCATTCACAATTGCCTAAAAAAAATAAAAAAAGAACATTACCTTGGAATAAACTTAACTAAGAAAGTGAAGGATCTCTACAATGAGAATTTCAAAACACTCAGGGAAGAAATTTCAGAAGACACAAGGAAATGGAAAGACATTCCATGTTCTTGGATTTTCACCAATATTGTGAAAAAGTCTTACCAAAAGCCATCCATACATTTAATGCAATCCCAGTTAAAATTCCAATGGCATTATTCACAGAAATAGAACAAAAAAAACAATACTAAAATTCATTTGGAAGCACAAAAATCCTCAAATAGCCAAAGCAATTTTGAGCAACAAAAATAAAGCTGGTGGTATCACCATACCCAATTTTAAGCTATATTCAAAATCCATAGTAATAAAATCAGCACAGTATTAGCACAAAGACATTTAGATCTATAGAACAGAATAGAAGACCCAGATGTTAATCCAGGTAGGTATAGCCATTTTATTATTTTAATTCTTTATTTATTTTGAGAGAGAAAGGCAGAAGATAGAAAGCAAGAGAGAAAGTGGGTGTGCCAGGGCCTCTAGCCACTGCAAATGAACTCCAGATGCATGTGCCACCTTGTTCATTTGGTTAATGTGGGTCCTAGGGAATTGAACCTGGGTCCTTTGGCCTTGCAGGATAGCACCTTAATCACTAAGCAATCACTCCAGCCCCACCTTAAAATACTTTAAAAGTCACTACAGCAGCCAGGCATAGAGGCACATGTCTTTTACCACAGCAACCAGGAAGCTGAGGCTGAAGGGCTGCAGGTTGAAAGCCAGCCTGGGCTACAAAGTGAGACATTTTCTTTATTTTTAAGCCACTGTACAGAAAAGTATAATTTTCCTGTATTTTATATTCATCTAGATGGTGAGACTAAAACTTCAACTTGAACAAAATGCTATTAATAACAAAATATCACACTGTTTAAAACTTTCAACCTGGTAGGTTTTATTTTCATATGTACATATGTGTGTATTTATGTTTGTTGGTACATGCATGCATGTTTGTTGGTGAACACACGTGTGTTTGTGTGTGTAGGACAAAGGTTGACAATCAGGTGTCTTACTCAATTGTTCAATTGCTCTCTGTCTTACTTTTCCAGCCAGGGTCTTTCCCTGAACCCAGATCTCACCGATTGGGCTATACAAGCCTTCTAAGAAGCTCAGGGGATCCAGTCTCTGCCTTCCTGGCTCTGAGGTTTCAGCCACATATCAGCATTCCTGGCTTTTTAGTTGGGTGCTGGGGATGCTAACTGAGGTCTTTGTACTTGCAAGGCAAGCACTTTATGTACTGATCTGTCTCCCCAGCCCCCTGAAAGACTTTTTTAAAAAATATGTATATACATACATTTGTTTTTTTTTAAACATATCTTAAGCATACTTTATTTTTTCCCCAATTTTTATTAACATTTTCCATGATTATAAAAATATCCCATGGTAATACCCTCCCTCCCCCACCCCCAATTTCCCCTTTGAAATTCCAAAAGACTTTTTAAAATTAATTTTGTACTCAATGAATAGAGTCAAGTTGGGAACATCGTTAGCCTCCTCTCTTCCCTCCCCTCTCCCCTGGGCCCTCCTTGTTGGGGTATATAGGTCATGCATTGTGAGGTTAGACATAAATTATGGGTAGGAGGAAATGTCTCTGTGTATCATGACCCAATGTGTGGTTGTGACATTCTTTCCACCCCCTTTTCTGCAAATTTCCCTAAGCCATGTTGGGTTCATTTTAGGTCTGCTTCATTGATGAAGTCTTAGGAGCATCTGTGTCTATGGATGTCTTATTTGGTATGAGGTGATTGTTCTCTTTGTCAAGCTCCTTCACCTTTGAGCTGGTACCAGGCTCACCAAGAAAAGAGCACCCTTGCTTGTTTTGCCAATTATTCTTAGTTTCAACTGGTGCCCTTTTGACATATGATGGGGTGGTTCTCTACTTAGGATCTGTGTGCATCTGAAAAAGAGAAGCACATTCTCTGATGGAGAGTAAAGTTAGCACCAGATAAATGGGATAACCATTAATTTTTTAAGAGATAATTTAATAGGTGTAGACCCTCTTGTAGCCCATGATTGGTGGTAGCTTGATAATGGAGATTGGGCTCATATTTGGATCTGGTTCTGACTTGTTTCCCAGCTCTAGTTATGGGTTCCATTCCACTGAGCAGATCAGTTAGCCAAATCAAGAGCAGTTTGTTTCCCACCATGGCTATGCACCACTATTACACATGTGCAAGCATCATAACAGGTTTATGGCTGCTAAGTAGGTTAGACCATATGTTGATTGAACAGATATTGGTCATTTTCCTCCAGTCACCCATGTAGCACCTTCTGACACTAGACAATCTGACTGTCTGGGGACTGATTTTCTTCCAGTTTCCAGCCACATCACTCTATATTACATGTCAACTGCATATGGTGTCTTCAGCACTAGTCTTACCACTAACCTTTGGTGGGTCATCAAGCATTCTGACAGAAATCTGTCATTCTTTTAGGAAACCTTGTAGGTCTCTCTGATCAACAGCTCATTGCAGATGATAGGCAATTGCTGGTACTGGGAGATACAGGTCAGTACCCATAAAGAGAAGGAAAAGAAGACGAAGAAGGAAAGAGAGAGAGAAGCAGTAGAAGATTAAGGTCAGTCTTCATCGTACCCTCTCCAGGGCCTTGTGACTTAGGTATTCCCACCAAAGGTCTGGTGAAGGTCTAGCCAAACCATTTGGTCTGCCTTTTAGGATGTAAAATTTTATGGTATCATTGCCATTTGAGTTCAGATTTGTGTCCCCCACACTCCTCTCTTGCTTTCCCCTCCCTCCCCAGCCTCCCTATTTTGTAATTGTCGAGATGCTTGCTAGGTATGTTGGCATCCTGGGTAGATTCAGGTTAGGTGCTGTGGATGAGTGAGACTATGCGGATATTATCTTTATGTGATTGTGTGAGTTCACAGAGAATTATCTGTTCCAGGTTCAAACTTTCTTCTTCAAATTTCACTGTGTCATTTTTTTCTTACTGCTGGGTAGAATTCCATCATGTAGATATACCACATCTTAGTTATCATTTGACTAGTGATGGATATCTGGGTTGATTCCAGCTCTTAGATATTACAAATTGAGAATTTATAAACATGGTTGAGCAAATCTCTATGGACTGAGGCTTGGAGACTTAGGCTACATGACCAGTAATGGAATAACTGTGTCTGCTGGTACCTCTATAGTCGGCTTTTATTGGAATCTCCATATTACTTTCCAAAGTGCTTGTATCATCTTACATTCCCACCAACAGTGGATGAGGGCACCTATTTCTTCACATCCTCACTGGTGTTTATTTTCATTTGAATTTTTAATGTTTGCTATCCTTGCTGGGATAAGTTGGAATCTCATAGTTGTTTTAATTTGCATTCCCCTGATAATTAGGGATGATGAACATTTTCTTTTTCTTTTTTAATTTATTAGTTTTCTTTTCAGCAAATTCATGCAGTATGGTACCATTGTTTAGGCTCATCCATGACCTAACCCCTCCCAATGACCCCTCCTTGTTGAGGTATATGGGTCGTGCATTGTGGAGTTAGCCCACAGTTATTGGTACAATAAATGTCTCTGCCTATCATGACCCACCATGTTGCTCTGACATTCTTTCCACCCCCTCTCCTGCAAAATTTCCCTGAGCCATGTTGGATTCATTTTTGGTCTGCTTCAGTGCTGAGATGTTGGGGGCCTCTGGAGCTCTGGCTCTCTGATTTGGTAGGAGTTGATTTTTCTTGTGTTGCTCTCCTTCCCCCTTGTGCTGGTATCTGGTTCATCAGGAAAACAGCACCCTTGCTTGTTTCGCCAATTTTCCTTAGTTTCAGCCAGGGCCCTTTGGAGGTATGATGGGGTGGCTCTCTCCTTAGGATCTGGATCAATCTGAAAAATAGAAGTAGATTCTCCAATGGAGCATACGTTAGCACCAGGAAAAATGAGATAGCCCTTACTTTTTTAATAGCGTTTAATAGGTGTAGGCCCTCTTATAGCCCATGATTAATGGTAGCTTGATATTGGAGAGTGGTCTTATGTTTGGATATGGTCCTGACTTGTTTCCCAGCTCCAGCTATGGGTCTCCCACCAATGAGGGGATCAGTTAGCCAAATCAAGAGCAGTTGGTTCCCCACCATGCCTGTGTGCCACTATTACACTTATGTGGGCATCACACCAGGTTATCTGCTGCTAAGTAGGTTGGACCAAGAGATGCTTGGACAAATATTGGTCATTTCCCCCAGTCGCCCATGTAGCACCTTCTGGCACTAGACACGCTGACTGTCTAGGGACTGATTCTCTCCTGGCTTCCAGCCACGCCGTTCTATTTTACGTGCCAGCTGCGTATAGGGTCTTCAGTAATAGGGTCTTACCACTGATATTTGGTGGGTCATCAAGTACTATGACAGAAGTCTGTCATTGTTTTAGGAAACCTTGTAAGTTTCTCTGATCAAAAGCTCATTGGGGATGATAGCCCCATGCTGGTAGTGTGGGTTACAGGTCAGTGTCCATTAAGAATATGATGAATAAAATAACTAATATACCAGAGTTAGAGAGAAGAGAGAGGGGAGAGGGGGAGAGGGAGGGAGGGAAGATATGGTTAGACATGATCCTACCCTCTCCAGTGTCTTGTGGTTCAGGTGTTTCCTATAAAGGTCTAGTGAAGGTTTAGCCATGTGGTCTGCCTTTTAGGAAGTAGAATTTTATGGTACCATTGCCATTTGGGTCCAGATTAGTTTTCCCACCCCTTCGATGCCCTCGCCTCCCTACCCATCCATCTTAGTGTCTAGTCCATGAGGTGCTTGCTGGGTGTGTAAGGTATCTTGGGTAGATTCAGCTTAGGTGTTGTAGATGAGTGAGATTATGTGTTGATTTTTTTTCTGTGATTGGGTAAATTCACTGAGAATGATCTTTTCCAGGTTCAACCACTTTTCTTCAAATTTCTTTGTGTCATTTTTTTCTTACTGCAGTATAGAATTGCACTGTGTAGATATACCACATCTTAGTTATCCATTGTTCTAGTGATGGACATCTGGGTTGATTCCAGCTTTTAGCTATTACGAATTGAGCTGCTACAAACATGGTTGAGCAAATCTCTCTGGCCTATGGTTTGAAGGTTTTAGGATAGATGCACAGTAAGAGGATAACTGGGTCTGTTGATATTTCTATAGTCAGCTTTTTCAGGAGTCTCCATATTGCTTTCCAAAGTGGTTGTGCCATCCTACATTCCCACCAACAGTGAATAAGTGTTCCTGCTTCTCCACATCCTCGCCAGCATTTAGTTTCATTTGATTTTTTGATGTTTGCTATCCTTATTGGGGTAAGGTGGAATCTCATAGTTGTTTTATTATTTGGATTTCTCTGATGATTAGGGATGATGAACATTTTCTTAAATGTGTGTTTGCCATTTGTATATCTTCCTCTGTGAACTGCCTGTTCATCTCTTTGCCCCATTTTGTGAGTGGGGTTTTGTCTTCTTATTGTTTAGATTTTTGAGTTCTTTGTAGATTCTTGAGATTAGGCCTCTATCAGTTAGATAACCCACAAATATTTTCTCCCATTCTGTGGGTAATCTATTGGCTTTGCTTATTATATGCTTATCTGTAAAGAAACTCTTCAGCTTCATATGATCCCAATGGTTGAGTGACTGTTTAAGAACTTGAGCCACTGGGGTTTTATTCAGGAAGTCTTTTTCCATTCCTATATCATGGAAAGTACTTCCTAAATTTTCTTCCAGTAGTTTTCGAGTTTCTGGTCTTATGTTGAGGTCTTTGATCCATTTGGATTTGAGTGTTGTGCATGGTGAAATGTGTGGATCAAGTTTTAGTTTCCTGCATGTGGTTATCTAGTCTGACCAGCACCATTTGTTAAAGATGCTATTTTTTTTTCCCTAGCATATATTGTTCAGGCCTTTGTCAAATATCAAGTAGCTAGAGTTGCTTGACCCAATTCCAGGTCCTCAAGTCTATTCCATTGGTCTATACTCCTGTTTTTATGCCAGTATTATGCTGTTTTTATTAGTATGGCTTGGTAGTATAGCTTTAAATCAGGTATGGTGATACCACCAGAGGTATTTCTTTTGCTGAGGATATGTTTGGATATGCGAAGCCTTCTGCTTTTCCATATGAAATTTGAGATCAATTTTTCTATCTCTGTGAAGAACACTATAGGGATTTTAATTGGAATTTTGTTAAATCTATATATTGCCTTTGGTAGGATTGTCATCTTCACAATGTTAATTCTACCTATCCAGGAGCATGGGAGGTCTTTCCATCTTCTCAAGTCCTCCAATAGGGAAGTAAGAGAGCTCAACAAAACCATAGAACACTTAGACCTAATGGACATCTACAGAACTTTCCATACCAAATCCACAGACTACACATTCTTCTCAGCAGCCCTTGGAACATTCTCAAAAATAGACCATATACTGGATTACAAAGACTGCCTCCACATATTTAGGAAAATCGACATACTTTCCTGCATGATATCAGATCACAATGCTATATTGCTAGAAATCAACAACAAAAGACCCATTAAGAATCCCAATGGCACCTGGAAACTGAACAGCACACTCTTAAACAATAAATGGATAGTGTATGAAATTTAAAAAATGAAATTGTAAAAACCAAGGTAACAATTAAGGCAATTGACAAAACAAAGAATTGGTTCTTTGAAAAAATAAACAATATTGACAAACCTCAGGCCAATTTGATCAAGCGAAAAAAGGAGAGGCTTCAAATTAACAAAATTCAAAATGAAAAAGGAGAGATCACAACAGACATAAGTGAAATTAGAAGAAGCATCAGGCTTATTTCAAAAACCTCTACTCCACAAAACTGCAAAATGTGGAGGAGATAGATAAATTCCTGGATGCGTACCATCTACAAAAGCTAAACTCAGAGAAGATTAATCACCTCAATGAACCCATCACTCTCATGGAGATTGAAAAAGTAATAAAAAAGCTCCCCAAAAAGAATAGTCCAGGACCAGATGTATTCTGAGCTGAAATTTATCAAACCTTCATGGAAGAACTCAAACCAATCTTCCTAAAACTGTGCCACACAATCGAAGTACAGGGAAAGCTACTTAACTCCTCCCTGAAGCTAGTATCACCCTAATTCCAAAACCAGGCAAAGATGCCACAAGAAAAGAAAACTACCAGCCTATTTCCCTATTGAACATAGATGCAAAGATCCTGAACAAAATACTCACAAACCGAATCCAACAACACATCAAAAGCATTATCCACCTTGACCAAGTGGGATTTATCCCAGGAACACAAGGGTGGTTCAACATACGAAAATCTGTCAATGTAATACACAACATAAACAAGCTTAAACATACAAAACACACGATCATTTCAATAGATGCAGAAAAGTCCTTTGACAAGATACAACATCACTTCATGAACAAAACATTGGAGAGAATCGGCATGGCTGGTTCACATCTTATCATAATAAAGGCAATATACAAAGCTCCAAAGGCCTAAATAATACTTAATGGAGAGAGACTGGAAGAATTCCCATTAAGATGAGGAACAAGACAGGGATGTCCTCTCTCACCTCTTCTTTTCAATATAGTTCTGGAAGTCCTAGCTCAAGCAATAAGACAGGAGAAGGAAATAAAAGCGGTAAAATTTGGAAAGGAAGAAGTTAAGTCAGCTCTATTCACTGATGACATGATTGTATATGTAAGAGACCCGAGAGACTCCATCCCATAACTCCTGAAGGTGATTAACTCCTATAGCAAAGTAGCAGGATACAAAATCATTGCATAAAAATTGGTAGCATTTCTGTATGCAAATGACAAAGATACAGAGAAAGAAATAAGGGACATAGTCCCATTTTCAATAGCAACAACAACAACAAAAATACCTTGGAATAACGTTAACCAAGGAAGTAAAAAATCTATACAACGAAAATATGAACATTTTCTTAAGTGCACATTTGTATTTCTTCCTCTGTGAACTGCCTGCCCACTCTTTGCCCCATTTTGTGAATGGGTTATTTGACTTTTTATTGTTTAGGTTTTTGAGTTCTTTGTAGATTCTAGAGATTAGGCCTCTGCTAGCTGGATATTCAGCCAATATTTTCTCCCACTTTGTGGGTGAGCTATTGGCTTTGCTTATTGTATTTTTGTCTGTGAGGAAACTCTTCAGCTTCATGTGATCTCATTGGTTGATTGTTTAAGATCCTGTGATACTGGGGTTTTGTTCAGGAAGTCTTTATCCATTCCTACATCATGGAAAGTTCCTCCTATATTTTCTTCCAGTAGTCATCAAGTTTCCAGTCTTATATTGAGGTCTTTTTTCCATTTGGACTTGGTTGTTGTGAATGGCGAGATGTGTGGATCCAGTTTCAATTTCCTGCATATGGCTATCCAGTTTGTCCATCAGTATTTGTTGAAGATGCCATCTTTTTTTCCAGCCTATATTGTTAGGTCCTTTGTCAAATATCAAATAGCTATAGTTTCTTGACCCAAAGTATGGGTCCTTGATTCTATTTTATTGGGTCTATGCTCCTGTTTTCTTGACAAAAATATTCACTGGAGAAAAGACAGCCTCTTCAACAAGTAGTGCTAGGAAAACTGTATATGTATATGTAGAAGGATGTATA
Source organism: Jaculus jaculus (assembly GCF_020740685.1). Classification (NCBI taxonomy): domain Eukaryota; kingdom Metazoa; phylum Chordata; class Mammalia; order Rodentia; family Dipodidae; genus Jaculus; species Jaculus jaculus. The sequence continues at coordinate 70,001,717 of NC_059107.1, read as the reverse complement.
TAGATCCTTGCCTTTCTCCATGCACAAGAATCAAACCCAAGTGGATCAGGAACCTTAATATCAGACCCAAAACTCCAAAATTGTGAAACTCTGAAAAATCACATGTTCTCTCTCATATGTAGATCCTAGCTACAAATATATAGTCTTGTTTGTGAGCTGTAACCAAAAATCAGTAGTTGTTGCAGTCCAGTTCACATTGCTGGTAGAAATTACCCAACCAAGAGCAGCTTCTGGAAAAGAGATTTATTTTGGCTTATAGGCTTGAGGGGAAGCTCCATGATGGCAGGACAAAATGATGGCATGAGCAGAGGATAGACATCACCCCCTGGCCAATATAAGTTGAACCACAGCAACAAGAGGTTGTGCCAAACACTGGCATGGGGAAACTGGCTATAAAACCCATAAGCCCGCTCCCAACAATACACTCCCTCCAGAAGGCATTAATTCCCAAATATCCATCAGCTGGGGACCTAGCATTCACAACATCTAAGTTTATGGGGGACACCAGAATCAAACCACAACAGTAGTATAGGCCAGTGACCTAGAAAAAGTGTATAAGGGAAAGAGTAAAGTTAAGGACTTAATAGGATGGTATTGATATATGTAAAGAGAAGAACAGATATCAGGGAGGGGTAAGGCCTAAGCAATGTCAAGGGAAGAGATTGTGTAGAAAAAAGATGGGGTAGAGGATAAATCAAAATTCAATATATTCTGAATATGACATAAGAAAATCTGCTTTCTTGAATAATAGCACAAACAGAAACCATAGATTGTTACTAGAAAATTTCCAGTACCAGGGATGGGATACCTTCCAATGAGTTGTTGGCTAGGGAGGTTCCTGTTGCCTCCAAAACATTATAGGCTATTGCCAAGGCCATTCATTTCCCTTGAGAAAGAGATAGTAAGACCCTGTTGCTGAAGACTTCATATGCCTGAGTGGCAAATTCACTGAGAAATCAAGCTGATGTTGAGCAGAAAACTTCCCTGTAGACTTTCCAACAGAAAGTTGGAAAAAGGTGCAGTGTATGCACCCTTTTAGGTGACAGAAGTCATCAGTGGTGAAAACAGTGGTCACTGGAAGCCTCAAGTTTGGGTGCAGTAGTGGCATGTCTGCTCTGGGGGTAAAGAACTGCTCTTTAATTGGACTGAAGTCCTGCTCTATGGGAGGGAATCCATGTCTGGTACTGAAAACCTAATCAAAAGCCCATGGCAGGTGAGGTCATGAGCCTTAGGGGTATAAAGCCTGCTCTTGCCTGGATAAAGGCACATATTATTCTCACCAAATTGCCATGAAATTACTACACTTAATGTTTACATTCATATATTAATGCTACTCTCACTCTGCTTAGAGAACCTTCTCTTTTCAGATGGGCATGACCTCTGGGATGACCTAAAAGGCAACATAGTACTGAGAAGAAGGGATGGAAGTGTGTCCATCACTGAAACATCTTACCCCTTCCAAGGCTCAGGGTCCATTGCAGAACAGGTGGCAGAAAGAATGTAAGAGCCAAAGGAAGGGTACTACTATTGACATACAACTGTCCAGACAGAAATTGGCCTTGATATCCATTACCTCACAATGCCTAGCGATACCTAAACAAGGCCCTCATTACAGGAGAAAAAGATAATGACATAAAATTTAAAGATAATCTAATGGAGAGAGGTAGGGTGTATGATGGAAAGCTAAGTTATGAATGGGAAAGTAATGGAGGGGAGGGCGATACCAAGGTTTGTTGTCTGTTAGTATGGATGTTGTCAAATTATATATGTATCATTAAAAAATACTTAAAGAAAATTAAAAAAAACAAGGTAGAGAAGCTAGGGAGAATGCTCAGCCAGTAAAGTGCTTGCCTTGCAAGGCTAAGAACCTGAGTTTGTCCCTCAAAATCCATGTAAAAAAGCTGGACAAGGCTGGGCATGGTGGTACACACCTTTAATCCCTGCACTTGGGAGGTGGAGGTAGTAGGATTGCTGTGAGTTTCAGGCCAGCCTGAGATTAATTCCAGGTCAATCGTGGCCAGAGCAAGACCCTACCTTTGGGGAAAAAGAAAGGCTGTGCAAGGTGGTGCACACTTGTAATCCCAGTGTGGTGAAAAGGCAAGAAAATCTCTGGGGCATCACTGGCCAGTTGCTCTAACCTAATTGTGAGTTCTCAGCTAAAGAGAGACCAATAGAAGGTAGATGGTGTTCTTGAGGAATGACACCTGAGGTTGTCCTCTGGCTTCCATGTATACATACACACATATAGAACCATGCACACCAACACCAAGATAGACACACATTTAGAAAAAACAAGGAAAAGAAACAGGGCACAGAGTATATAGATTTGGCCCAGGCCAACCATCCTTGAAAAGAAGCTACTCCTTCCCCATGTCAAGCAGTGGTGAGCTGTGAGGCAGCCCATGGAAAGTATTCTTTGTAGTAAGTAGCTTTACTCACTGCAAATACAACCATCCGAAAGATGGCAAAAGGTGCAGAGGAGCAAGTATGGGTGTGTTTTTGTTTTTTTTTTCTACTTAAAAATATAAAAAAAAATTATGTCAACAACTGTCTTGTTTGTTGCTACCTAATTGATGGAATAACCTTAATGATGTTCCATCACTCTTATATCTCTGCCAAATTCTTAAGGTTGTGTTGAAATTGGTGTGAGCCCCTCTCCTGGAATTGATAACTTTAATAGATGCACACAATGCCTATATGAGAAATCACATATGCACATAATTTTTCATGTCAATGTTAAAAGAATAATGAAGATACTAATACATAAAAGAATTAAAGTAAACAACAGTGTCATAATTTTCACTCTCACAGAGATTTATGTTTGTTGTGGCCATGAAATGCACTTTTAACTAACATTATGTTGTTAAAGGTATATGAGAAAAAGGAATATATTTCAGTGATTGGTATTTGGGAAGTCAGTTTATAGTATGCTTTCCACAGTGTGTTGTAGGTACTACATGGTACAAGAGATTCCTAAATATAAAATTATTTTATTTGTCAATTACACATGCTGTACTTATAAATTTATTTTCAGACTTTACTTATCTTTGTCTCCTTGTATAATAGCTAACATTTTCCCCAAAACATTATTAGAGCTGTTACTATATAAGGAAATTGAGGTACATGGAAAATGTGACTGTGATGTGATTAAGGGTTTGTTGTTGCTACAATCTCACTTACTGATTGTAACCTTTAAACCTTTAAATTTGGTTACATTTCATCTACTGTGACATTTCCTTTCCTTTTCTACTTTTCTACTGCAAGAGGTCTAAAGTTTATCTCCATATTCAAATGTACTGAATATAACATGTATTGAATATATTCTTATATTCAATGTGTCTAGGAAAATATGACTTAAGTTAATCTCTCAGGAAAGTGAGAAACTGCTCATCTGGATGGTCACACCAGGCCAAGAGACATATCTCAGTGCCCAAGATTTCTAAACCAAATGGTTTAGAGCAATTCACTATTTTAAAATTATGAAAAAATAAAACAAAAAGAAACAAAAAATAAAGACCTTTGAACTATTATGGTTAAATTAATTTACTGACAATATATTTATTTTCATCATTAAATTTAGGTGAGGATAGATGTAGATCCTAAGGAGAGAACCACCCCATCATACCTCAAAAGGGCCCCAGATGAAACTTAGAATTATTGGGGAAATATGCAAGAATGCTGTTTTTTTGGTGAACCAGGAGCTAGCACAATGATGAAGGAGATAGACACAGGGAACAATCAACCCCTACCAAACCAAATGTCCAAAGACACAGAAGCACCCAAGATGTCAACACAGAAGCAGACCTAAAATGAACCCAACATGGCTCAGGGAAGTTTACGGAAGAGGAGGCAGAAAGAATGTCAGAGCCATGGGTTGGGTCATGACATGCAGAGACATTTCCTCCTACCCGAAACTAAAGACTATAACACCACAGCCAGGCATGGTGGCGCACACCTTTAATCCCAGCACTTGGGAAGCAGAGGTAGGAGGATTGCTGTGAGTTCAAGGCCACCCTGAGACTCCATAGTTAATTCCAGGTCAGCCTGGGCTAAAGTGAGGCCCTACCTCGAGAAACAAAAAAAAAATAAAAAAAATAAAAAAAATAAAAAAAGATTAACACCACAATGCATGAACCATATACCCCAACAAGGAAGGTACTATGGAGGGAAGAGGACAAGGAGGAGGCTAACAATGGTATTAACTTGACTGTATTCACTGACTACAAAATAAATAAATAAATAAATAAATAAATAAAATAAATAAAAATGTTAAAAAAAAGGAAAGATAAGAAACAAAAGTTTAGGTGAACATCCCACACTTTCCTTCAATATTTTTGTTTTTCTCAAAGAACAACAATTTTACTAGGTTTCATATAACATCTTCAAATAGGGAATGTTCTGCTTTTTTTTTTCCTGGTCCTTAACAAGCCATCCACTTCTGAAGTTTACCTTTGGACATTACAAGAATTTCATTAACTTTTGCATATTCTGAATTTTTCTTTGGTGTCAAATGTTTGGCTAGTACCTTTGGCTTATGACATATTACAACAGGCTACAGCTTTGCTAATGGCTATGCCTGGGCACAACTTGGATTGTTTACTCTCCAACATCTTAAAATAACTAAATCTCTATCTTCCAGGCCTTTACTAGCAATTTACAATGTTCTACTCTTTTTTGTTTTTTTCACCTACTAGGCTTCAAGTCATCATCTCATATTCTGGGTCTTGAATTGTACGCCACTGAAAGCAACACTTTACTTTCCAGGTATCTGTTTTTATAGTACAAGCCATCCCAAAACTTGGTGGCTTGTGATGATGTGTTATTTATCATACACACTTCTTTGATTGGGGTCTGTTGGATGGTTTTTGTTTGAGACTTTCATGATTACCACCAGGGAGAGCCTGAAGGAAGATGGAATCTGTTAGCCTAATTTATAGTATATGTAGAAGCATCTGGTCCCTGCATTTATATAAAAACAATAAATGTGCAAGATGTTACTCAATAGTGAACTTCTCAATAGCCCATTCTCCTTGCACTTTCAAATAGAAAATTTTCCTAAGACCAAGTTTTTCAACAAGAAGAAAGTGGATACTTATAGGCAAATTAACCATACTGACTTGCATCTACCATGTTCTAGTCATGAAAGAGAATAAGTCTCCAGCATCTTGAAGGGGTTTCATGAGTAAACTAAGTCTAAAGAGGAGCACTGAAAGATTTATATCATATATGAACAAGTTGTTAAGAAACATTCCATTGCTGGATTGTCTAAGCACTAGAGAAAGGGCACAATGTTTAAAGTGTTTGCCTTCAAAGTCATATGACTCAGGTTTGATTTTCCAATACCCATGTAAGTCAGATACACAAGGTGGCACTGCATCTGGAGTTTGCTTGCAGTGGCTAGAGGCCCTGGTATGCCTATTCTCTCTCTCTGTCTCTCCCTCTCTCTCTCTTTCTGTGTGTGTGTGTGTGTGTGTGTCTGTGTGTGTATTCTTCATTCTCTCTCTCACTCTTAAATAAATAAATCAGCAAAAAGAAAATTGCAGCCCATCATGAAGGAGAATAATTGTGGGTTGCCAATAGGTTATGGGGTAGAATTCTGAAAGTAGTATTTGCTTTAGTGATTGCTTTGTACTTATTAAATACTGTTGCTGCTGATGCCTTATTTTGCTTCATTTTGGAATGAAGCTAGAATAAATTCATTGCATTATAACATGCAGTATTTTGTTGTCTTTGAATTTAAAAAACCTGAATATAATATATTCTCAAATTTTTCACTCTTTACACTAACTTTACAAAACACTGTTCTTCACATCTAAACCTGATGAAAGTTGACTCACCATAAACATTAAGGGTACTTATTGAGTAATAGTTAAGAAAAAAAAAAAAACATGCATACATTGCTGTTAGGGAAACTATCCATTCTTGAATACTGATGTTTTATTTTTTTAATATTTTAGTTTTATTTATTTGAGAGATGGAAAGAAGGAGAGAGAGAGAGAAGAAGAAGAGAGAGAAAGAATGAGCATGCCAGACCTTACAGCCACTGAAAACGAACTCCAGGCATATAGGCCTCCTTGTGCATCTGGTTTATGTGGGTCCTGGGGAATCTAACTGAAATCCTTTGGCTTTGCAGACAAGTGCCTTAACTGCTAAGCCATCTCTCTAGCCCTACTGATGGTTTTTGATAGTGAAACTTCTATGAGTAAAATTCAACAGAAAAGTACTAATCCAGAGGTCTGGTGACTTTGATAAGAATGCATACTCTGAAGACAGATTACAATGACCTGATGAGGAAAATTATATATATTGATTACAGAGTTGGGATGCTTGGTGCATAGATGAGATCCAAGCTCTTCAGAAGAACAAGGAAAGAGGATTGAAAGTTTAAGGGCTTCTTGGAATATAGAAGGATTTTAAGGCCATTCTGAGAAACTAGTGAGACCCTTTCTCAAAAAAAAAAAAAACAAAAAACCATAGAATTATTGGAGAATATAACACAGGAGAGGACTTACCTACCATGCCTTAAGTTTAACTCCAAGTACTTAAAACAACCAAAAAACATTAGAGTTGAAAACAACAAAAATGTCCATTCATAGAAACCAAAAAACAAATGTCTTATTATGTTAGAGAATGTTGTGTTATACCTAACACTCTCACCCTAAAAAGCAAAGAAACAAATATAAATGTCTGCTTACACAGAAAAACAAGAACATAATTGTATTATACACTGTATAAAGGAAGTGTGCAAAATGAGAAAACACATACTTCACGTATAAATCAGGATGTTATTTTATATTTTTTTCCATATATCCAACCTTTAAAATAAGCTTCTCCTCACAAGATCAAGTGAAATTAGTATATTAGGGACTTGTACCTTTTCAAATACAATGCAATTTCTCATTTTTACTGCCCACTGCTCAGAAACTAAGAAACTAATTGCCATTTGGTTTTGAAATCTTGGAAACTGAGATATATCTCTTGGCCTGGTGTGACCATCTAGATGAGCAGTGTCTCACTTACCTGAGAGATTAATGTAAGTCATATATGTATGTATTAATGAAGTTTATTACAGGAAGATATGCTACTGAAAGAAATGCTATTATATTTTATTAATAATAAGCTTAGCATTGGGTAAATAAAAGAAAATGTAGTATTGGAGAAATGCCATTTAAAATGTACCACAAAACATGATAAATCAGTGTGAAAAGCTTTCTGCACCAAAATACATTTAATAATTACATGGTTAAAGTCAATATAGAATGGATGATATGCCGAAATGTTTCACTGAACAAACACATAAATATGTCAAAATTAAGTCAGATGAAATGGTAAACTCATTTTTATATGATTGGGAAAAACTTTAATCACTTTGATTTCTCATAGACTATTCTTAGGTACTTCACAGACCATTCCCTCTCCCCCTCTTCTCCTGAAATTTTTCAGAAAGCCAAAAATTTTGCTAAATTAAAAAAAATTATGTGAACAGAATAAAAGGGAACTGTGGGATACCCTAAAATGACCAAAAGATTATGGGCATAGCATAAGGAGACAAAATCCAGGACAGAGGCATACAGAACATAGTCAACAAAATTATTGAGGATTTTTGTTATTTTGTTAAAATTTTATTATTAAAATTTATTATTTTATTCAAATTATTATTTATCCCTACTCTCCTGAAAGAGGTTTGGCCAGATATAAAAACCCACAGAACCCAAAAGGGACAGGGCCAAAGAATAAACAGTTCAAGGCATATCGTAGTTAACTCTCTTAACAATGAAAACAAAGAAATAGTGGTAAATGCCACAAGAAAGAAAAAACTTGTTACATACAAAGGCAAGGCCATCAGAATTACTTCACAATTCTCAATGGAAACCCTGTATGCCAGAAGGGCTTGGAATGAAACAATTCAAAGTGTAAAAATCTGTCTTCCAACCCAAGCTATAGTAACAAGTGAAAAAAAATCCTTCACAATAGATGGGGAAAGGAAAACTTTCCATGAAAAAGTCAACTCTAGGATTATAAAAACACAAAGTCAAACCTGCAGAGAATACTTCAGGGAATACTTCACACAGAAGAGTCAAACAATCAATCTCAAGAGCCTACAAGAGGAAGATCACAATAACCAAATAGAGAGTAGGATGGAAAAGTACAAAATTCAAGAAACCACAAACCCCCTAAATCACTTCATTATGGGAGGGATTAAATTGAACCTCACAATTACAACCTAAAATATGAACAATTTTAACTCACCCATAAAAAGACACAAGTTAACAGGGTGGATCAAAAAATGGACCTTTTTATATGCTGTATTCAAGAAAACAACCTCACCACTAAAGGCAGACACCTCCTTATGCTGAAAACATGGAAAATGATATTTCAAGCAAATGGAAATAAGAACAAGCAGGTGTTGTTATATTATTATCTGATAAAATAGACTTCAAACCAAAAGTAATCAAAAAGATCACTTCTTACCAAGGGAATGATCCAACATGAGAACATCATGATCATAAATCTATATGCATCAAACACAGTTGCACAACAGTTTATCAATAAAAACATATTTGACCACAAAACAAAAATAAATACCAACACCATCTTAGTTGGAGACTTCAATACTGAATTATCATCAACAGATTGACCATCCAAACAAAATATCAACAGGATGCATAAATTAACTAGACCTAATAAATATCTACAGAACATTCCACCCCAAATCTATGGAATACACATTCTTCTCAGCAGCCCACAGAACCTTCGGGAAGAAAAATAGACAATAAATTAGGCATAAAGCTTTCCTCCATAAATTCAGAAAAAATGATGTAACATCCTGCATCATATAAGATCACAATGCTTTAAAGCTAGAAATCAAGAAAAAGGGACACATTAAGAACTCCTCCAGATACTAGAGACTAAAAACACACTTTTAAACAATGAATAGTTGTGGAGGAAATAATAAAAGAAATTGTAAACATCTTAAAATTGAATGATAATGAAAACACAACCTACCAAAACTTATGGGATACAATGAAGGCAGTCTTAAGAGGAAAATTCATAGTGCTAAATGTTTTCATAACAAAGACAAAAAGATCCCAAATTAATAACTTAACTATCAACCCAAAGGCATTGGAAAAACAAGAAGAATCCAACCCTAAGAACTCAAATGGAAAGAAATAATCAAGAGCAGAAATTAATGAGTTGGAAACTAAGAAAACAATCTAAAAACTCAATGAAACAAAGAGTTTGTTTTTTGAAAAAATAAACAAAATTGATCAACCACTGGTCAATTTGATCAAGCAACAAAAGAGAAATCTAAAATTAACAAAATCAGAAATGAAAAGGAGAGGTCATCAATGAAATTGGAAGAATCATCAGGGCATACCTCCAAAATCTCTACTCCACAAAATTAAATAATCTGGAATAAATGAATGAATTTCTAGCTACATGCCAGCTACCAAAACTAAACTCAGAGAAGATTGATCACCTACACAAACCTATCATATCCATAGAGATTGAAAATGTAATCAAAAACCTCCTCCAAAGAAAAGTCAAAGACTGGATAGCTTATTAGCTGAATTCTATCAAACCTTCATTGAAGAACTGAAACCATTTTTTTTCTCAAACTGTTTTGCATTATTGGAGACCAGAAAATCCTCCATAACTCCTTTGATGAAGCTAACATCACCCTAAGATCAAAATCAGACAAAGATGCAACAAGTAAAGAAAACTATAGGCCTATATCACTAATGAATTTAGATGCAAAGATCCTGAACAAAATCCGCACAAACCAATTTCAGTAACACATCAAAAGCTTTACCCACCTTGATCAAATAGGCTTCATCACAGGGATGCAAGTATGGTTCAACATATGGAAATTGGTCATTGTAATACACCACATAAATAAGCTTAAGCATAATAAAGACTTGATCATCAGAGACAGCCTTTGCAAAATAGCACACCATTTCATGATCAAAACGCTGGAAAGAATAGGCATTGAGGGTTTATACCTCAACACAATAAAGACAATATGTAAAGCATCCAAAGCCCAAATAATACTTAATGGGAGAAGACTCTAGGAGTTCCCATTGAAATTGGGAAAAAGACAGTGGTGCCCACTTTCACCGCTGCTCTTCAACATAGTCCTAAAAGTATTACCTAAAGCAATAAGATAGAGAAAGAAATAAAATGGTTTCAAATGAAAGAAAGACATAAAGTTAGCCCTGTTTGCAGGTGACATGATCATAAGTGATCCAAAAATTTCCATCTCCATCTCAAAACATTTAAAGGGGATTAATTCCTTCAGTAAAGGTGAGGAATACACAGTTAATGCACAAAAGTCAGTAGCCTTTCTATATGCAAATAACAAATACACAGGGAAAGAAATCAGCAAGGTTGTCCCATTTTTAATAGCAATAAAAACTCAAGAGAGAAATCAATAAAAACTTTAGAAGATGTAAAGACCTCCTATGCTCATAGATAGATAGAATTAATATTGTGAAAATGGCAATTGTACCAAAAGCAATATACAGATTTAAAGCAATACCAATAAAAATACCAGCATCATTCTTCACAGAGATTGAAAAAAATGATCTTTAAATTCATATGAAATGACCAATATCTAAGGAGAGAACCATCCCATCATATCTCAAAAGGGCCCCAGCTGAAACTAAGAATAATTGTCAAAACAAGCAAGGGTGCTATTTTCTTGGTGAACCTAGTACCATCACAAGGGTAAAGGAAATCGACACAAAGAACAATCAACTCTTACCAAAGCAGATATCCAGAGGCACAGAGGCTCCCAAGACCTCATCACTGAAGCAGACCTAAAATGAACCCAATATGGCTCAAGGAAATTTTCAGAAGAGGCGTCAGAAAGAATGTCAGAACTACACGTTGGTTCATGATACAGAGACATTTCCTCCTACCTATAACTGAAGGCTAACTCCATAAGTCATGACCCATATACCTCAACAAGGAGGGGCTACCGGGAGGCAGGAGGACAGGGTGGAAGCTAACAATGGTACCAACTTGACTGTATTCACTGTGTACAAAACTATTATATGTGTGTGTGTGTGTGTGTGTGTGTGTGTATTACATATATATATATATATATATATATATATATATATACACACACATATATATATATACATATATATATGTGTGTAATATACATATCTACATGTATACATATATATTACATATGTATATATATATATTACATTATATTATATAATAAATACTTATTATATAATATATAACAAAGTAAAACTAAGGTCCAATTCTGAAGATGTTTAACTAACATTTATCCCTTCAGACTTAATTTGTAGTCAGTTAGAAATAGAAATAAATGAAATAGCGAAAAGTGGTAGATGGAGGAAAAATGAGTAGGGACAGAAATTCCAAATTAACAAAAATAACAACTGTTAGTTGGTTAATTGGTTAATTATAAATCTGTAAGACATACATAATGGAGATGACATTTATAGAAATTCTTCCCTCAGTTTTAGATACAGGCTTTTCATACAAGATTGTAAATGATCAGGTTTGTACATAATTGGAAGCAGTCTCATATATCAATCATGATTGGGTTACAGAAGATGCTTGGAATTTGAACTTCATGGTAAAGCATTTTAATTTAGTGAATTGTACCAGAGTCCAACACATGCATATAATATTCAAGCTATTTTACACACATCAGATGTGCACAAAGCCCTGAGCTTTCTTAGTGCTTACTTACTTTTATTATTACAAATGGTATGAAAACAGATTTCTCTTGTTAACATATAAGCCTATAAGCATACAAATCAGTGACAGATAATAGTTACATAATGTTATAAATGAGTAAGTAAATAATTTCATTAATCAATGTCATGAAAGTAAGAAGTAGATTAATTGGAAAGAAGGATGTTAATGAGGAGAGAGTGAATAAGAGAGCAATTGAAGGAAGTAAAATCAAAATATGTTATATATATGTATGAAAATGTAAAAAATGGAAAACAAGTAAAACCTTAAAATACTATTTTCACAAACAAATGGATCATGTAGTATCACATTTACAAAATTTTGCTTGTTCTATACCTTTAACAGTTAAAAGATATCACTAGTTTCTATGTATCTTGCATTTAGTGGGTGTAAAGTAGCACTGTACCAGTTATTGTGTACATCAGTGTGGCCTACATCACTACTTTATATATTAATTAACTGTATGCATTAATGTCATTCTGTGACACACAAAATACTATAAACCTTGATTATCTTTACTGATGGTGAGTTAAATTACATAAGGGAATAGTTGAATGGTTTGAAAATGATGCAGTTCTAACTCCATCACTGAATATTTATAAAGATGTGTGATGCTGAAGTACAGCCAGGTTTGATGTGATCACTTCTAACTCCTTCTTACATATGAAAGCTTAATTCAAAACTCAGTTTATCAAAAGTAAGGTGTCAGTGAAGCTATTCAGCAATGCTTCACTACTTCCCAGCTCTCTTACTCTTCCTGTAAATGTAAATGTGAACCAATGAACAAATAATCTCAAAGTGAAATTTACTTTCTAGAAACCAATTCAATATCCTTCAAGATATTTCCTCAAGAGTGAGAAAAACATCGAAAATATACAGAATGTGTTTTAAAATGTACATTGCTTTTAGTTTCTCACTGAGAAGCCTTATAAACACCCTTCTCCCTTTTAAGCATTGCCAAATTTATGTTGTGTGCTATTTCTTTATGGAAACAGAATGTCTGAAAGATATAAGCAGCATTTTTTCCAGCAAATGTATGGAGCTGTTCTTACTATGGAAATAAGTTGGGTGGAAGCAGTTGGGTCATTTTTGTATAATCTGAACACTTATGGATGAGATTAAAGCCAGCAGATTTGTCTATCAGGAGTGGAGGACAATTGCTCTCATCCCTATTTTAACTGGATTTGGTATTTTACTCTTAAAAACCAAAAGGTCGGTTAATTCATATGCACTCTATTTCCTATGTTAAGCCAGAGTGAGTGCAATTGTTTTTTCCCTTCATTTAAAGTAGCAAAATCATTAGTAAATGGCATGAATGTTATGTTCTCTGGGAGACTCCTAGTAGCTCTTTTACACTGTCACAGTGAATCCCTACATTCTTACTTAAGTCAAATATTTTTTAGCACAGTTAAACTGACACATCACTGATAAGGTGCTTGAGCTGATTGTAAACGTTAAGTTACTATTGCTTAAACCAGCTGGCCTAATTCATTTTATGAATGATTCCATTTATGTACTTAATAAAGTTATGTTGGGATATGGTATACCTGAGATACATAGAACAGTCTGCTTTCCATAGGTCTAGTTTTATATTTGTGGTGGTAAATCATATAGGCAGTGATAATGTAAACAAGGACATTTATGTGACTACAGGGTATGTGGCACATGTCACTGTGTTTTTGGTAAGGTAGACACTGTGAGGTTTATTTCAGCTTAAAATGATTTTGCATAACACTTAAGTAATAGCATGATGATACCATATGAGATGACCTACAAAACTGGCTGCAATCATGGGGTAAAGAAACAAGCAAACAGAAGACAGAGCAAGGTCATAACAAAATCATGTGTCTATCATGTGTACATTACAGAGTGTGAGAAATCTCTCAAGCTCTAAAATTGTAGTTCTAGTTATTATGTTTAAAATAACCTGTCTGCTATTGCCTTGACTCATTGCTTACACATATAAATTTAGACTCTAACTAGACTTTGTTAAGCTGGAATAAGTAAGTTATTGAACACTTTTGTAAAGTTAACACTAAAATGAATAGAGGACACTGTCCCTAGTTATGTTTGGGATTAACTATGAATTAATATGCTTCCAGTTTTAGTCCTCAGCATATCACACACAAATGAGGAGGTGGGTGGGCTGCTCCTTGAAGGTACACCTTAAAAATGGGCTTTAAGGTGCTCTAGTAATGCATCGTCCTGGTATTCACATACTTCTACAACCTCTTCTCCATGAGTAACACTTATGACTTGCTTCTGATAAATCATATATGACAAAGGTGATGGTGTGCATATGAGCATAATATGTAAGGTTATAATTTTTCTGGAAAACCCTCATTATTACTTCCTCAGCTCCCACACTCTGTTGAATGTGGGAATTGAGACCTTCAGTCTAACTGCATCCCACTTACTATCAGTGTTCCAGTCAACAGACCATCTGAGGATTGTAGCCCTCATCACACCCCTGTTGCAGCTGAGGGGAGTCCTAGGAGCAGACGATCCTTTAATCATGACTAGATTTCTGATCCACAGAATATAGGACATTACTAATGTGTGCTCAGGCAAGTTGTATATTTTAACAATTTGTAACACAGAAGTAGACAAATAGTGTACCAATACTATACTTAGCAGTGATTATACCTTCTTTAAAAAATGTCTTCAGCAGGGCATAGTGGTGCACGCCTTTAATCCCAGAACTCAGGAGGCAGAGGTAGGAGAATTACCACAGCTTTGGAGCCACCCTAAGACTACATAGTGAATTCCAGGTCAGACTGAGCTACAGTGAGGCCCTACCTCATAAAACAAAAAACAAACAACCCTAACTACAAAAATAACCCTAATAACCAAAGTTTGATTTCCTAGTACCCACAGAAAGCCAGATGCACAAGGTGGTGCGTGAATCTGGAGTTCATTTGCTGCAGCAGCTTGAGACCCTAACATAACTATTCTCTCTCTTTCTTTCTTCTTGAAAATAAATAAAATAAAAAATAAATATTTTTTAAAATAATAATAATTCATTTATAACCCAAGACACAAAAGATTTGTGTCAATACTCTTAGGCTTGAATATGACCTCCCTTTATTATGCCCTTTATTATACTGAAGCACAGTAGACAGTCTTTTTTAAAAAATCTTTTTGAGCCCCTATTCTGGCTACTCCTGCAAAAAATACATTAATTTATATCTTGTAGCATTGACGCCATATAATCTCATTTTATACCCACAATATATTATGACTTCACAAAACACATGAAAGTCATTTTGAGGCTTGCTCTTTTATCCATTTTTGTATTACTATGCTCAACTTTGTGACATTATAATTGTTGAGTTACAGTACCACTGTAATGAACAATGAGACAATTCATGTAAAATATTTAGAAAATTCTCCAGCATTGGGGACAATAGTATCAATGACTTGTGATAAGAATATATGGTGACATCTTTCTTACAGATATTACATTCCCTGTGCAAGAAGGGGGCAACTTAGAGGTGAGCATGGAGGATATACTTCACATAGGAACAGCATTTTTTATTGAGTGTTTGATCCTTGTTATACTATTAGACATTTATAGGAAAGGTGTTTGAAGGTGCCATGATGAAATATATATTTCTACTGGCTGATTTGTGCTCAGTCCCTAGCTTCACAGATTCTGGATTTCACCTGGTGAATTATCTAATTATCAGTCAAGATTGCTGCTGCAACATTTCAGAAGATTTCTGAACAGCGTTAAGTATGTAATGAGTGTCTACTAAGTAAATGAGAAAATGAATGCAAATACAATACTCACAATTTCTTTGAATTTTAAACCTCACATGTCACATAAGGGGAAATTCAAGAATAGTAGCCAGTTCTTTGGTTGATAGCTGATCTGACCATGTATGCAAGAGAAGAATAAAATAATTTTAACTTTGTATAACACTTCCAATCTTAAAATCTTGTTTTGTTTTTACAAGACACTAACTTTTTGTTTGTTTGATAGAGAGGAAGAGTTAGATAGAAAGAACGAGTTCCCCAGGGCCTCCAACTGCTGCAAATAAACTTCACCTTATGAACCTGGCTTATATGGGTCCTGGGAAATTGAACCTGGGTCCTTTGGCTTTGCTGGCAAGCACTTTAACTGTTAAGAAATCTCTCCAGCCCATAATTTTTATTCCATATTCACCAAATATTTATAAACAAGTTTGTATTAAATAATTTATAATATTGTACTACTTATAATACAATCATTATGTAGCTGCATTATTGATCAGTCAATTCATTTGAAATACTGACTTTTTCCTGGTTTGCCTGAAATACTTCTTGTTACCTTTTTGTCTCTTGTCTCATATTTTAGTTACCTACCAAAAATTTAGATGTATTTATAGTACATGTTTCCAATACAATGCAAATAATAAGATTGTCTGTCCATTCCAAGTCTTTTGAATTGAAAAGGTGCTCTTGATATCTGTGCATCTCACATTCTCAACTCCAGGACTCTGCTCATGGCACTACTCATGTCACAGGACCCGTGACAAGACCACCTTCATACGATACAGCTTATTCCTTCTTTTTGCTCATTTGTCTATGTTTTGATCCATATGTACTACCTGGGGAGGAATAAATGACAGATAATTGTAAAACCATGTATGTATTAAAACATCTTCCTTTTACTTTATTGTTTTATGACAGACCAATGTTCTGGTTACAAATTTTAGCTTCATCCAACTTTGAGGGGAAAAAATTCTAGGTTGATAATAACTTACACTGAAAAATTTGAAAGTGTTTCTACACTTTCTATTTGATATTATTATTAAATTATTATTATTATTATTATATTAAAAGATTAAAGATTTGAAAACTTATTTGTCATTAAAGATTTGTTTTAATACAATCATGTTTTAAATAAATCAAACAAGTAGCATATTTAACTGGGTGAATTAATTAATCTTTCCTCCCCTATTTGACATATCCTAACAAGTTTTAAAAAGGACATGTTAAGCCGGGCGTGGTGGTGCACACCTTTAATTCCAGCACTCGGGAGGCAGAGGTAGGAGGATCACCATGAGTTCGAGGCCACCCTGAGACTACATAGTGAATTCCAGGTCAGCCTGGGCTAGAGTGAGATCCTACCTTGAACAAACAAATAAACAAACAAAAAAAGGGACATGTTATACATTTATTCACAATAAAGAAACATATTTATCATGGGAACACATAATGAATGTTCAGCATGTGCTTGAGTGTATGTGCCAGCATTGAGCTAAGTGCATTATATTATGTCATCTCCAACAAAGACTTATATGGTATTTAATTTTACACATGAGAAAATGGGTTATGAGAGATTCACCATTCATTCTATAGTGATACAGACAGCTAAATATGAGAAAATAGAGCTTCTCCAAGAACTTTAATCTCTCAGGTATTCTTCCTCTCTGCTTCAACCCAATATAATTATTTATAATCTAAGATGTACTTCAAATGATTATATAAACTCAGAGATATCAAGAAGAGGATATATTATCATCATCATAGCAATAATATTTTATTAGGAATCATTAGTAAATTACATAAAATTTATTTTGTCAAGAAGGGAAATATGATAAATCATACCTTGTGAAAGTAAAACATTTTATTTTTATGAGTCTTACTAGCCATCCAGTTTATGTTAGAGTAAATATTTATTGTCAATATTTTTCTCACCTTAAAATTATATTTTGAGTAACTATAACTGTAGTTATAGAAAGATGAGGTAAGAAAATTACAGGTTGTCAAATATTAAAACTGTTGATCATTTTCTTGATATTCTATAAAAGTATATGTTTTGAATATTAGGAAGCTTTTTAAAATAAATCATCAGACAATGATCCTGATAAGCTATTCTCAAATAACTATTACTATATTTGGTGAAGTAGTCATCAAAAATCATACTTGGGGGAAGGGTACTAGCTCAATGGGTAAGAACACTTGTGCAAGTGCGATGACCTGCATTCAGATTACAAACACACGTGGAAGTCCATCCAGCAGCAATTACACCTATCATACCAGAGTGGATATGGCGAGATGGGAAGCTTTTGCTTCCCTAAAACTCCTGGGCCAGCTTGCTTGCTGTATACAACAGCATAGAAGAGATGAAGCATTAGACAAGATTAATGGAAGGAGTTAGATGCAAGGTTGTCCATTGAACACCATACATCACTCCTGGCATGCACACACCCACAGTCATACCCATCATCAAATTCAGAATTATATATATCACATTGTGAGTACAATTTATTCATGTATTTAAGATGTTTCTTTATCATGAATAAATGTATAACATGTCCTTTTTAAAGCTTGTTAGGATATGTCAAATATATATGGTTTCATTATGGACATTTTCACACATGTATATAATATATTTTTTTTATCATATTCAACTCTCAATACATTCTCCTTTCCAATTCTGCTCCTTCCTCTTCCCAACCAGTCCCCTTTCAAATTTCATGTCTTCTATTTCCTTTGTTGTATTTTTAGGGCTGAATACATGTTAGGCAAGTACTCTATTACTGAACTTCCTTCCTAGCACTCTTTGTACCTTTTCTTGTGAGACAGAAGATCTTTATGAGTTGCCTAGGCTGGCATTGAACTTATTGTTATTTTTTTCTATACACATACACACAAATGTATACATATGTGTGTATGTATGTACATATATATATATATATATATAACTTCAATACTTACAGACAACAAACCATGGTATTTCTCTCTCCTCCCCCACTTTCCACTTTATAAATCTGCTCTCTGTCATATCCCTTCCCTCTCTTCATTAGTTGCTCTTTTAAATTGTTGTCATCACCTTTTTCTCCTATTATGAGGGTTTTATGTAGGTATTGCTAGTCACTGCGAGGTCATGTATATTGAGGGCAATTTCTGTCTGGAAAGTTGTATGTAAGGAGGGGTACCCTTCCTTTGGGTCTTACATTCTTTCCAACAACACTTCTGCAATGGACCCTGAGACTTGGAGGGTGTGAGATGTTTCAGTGCTTCAGATGATTTGGACACTCCTCTGTCCTTTCTTCTCAGCACTATGCTGCCTTTTGGGTCATCCCAGTAGTCATCACCATATGAAAAGAGAAGCTTCTCTAACAAGAAGTGAGAGTAGCATTAATATATGAGTATGAACATTAACTGTAGTGCTTTCTGTACAATTTGGTGAAAGTAATATATGAATTTATCCAGAGAAGAGCAGGCTTTATACCCCTAAGGTTCATGATGTCCCTTGCCATGGGCTTTTGATTAGGTTTTCAGTACCAGACATATATTCCTTCCCATAGAACAGGATTTCGGTCCAAGTAAAGAACAGATGGTTTCCCCCAGAGCAGACATGTGACTATTGAACTTATTCCGTTATTTGAACTGTCTGGCGAAACTTGAGGCTTTCAGTGTCTACTGTTTTCCCCTCTGGTGACTTCTGTCTTCCATAAGTCTGCATACAGTGCAGTTTTTTGTAGCTTTCAGTTGGCTGGGCTACAGGGAGAAGGTTTTCTGCTCAGCACCAGCTTGATTTCTCAGTGACTTTGCTGATCAGGCATCTGAAGTCTTCAGCAATAGGGTCTTACCATCCCATCTCAGGGGAAACCAAAGGCCTTGGCAATAGCCTTTAATGTTTTGGAGGCAACAGGAACCTCCCTGGCCAAAACTCACTGGCACTGAAATTTTTCTAATAACAATCTATGGCTTCTGGATGTGCCATTATTCAAGAAAGTAGATTTTCACATGTCTTATTCAGAATACCTTGAATTTTGACTGATCTTCCCCCCCATCCTTCTTTTATAAAATCGTTTTGCATAAGCTCCCCTAGGCCTTTCCCTTCCCTATAATCTGTTCTTCTACTTACATATATACAATACTATCCCCTTAAGACCTTCCCTCTCCTCCCTCCCTCAAAGGCTTTTTGTAATTTATGGATGTCTGCTACTGATTTTTGGTTCCATTTCACACACAAGCCTATACATTTGTAGCTAGGAACTACATATGAAGGAGAACATGTGACAGACACTTGGCTTTCTGTGCTTGGGTTACCTCACTTAATCCCATATCCCTGAAAATTTCATAATTTCATTTTACTTACTGCTGAATAGAACTCCATTGCATAATATACCACATCTTTGTTATCCATTCATGTGTGGGTGAACATCTAGCTGGTTCCATTTCCTAGCTATTGTGAATGGAGCAGCAATAAACACAGTTTTGCCAGTATCTCTAAAGTAGTGAGAACATTAGGATATATGCCTCAGAGTGCTATAGCTGGATCATATGGCAAATCTATTTTTAGCTGTCTCAAGAACTTCCACACTTATTTCTACAATGGCTGCACCAGATTACATTTCCACCAACAGTGTAGAAGTGTTCCCCTTTTACCGTATCCTTGTCAATGTTTATCATCATTTGTTTTCTTGATGGTAGCCATTCTGATAGGAGTGAGTTGGAACCTGAAAGTAGTTTTAATTTGCATTTCCCTGATGGCTAAGGATGTAGAACACTTTTTTGATGTTTATATGCCATCTGTATTTCCTCTGATGAGAATTCTCTATTTAGTTCCATTGCCCATTTTTAATTGGGTTGTTTGATTTTTTATTGTTCTGTTTTTTGAGTTCTTTGATTATTCTGGATGTTAATCCTCTGTCAGATGTGTAGCTGGCAAAGATTTTCTCCAATTATGTAAGTTTTCTCTTTGCTTTATGCCTTTGCTCTAAAAAAAAGTTATAATTTCATGAGAACCCACTGGTTGATTAGTGGTTTTATTTTCTGAGCAAATGGGGTTATATTCAGAAAGTCATTACCTATGCCAATATGTTGAAGGGGTTTCTCCTACCTTTTCCTCTAGCAATTTCTGAATTTCAGGTCTGGTATTAAGATCCTTCATCCACTTGAATGTGATTCTTGTGCATGGAGAAAGACAAGTATCTATTTCCATCATTCTACATATAGATACCCAGTTTTCCATGCTCCACTTGTTGAAGAAGCTGTCTTTTCTCCAATTAATATTTTTGACATTTTAGTCAAAAATCAGATGGCTGTAGCTGCCTGGATTAACATCTGGGTCTTCCTCTATTCTGTTTCATTGATCTACATCTCTGTCTTTGTGTCTATCCCATGCTGTTTTTGTTACTATGGATTTGTAATATAGCTTGAAATTGTGTATGATGATACCACCAGCCTTATTTTGTTGCTCAAAATGGCTTTGGCTATTCAAAGTCTTTTGCACTTTGAAATGGATTTTAGGAATGTTATATATATTTCTGTGATGAATGCTATTGGGATTTTAATGGGGATTACATTAAATGTACAAATTGCTTTTGGTAAGATTGACATTTTCAAAATATTGATTCTTCCAATCCAAGAACATGGGATATCTTTCCATTTCCTTGTGTCTTCTGCAAATGTTTCCTTGTGTGTTTTAAAGTTTTCAGTGTAGGGATCCTTCACTTCCTTAGCAAAGTTTATTCCAAGGTACTTTATTTATTTATTTATTTATTTTGAGGAAATTGTGAATGGTAGAGATTCCCTGATTTCATCCTCTACATGTTTGTTTCTAGTATATAGGAACACTACTGATTTCTGTGTATTTATTTTGTATCCTGCTATGTTGCTAAAAGTGTTTTATCAGCTCTAACAGTTTGCTTAGAGTTTTTATAGTCGTTTATGTAGAGAATTATATTATCTTTCAATAATGATAATTTGATCTCCTTTTTTAACAATTTGTATCCATTTCATGAGTGTTTCTTGCCTTATTGCTATAGTTAAGACTTCTAGTACTATATTAAATAAAAGTAGAGACAGTGGACACCCTTGTCTTATTCCTGAATTTAGTGAAATGGCTTCAAGGTTTTCCTATTTAGTATTATGTTGGCTGTAATTTTGTCATAAACAACTTTTATCATGTTGAGATATGTTCCTTCTATTCCCAGTTTCTGTAGAAATTTTATCATGAAGGTATGTTGTAATTCTTGAATGCCTTTTCTGCATCTATTGAAATGATCATGTGATTTTTGTCCTCTAGACCATTAATTTATTGATTTGCATTTTTTGAACCATCCCTGAATCTCTGGGATAAAGCCCACTTGGTTGAGGTGAATATTCCTTTTGATATATTTTTGTATTCTGTTTGCCAGTACTTTGTTTGAAATTTTTGCATCAATATTTATGACAGAGATTGGTCTTTAATTTTCTTTTTTTGTCCTCTTTGTCTGGTTTTGGTTTCAGGGTGATGCTGTCTTTGTAGAAGGAGTTTGGAAGAATTCCTTCCTTTTTTATTTGATGGAAAAGTTTGAAAAGCACTGGTGTCAGTTCTTCTATTAAGGTTTGGTAAAATTCACCAGTGAATCCATATGAGCCTGGATGTTTTAGTTGGGAGAGTTTTAGAATTGCTTGGGTCTCCAGACTTGTTATAGGTCAGTTTAAATGGTTTATCTAATTTTGATTTAATTTAGGTAGGTCATATTAATGAAGGACATCATCCATTTCTTTTAGCTTTTAAAACTTAGAGGCATATGCATTCGTAAAGTATGTCCTTATAATTTTATGAATTTCTTTGGTATCTGTTGTAATGATACCCTTTCCATACCTAATTTTATTAAATTTTGTCTCTTCTCTCTTTCTTCTGGCCAGATTTTCTAAGGTTTTATCAATCTTGTTTATCTTTTCAAAGAACCAACTCTTTGTTTCATTGATACTTTGGATTGTTTTGGGGGCTCTATTTCATTAATTGCTCCCCTAATCTTTTTAAATTTTTTTTATTTTTATTTATTTATATGAGAGTGACCAACAGACACACAGAGAAACAGGCAGATAGATAGAGAGAGAATGGGCACACCAGGGCCTCTAGCCACTGTAAACTAATTCTAGATGCATGCACTACCTTGTGAATGTGGCTTACATGGGTCCTGGGGAATCAAGCCTCAAACCTGGATCCTTAAGTGTCACAGGCAAACGTTTAACCATTAAGCCATCTCTCCAGCCCCACTGTCCTAGTCTTTATTATTTCTTCCCATCTATTGATTTTTGGTTTGCCTTGTTCTTCTTTTACCAAGGCCCTAAGGTGAAGCATTAAATTGTTTATAGTGAACTCTCTAGTTTCTTAATATAGGCACTTAGAGGTATAAATGTCCCTCTTAGGACTGCCTTCATTGTGTCCCAAAGTTTTGGTGTGTTGTATTCTCATCATCATTTTGTGTGTGTGTGTGTGTGAGAGAGAGAGGCAAAGTTTTATTGGGTAGAAAGAATGGAAAAGAAGAAAGCTGGTACACCAGGTCTTCATCTCAGAGTTCCAGATCTCAAGTTGCAGCCCTGATCTGTTGGAGTGTCAGCTTTTATTGGAAATAACCCCATGATGTTTATAGTAAAAACAGGATTGGAAGTTAAACCACAAAGATGCATACTGTTATACATAGTGGAAGCTATTACAAGAAGTCACAAGGTTACATAGGTCACATAGGCGGAAGTTAGGCAAGAAACATTCTATGTTATTAATACTTAGAAATAAAAGAGATACAGGAAGGTCATGGTATACTGCATAGAGGGATCATCCTATTCCTTAGGCAACAGTAAACATATGCATTGCATAGAGGGATCATCCTATTCCTTACACTTTTCATTTTCTATTTCCCCCTCTAATATGACACTAAGTCAAACCCTTTACTCATGAAGAACAGTGTCCAGAGTATTTTCATCTAAGGGGAAATATTGTGTCTTCAATACCATGAGTTTAACAAATTCCTATTCTGTATATATCTACTTAGAGCAATAATAATGTAAGGTCTTATGGTCAGGCCTAAGAGCAGTAGTATCAGGGGGCCAGCAATAGAAGAGACAAGGGGACTTAGCCAGGGAAACCAACTAAATAAACATAGACTGAAGCCAATTACTAGTGGCCTGTCTCTGAAGTTCTCTTTTTCTGAGATTTTTCTCTAACTAAAGCCAGTGTATTTCAGGTTATTCCTGACTTATTGGCATAAAAGCAAAAAGTTTTACCTAAAGCCATACATAGGCCCTCTTGTTTCACAAAAAGTAACTCTAATCCTTTTATATTTTGTCCCTTCCACTTTCACTGCTGTTGGAGTAGTTAGGATGATCTGGTGGGGGCCCATCCAAAGTCCCAATATCGTGTCTCTTGATCCAAACTCTGTCACTGAGCTGAAAGGGATGGGGACAAGCAGAGTGTATCTGAAAAGCAGCCTTGATTGCTGGAACAATGGACTCCTGTATTCTTTGTAAGACTTAAATAGAAAGAAGACTTTCATTAGTAAAATCAGTTATCTGTTCAAGATCTATCCTGGGCAGGATGGGGGGAGAGGTTCCATACCTAATTTTCAATAGAGTAATTCTTTTTAAAATTTTTTTTGTTTATTTTTATTTATTTAGTTGAGAGTGACAGACAAAGAGAGAGAAAGAGGCAGATAGAGAGAGAGAGAGAATGGGCGCGCCAGGGCCTCCAGCCACTGCAAACGAACTCTAGACGCATGTACCCCCTTGTGCATCTGGCTAACGTGGGTCCTGGGGAATCGAGCCTCCAACCGGGATCCTTAGGCTTCACAGGCAAGCGCTTAACCGCTAAGCCATCTCTCCAGCCCAAGTAATTCTTTTTAGATAAGGGGTACACCCGTTCCTTAACAGGGATGTTGGGAAGGAGTCCCACCCATCCTTCTCCAGTCTCTAGTGTTAGTTTAGTTAAAGTCTCCTTCAAGGTCTGATTCATCCTTTCTACCTGTCCCAAACTTTGGGGATCTTAGGCACAGTGTAATTTCCAATTAGTCCACAACATCTAGGTTAATTCCCTAGTGATTTGACACAAACGCAGGCCCATTATCTGATTTTATCCTGAGGTCAAACCCATAGAAAGGGAATTATGTCCTCTAACAATTTCTTAGTCACTACTTTGGCTGTCTCAGACTTGGTCTGGAAAGCTTCTACCCATCCTGAAAAGGTATCAAGGTAAACAAGTAAATATGTATATCCTGATCTTGCTTTAGCTTGGTGAAATAAACTTTCCATTAGCTACCTGGCCCTGTTCCCCACTCTCTCGCCCTCACTGGTGGTACCTTACCAAAGGAGGCATTTTTCTGTTGGGAGGCTTGACAGCAGATGGTAGTGTTCTTGATGATTGAGTCCATACCTGGGAAGAAAAACTCTCCTTATTAGCTCCTAATAAGCTTGTTTTTCTAAGTGACTTCCTTGATGTAGTTGCTTAGCTAGTCTCTGCCCTAGGGCTTGTGGGCAGCAACAGTTGTCCGTTCTTCAGTTGATATCACCTTTGTGAGGTCTGTTCCTTTATTAGGTGAGAGGTGAGCTGTAGATATTGTTCCATGTACATTGTTTGCTCAGTAAGAGTAGGTGCTGGGAGGGTGACCAGACAATCTGACAGATACTGAGGGGCAGCACTCTTTGCTGCTAGGTCTGCCAGTCTGTTCCATCCTGCTTCTGTGGTCTCCCCTTTCTGATGTCCCACACAATGGATTATGGCTAATTTAGGAGGTGAATTTAGTGGTTTCCTTTTTGATTTCTTCAATGACCCATTGATCATTCAATAGTGTACTCTTTACTCTCCATGAATTTCTGTATGCTCTGTAGCTTTATTTGTTGCTGATTTACAGTTTACCCATTGTGGTCAGATAGAATAGAATGGGATATTTCAACTTTCCCGTATTTGTAGAGATTTCATTGATACTTTGAATTTTTTTTGAAGGGGGTTTCTATTTCATTAATTTCTTCCTAATCTTTATGATTTCTTATCATATACTGCTTTTTGGTTTGCCTTGTTCTTCTTTTTCCAAGGCCTTAGGAGGTGCATTAAATTGTGTATTTGTGAACTCTCTAATTTCTTAATATAGGAACTTAGGGATATAAATTTTCCTCTTAGGACCACCTTCATTGTGTCCAAAGGTTTTGGCATGTTGTATTATCATCATCATTTGTTTCTATGAATTTATTGATTTCCTTTTTGATTTCTTCAATGACCCATTGATCATTCAATAGTGTGCTGCTTGGTCTCAATGAATTTCTGTATGCTCTGTAGCTTTTCTTGTTGCTGATTTGCAGTTTAATCCCATTGTGGTCAGATAGAGTACAAGGGATTATTTCAATTTTCCTATATTTGTGGGGATTTGCTTTGCATCCTAATATATGGTCTACTTTAGAAAATGTTCCATGTGCTGCTGAGAAAAAATGCATATTCTGCAGCATTTGGATGGAATGTTATGTAGATATCTGTTAGGTGCACTTGTTCTATGACATCATTTAATTCAGATGTGTCTCTGTTTATTTCTTGCCAGGTTGACCTGTCATATGATGAGAGTAGGGTATTGAAGTCTCCCACTACAACTGCATTTGATGTTATCTGCGACCTTAAGTCTAATAGTGTTTGCTTGATGAAAATGGGAGCCCCCATGTTAGGTGCATATATGTTTAGGATTGTAATGTCCTCCTATTGGAGTGTTCCTTTAACCAGTATAAAATTACTTTTTTATCTTTCTTCAATAATGTTGGTTTGAAGTCTATCCTGTCAGATATTAGGACAGCAACCCCTGCTTGTTTCCTAGGCCCATTTGCTTGAAATATCATTTTCCATCCTTTCACCCTAAGGTGGTGTCTATCTTCTATTGAGAGATGAGTTTCTTGGAGGCAATAAATGGCAGGATCCTGCCTTTTAATCTAGTCTGCAAGCCTGTATCTTTTGGATGGTGCATTAAGGCCATTGATATTAAGTTATTATTGAAAGGTATGCATGTATTCTCGCCATTTTTATTTCATAGTGTTTCCTGTTTTCCCTTTACTCATTTGTTTTAACTGTTACTTGACTGGGGGTTATTTTTTTCTCTATTTCCTCCTGTGCGTGTTTAGCTTTCTAATTGGCATGAAGAATTCCTTCAAGTATTTTCTGTACAGCTGGTTTAGTTGTCATAAATTCCTTTAGCCTGTTTTTGTTGTGGAATGTCCTTATTTCTCCATCAATTTGGATAGATAGCTTTGCAGGATAAAGTAATGTTTGTTGAGGTTTTTTTTTTAAATTTTTTTTGTTTTATGTTTATTTATTTATTTGGAAGTGACAGGCAGAGAAAGAGAGAGAGAGAGAAAGAGAGAGGGAGGGAGGCAGGGAGAGAGAGGGAGAGAGAGAGAGGGAGAGAGAGAGAGAGAGAGAGAGGGAGGGAGGGAGAGGGAGACGGAGAGGAAGAGGAAGAGGGGGAGGGGGAGGGAGAGGGAGAGGGAGAGGGAGAGGGAGAGAGAATGGGTATACCAGGGCCTCCAGCCACTGCAAATGAACTCCAGACGCATTTGCCCCCTTGTGCATCTGGCTAACATGGGTCCTGGGGAATTGAGCCTCAAACCGGGGTTCTTAGGCTTCACAGGCAAGCGCTTAACCTCTAAGCCATATCTCCAGCCCTTGTTGACCATTTTTATCTTTCAGAATTTGGAATACAACATTCCAAGCCCTTCTCATTTTTAAAATTTGTGTTGAGTAATCTGCAGTTATTCTGATGGGCTTGCCTTTGTAGGTGACTTGCTTCTTCTCTCTAATGGCTTTTAATATATTTTCTTTGATTTGTGTGTTTTGTAGTTTAACTATAACATGGAGTGGAGAGGTTCTTTCCAGATTTTGTCTGCTTGGTGTTTTAAAAGCTTCTTGTATCTGCATTGGCATTTATTTCTGAATTTGAGAAAAAATTTCTTCTATGATTTTGTTGAAAATACCTACTAAGCCTCTGGATTGAAATTCTTCTTTTTCTGTTATACCCTGAATTTTATGTTTGATCTTTTCATAGTGTTCCAGACATGTTGAAATTTCCATTCACACCTTCCTATTAGCTTGTCTTTCTTTTGTTGTTGGACTGTAGTAGGTCTGCCACCTTGTATTCTAGCTTAGATATTCTGTTTTCTCACTTATCCGTTCTACTGGTGAGACTTTCCACTTTCCACAGAGTTGTTTTTTTTTTTTTTTTCTTTTTTATTTCACTGACTGTGTTCTTCAGAAGTAGGATTTCAGTCTCATTTTTTTTTTTTCTTCAGTTTTTCTATTTCCTTACTCATATCTTGTAATGGCCTCCTTATTTCAATAAACTGGTTTCTTGTATTATCTTTCAGGAGTTTGTTTTCTTCTTTGATTCCTTTAATTTTTTGTCTTATTTCTTTGAGTATAGTTACAATCATTTTTTGAAATTTTTGTTAGGCATTTCTTCTAAAATAGTCTCATTGATGTTTATTTCTGCTGGATTATTAATTTTTGGTGGCACTGTATTGTCTTTATTATTTTTGTTTCTTATAATATACTGCAGCAACTTTTGTATCCTGAATTGATTTGATCCTTTGGTTTTCTACTCATCTGTAGTGTTCTTATATGTGACAATCCACCTTTATATACTTTCACGATATGAGTTTAAGGTGCCTGGTGTAGTTCTTGTACCCCAATTCAGCTGCAGAAGTAATCCTAGGTGTTTAGTTTGCTTGTTAAGCAAGCATTCTAGTGGACTGGGTGGAATAATTTACTGGCAAATTCTAGCCTCCAACTGAGCAATATACACATTCAATAAAAACCAGCACAGAGTATGCAAGTGTGGGGATTAAAACAAACATAGTCTTATAAATCCAAAATCCATAAGGGTGTGTGTTGTGTCAGCTGGGAGGTATAATTTCTGTTCTGATTTGCATTCCAGGTCAGCCTAGATCTGGATCAGACCCTGCCCCCAATAATGGCAGAAGCAAAAGACATAGGCCCTATAAATATGAAAGCATCAGAGGCAACATTATTCAACCCCCTAATACATCTTATTTGAAAATGGTAAAGCCAACTGAAAACATTTATCCCATAATCTGCCCTGACATGGAAAGAGAGATTAGCTCTTCCAATGCAGGACTGTGTACCTGTTTTAATGTAAGTCAGCCTCATTACCTTTTGGGGTGTCTTCCAATCTCACCGGTGCTGAGTGTCTACCTCAATCCTTCCGTGTTTTGCTGTGAAGCTGGAGCTCTTGTCAGCTGGCTGCACTGCCACTAGGGTCTGAATGCTAGAGGTTCACAGTTTTGCTCGTAGGGGGACGAGAGAGTACAGATTCCTGGAGTTGCTCACCTGTATCACTTCTACCTTTATCCCTTTCAGTAGTTCCTTAGTTGATCTTCATATTTCTTAACTTTGCAAGAAGGCTGATAAGGTTGAAAAATCCCCTTGCTTGGTCTCTGCTGCTGCAACCACTTGGCATACCTGGCAGGGCAATGCCATGTAGGGAGGGTACATAGATCCGTGGATTGGTGGGCTACATTTGCCTCAGTGGGATTTTGGCTATTTTTCTCCTTTCTGATGGATCTTGGTCTCTCTGGCTTCTCTGCTGTTTATAAGAATAACCTATACTCTTATTTTTCATAAAACAAGTGTGTTTTGCTTATATCCCCCCATAAGCTGGTTTGGAGTGGCTCCTATGCTGCAATTTTACCTGGAAGTCTATATTGAACTTATTGTTATGTTTGTCCTTGAACTTGCAATTTTCCTGCCTAAGCCTCCCAAATAGTTGTGATCACAATCCTTTTTCACCATGCCTGGTTTATATTTGCATATGTGGTAATAAGCACAGGCATTCTCTTCTGTATAACTGAGCATGAGTCTGTTTAGCCATTTATCAATTGTCTGAGCTAGGATAGTTTATCAGAATTTTGTGTCTCAGTTTCCTCCAGGTTTAAGGAAGAATCTGCCTGATTAAATGCTTGTACAAATTAAATAAGGAATACTGAAATATTAAAGAAAATAACTTGGAATTACTCCTACCTGTGCTGATATAATAGTTGCCAGTTGAAAAACAAAAAGTTCCAGTGACCTTGCAAGTTTACTTGTCCTAGAAATATTTCTCTTGATATAGAAATATTACAATATGAAAACAGCTATTTAGCCAATTCAGGCTAAAATTCTTATAAAATTAGTCATCTATTCTTAGGCCTTTTGACAGTATAGTAATTTCACATATGTTACTTTTCTATGCTTCATAAACTCTTTCATAAAATTATGGAAATCTGGCTTCTTGTGTTTTCCTTCAGACTTTTATAGCTGGGAAACACTGATGGTTAGATGTGTTCAACTGCACATGTTAATTAACTGTAATTCCAAAATAAAATAAAATGTGTGATATGGTAGTCCTTTCCTTTCAAATTGTTGGTTTTCAGGGTATTAAAATACTAGAAACCATGAGGTGCTTGCGGGATATGTAAGGCATCTTGGGCAGATTCAGTTTAGGTGTGGCAGATGAGTGAGACTATGTGTCGATTTTTTTTCTGTGATTGGGTAAGTTCGCTGAGAATGATCTGTTCCAGGTTCAACCATTTTTCCTCAAATTTCTTTATGTCGTTTTTTCTTACTGCTGTATAGAATTCCATTGTGTAGATATACCACATCTTTGTTATCCATTCTTCTAATGATGGACATCTGGGTTGATTCCAGCTTTTAGCTATTACGAATTGAGCTGCTACAAACATGGTTGAGCAAATCTCTCTGGCTTTTGGTTTGAAGGTTTTAGGGTACATGCCCAGTAATGGTATAACTGGGTCTGTTGGTATTTCTATAGTCAGCTTTTTCAGGAGTCTCCATATTGCTTTCCAAAGTGGTTGTACCATCCTGCATTCCCACCAACAGTGAATGAGTGTCCCTGCTTCTCCACATCCTCACCAGCATTTATTTTCATTTGACCTTTTGATGTTGGCCATCCTTATTGGGGTAAGGTGGAATCTCATCATTGTTTTAATTTGCATTTCTCTGATGATTAGGGATGATGAACATTTTCTTAGGTGTGTGTTTGCCATTTGTATTTCTTCCTCTGTGAATTGCCTGTTTAACTCTGTGCCCCATTTTGTGAGTGGGGTATTTGTCTACTTATTGTTTAGACTTTTGAGTTCTTTGTAAATTCTAGAGATGAGGCCTCTATCAGTTGGATAACCTACAAATATTTTCTCCCATTCTGTGGGTATTCTATTGGCTTTGCTTATTATATGCTTGTCTGTAAAGAAACTCTTCAGCTTCATATGATCCCAATGATTGAGTGACTGTTTAAGAACTTGAGCCACTGGGGTTTTATTCAGGAAGTCTTTTTCCATTCCTATATCATGGAAGGTACTTACTAAATTTTCTTCCAGTAGTTTTCGAGTTTCTGGTCTTATGTTGAGGTCTTTGATCCATTTGGATTTGAGTGTTGTGCATGGTGAAATGTGTGGATCAAGTTTTAGTTTCCTGCATGTGGTTATCCAGTTTGTCCAGCACCATTTGTTGAAGATGCTATCTTTTCTCCAGTCTATATTGTTTGGGCCTTTGTCGAATATCAAGTAGCTATAGTTGCTTGGCCCAAAATCCGGGTCCTCAAGTCTATTCCATTGGTCTATGCTCCTGTTTTTATGCCAGTACCATGCTGTTTTTATAACTATGGCTTTGTAGTATAACTTTATATCGGGTATGGTGATGCCACCAGAGGTATTTCTTTTGCTGAGGATATGTTTGGATATGCGAGGCCTTCTGCCTTTCCATATGAAATTTGAGATCATTTTTTCTATGTCTGTGAAGAACACTGTAGGGATTTTAATTGGAATTGCGTTAAATCTATATATTGCCTTTGGTAAGATTGTCATCTTCACAATGTTTATTCTGCCTATCTAGGAGCATGGGAGGTCTTTCCATTGTTTCAAGTCCTCCTCAATTTCTTTTTTGAGAGTTTTTATATTTTCGTTGTATAGATCTTTTACTTCCTTGGTTAACGTTATTCCAAGGTATTTTATTTTATTTTTTGTTGCTATTGAAAATGGGACTATGTCCTTTATTTCTTTTTCTGTGTCTTTGTCATTTGCATACATAAATGCTTCCGATTTTTGTGCATTGATTTTGTATCCTGCTACTTTGCTATAGGAATTAATCACCTTCAGGAGTTTTGGGATGGAGTCTCTCGGGTCTCTTACATATACAATCATGTCATCGGCGAATAGAGCTAACTTAACTTCTTCCTTTCCAAATTGTATCCCTTTTATTTCCTTCTCCTGCCTTATTGCTTGGGCTAGGACTTCCAGAACTATATTGAAAAGCAGAGGTGAGAGAGGACATCCCTGTCTTGTTCCTGATCTCAATGGGAATTCCTCCAGTCTCTCTCCATTAAGTATTATTTGGGCCTTTGGAGCTTTGTATATTGCCTTTATTATATTAAGATGTGAACCAGCCATGCCGATTCTCTCCAATGTTTTGATCATGAAGTGATGTTGTATCTTGTCGAAGGCCTTTTCTGCATCTATCGAAATGATCATGTGATTTTTATGTTTAAGCTTGTTTATGTGGTGTATTACATTGACAGATTTTTGTATGTTGAACCACCCTTGTGTTCCTGGGATAAATCCCACTTGGTCAAGGTGGATAATGCTTTTGATGTGTTGTTGGATTCGGTTTGCGAGAATTTTGTTGAGGATCTTTGCGTCTATGTTCATTAGGGAAATAGGCCAATAGTTTTCTTTTCTTGTGGCATCTCTGCCTGGTTTTGGGATTAGGGTGATACTAGCTTCATAGAAGGAGTTGGGTAGTTTTCCCTGTTCTTCAATTGTGTGGCACAGTTTTAGGAAGATTGGTTTGAGTTCTTCCATGAAGGTTTGATAAAATTCGGCTGGGAATCCATCTGGTCCTGGACTCTTCATTTTTGGGAGGTTTTTTATTACTTTTTCAATCTCCATGAGCATGATGGGTTCATTGAGGTGATTGATCTGCTCTGAGTTTAGCTTTGGTAGATGATATGCATCCAGGAATTTATCCATCTCCTCCACATTTTCCAGTTTTGTGGAGTAGAGGTTTTTGAAATAAGTCCTGATGATTCTGCCGATTTCACTGATGTCTGTTGTGATCTCTCCTTTTTCATTTTGAATTTTGTTAATTTGGAGTCTTTCTTTTTTTTGCTTGATCAAATTGGCCAGAGGTTTGTCAATCTTGTTTATTTTTTCAAAGAACCAGCTCTTTGTTTTGTCAATTGCCTTAATTGTTTCCTTGGTTTCTAATTCATTAATTTCTGCTCTGATTTTAATTATTTCTTTCCTTCTGGAGCTCTTTGGGTTGGATTTTTCTTGTTTTTCCAATGCCTTTAGGTGGATGGTTTGGCTATTGATTTGGGATCTTTCTGTCTTTTTTATGAAGGTATTGAGTGCTATGAATTTTCCCCTGAGGACTGCCTTCATTGTGTCCCACAAGTTTTGGTATGATGTGTTCTCATTGTCATTCAATTCCAGAAATTTTGCAATTTCATTTTTTATTTCATCCACTATCCATTTATTGTTTAAGAGTGTGCTATTCAGTTTCCAGTTGCCGTTGGGGCTCTTGTTGGTTTTTTTGTTGTTGATTTCTAGGACTATAGTATTATGATCTGATATCATGCCGGGAATTATGTCGATTTTCCTAAATATGTGGAGGCTATCTTTGTGACTCAGTATGTGGTCTATTTTAGAGAATGTTCCATGGGCTGCTGAGAAGAATGTGTAGTCTGTGGATTTGGGATGGAAAGTTCTGAAGATGTCTGTTAGGTCTAAGTGCCGATGGATGGGAGGGCGGGGAGGGAATCAAAGAGTGGAAAACAGTAATCTGGACCCAAACGGCAATGGTACCATAAAATTCTACTTCCTAAAAGACAGACCAAATGGCTGAAACTTCACTAGACCCTTACAGGAAACACCTGAACCACAAGACACTGGAGAGCGTAGGATCAAGACTGACCTAAATCTCCTACATCTTCCCTCCCTCCCTCTCCCCCTCTCCCCTCTATCTCTCTTCTCTCTAACTCTTGTATATTAGTTATCTTTTTCCTCAATTTCTTAGTGGACACTGACCTGTAACCCCCACTTCCAGCTTGGGCCTACCATCCACAATGAGCTTTTGATCAGAGAAACCTACAAGGTTTCCCAAAACAATGACAGACTTCTGTCAGAGTACTTGATGACCCACCAAAGGCCAGTGATAAGACCCTATTGCTGAAGACTCCATACGCAGCTGACACGTAAAATGGAATGACATGGCTGGAAGCCAGGAGAGAGTCAGTCCCCAGACAGTCAGCGTGTCTAGTGCCAGAAGGCGCTACATAGGTGACTGGGGGAAATGACCAAGATCTGTCCAAGCAACACATTGTTTAACCTAATTAGCAACAAATAACCGGATGTGATGCCCACACAAGTGCAATAGTGGTACACAGCCATGGTGAGGAATCAATTGCTCTTGATTTGGCTAACTGATCCACTCAACGGTACTAGACCCTTAGCTGGAGCTGGGAAACAAGTCAGAACCATACCCAAACACAAGCCCACTCTACAATATCAAGCTACCATCAATCACGGGGTATAAGAGGGCCTACACCTATCAAACTGTCTATCAAAAAAGTAAGTGTTATCTCAATTTTCCAGGTGCTAACTTACTCTCCGTTGGAGAATCTGCTTCTCTTTTCCAGATAGATGCAGATCCTAAAAAGAGAGCTGCCCCAACATACCTCAAAAGGGGCCCAACTGAAACTAAGGACAACTGGTGAAATAAGCAAGGGTGATGTTTTCCTGTGAACTGGATACCAGCACAAAGGGGAAGGAGATCAACGCAGAGAAAAATCATCTCCTACCAAATCAGAGAGCCAAAGCCTCAGAGGTCCCCAACACCTCAGCACTGAAGCAGACCAAAAATGAACCCAACATGGCTCAGGGAAATCTTGCAGAAGAGGGGGCAGAAAGAATGTCAGAGTTACATGTTGGGTCATGATATGCAGAGACATTTATCATACTAATAACTGGGGGCTATCTCCACAATGCACGACCCATTTTCATTAACAAGGAGGGTCTAATGGGAGGGGGTAGATCACAGATGAGCCTAAATAATGGTACCAAACTGCCTGTATTCACTGAAATGAAAACTAATAAATTAAATTTTAAAAAAATAAAATAAAATAAAATACTAGAAACCCAACAAACTAAAAGATGTGAAGTAATTCTGAGAGCTGCCTTAAAATTGGGAAGATGAAACATCGTATGTCTTAGGGGAGGCAAGATAGAAATACTATCTTTGTGAGAGACAGTAAAGGAAGTGTTTATTATAGATTATGGACAAGGAAACATGGAAGTAAACTAGATGTCTACTTGTGGCATTTAAAAGGATGTTTTATATACATATGAATAAAATAGAGAATAATACATACTCAAATGAAAAGTTTAAAGTTTTACTCATAAAAAGTATATTCTATATTTCTGTTTCTCTACTTTAAAGAATTATCATATTTTGAGGAAAAGCAAATAAAAGTTAAGTGGAATATATGAGATGGACTTCTGGGTAAGATGGCAGCACAGGTGCCACACCAAAGCAGCCTGATGGGGAGGAATAAGCAGAAAAACAACAAAATAAACTTCTTCCAAAAAGTGAAGGTGTTTAAGAAATTATCCACCACGGCAGAGAAGTAGGAGAGACCTGGCGCTTCCAGAGACCACCGAAGCAGGCCGAAATGGCTGCAGCAGTGGTACAGGCCTGCATGGTCACCAGGCACTGCCTGAGCCACAGGAGAAACAGGTGAAGGGATTTTCCACTCACACCAGCCTCCTCACAAACTCAAGAAACCTGTGGGAGAAAACAGCAGGTAGCAGCTGAATGGCTTGTGAGGAAGAGAATCACGGGCACCAGCCACACAGCTCTGCACCTTCCACAGCTTCAATTGTCCCAATCACCAGTGCCAGAAAACCACTGGAAACCTGTGGAAAGGAAATCAACTACACAGCACAGAGCACAGGGAATCTGAGAAGCCACCAACAAAGCCAGACTACCTGAGCCCACAGCACTATAAAGAGGGACCCAAGCAGACATGTCATATAGCTGAGACCAAAGCCATCCCAAAGGGGAATGGGGCCTACTTACACCAGGTTAGTACCCACCCAAAAATCCTGGTACATAGTTCTGCAATGGAAGTG
Source organism: Jaculus jaculus (assembly GCF_020740685.1). Lineage (NCBI taxonomy): Eukaryota > Metazoa > Chordata > Mammalia > Rodentia > Dipodidae > Jaculus > Jaculus jaculus. The sequence goes on along the minus strand of NC_059107.1, from coordinate 69,966,035 downwards.
CTAATTGCACCTTCCATGTCAGAGCAAGATATATGTTAAATTTGATAGATTGTCAGATTTTCCATTCTTAAATATATTAAATATATTAAATATAAATATATTTTGGGGTTGTCCTTTGTTGCTTCCTTATTTATAATGCCTTTGTCTCTTCATTCATTCATGGGGGCAGGGTCTTACTCAGCATAAGATTGTAAAGCCACACCCTTTATAGACCACATATCTTATCCTCCCACTTAACAGGATTAAAGTTGTGGTGTAACACACATCCATAGGGACTTTGGCTTTGCTAGATAATTTGTTTGTTTCAATACCCACTCTTACATAAATATTCTGTGCTGGTTTTGATTGAATGTGTGTATTATTCAGTTGAATTTTAGAATTTGTCAGCATTTTGTTCCACCTGCTAGAGTACTGACATAGCAGGCAAACCCAACACCTAGGGTCACTTCTGCTTACATTGAGTCATTTAAGAGCTACACCTGGCACTGTAAGCTCCCACACAGAAGATATATAACATCATATTTACACATCTAAGAATAATGCAGATATATAGAAAACCCAAGCATCAAATTAACCCAAGATGCAAAAATCTCTTCATTGTACATGAAACACAACCAATATAGTTCCACAAAAAAATGATAAACCGATTAAAATGATCTCCAATGAGAATGATTTAGATAAAATTTCTGAGTTAGATTTCAAAGAATGATTAAAACAATGGTCAAAGAAATCAAAGGAATGGAAGATGCAGGAAACTAATTTAAAGAAATACAGAGGTCAATACAAGACATGAGTAAGGAAATATTTTTGTGTGTTGCATACAGGAAACTCACCTCTCCATAAAAGACAGACATTATCTTAGGGTGAAAAGATAGAAAATTATATTTCTTTCTTTTTTTTTTTAAATTTATTTATTTATTTATTTGAGAGCGACAGACACAGACAGAAAGACAGAGGGAGAGAGAGAGAATGGGCGCGCCAGGGCTTCCAGCCTCTGCAAACGAACTCCAGACACGTGCGCCCCCTTGTGCATCTGGCTAACGTGGGACCTTGGGAACTGAGCCTTGAACCGGGGTCCTTAGGCTTCACAGGCGAGCGCTTAACCACTAAGCCATCTCTCCAGCCCAAGAAAATTATATTTCAAGCAAATGGGCCTAGAAAACAAACAGATGTTGCTACCCTAATACATGACAGCATAGACTTCAAACCAGCATTAGTGAGGAAAGATAAAGAAGATCACTTTATATTAATTAATGGAACTATTCAACAGGAAAACATTATAGTTCTAAACATATATGCACATAACATGGGTGCTCACAACTTCAACAAACACTATTAGACTTGAGATCACAGACAACACCAAGCACAATTGTAGTGGGTGACTTCAATATCCCACTCTCATCAATTGACAGGTCATCCTGGCCAAAAGTAAAAAATAAAATAAATAAACAGAGAGACATTCAGATTAGATGATGTTATCGAACAAATGGACCTAACAGATATCTACAGAATATTTCATCCAAATGCTGCAAAATATATATATGTATTTTTTCTTAGCAGCACATAGAACATTCTCTAAAATAGACCACATTTTAGGACACAAAGCAAATCTTAACAAATACAGGAAAATTGAAATAATTCCCTATATGCTATCTCATCACAATGGGATTAAACTAAAAATCAGCAAAAAGAAGAACTACAGAGTATACAAAATAACAGGGACTAAACAGTACACTAATGAATGATCACTGGGTCATTGAAGAAATTTAAAAAAAAATCAAGAAAAATTTGTAGAAGCAAATGATAATGAGAACAGAACATTCCAAAATCTTTGGACACAAGGAAGGCAGTCCTAGGAGGGAAATTTATAACCTTAAGTGCCTACATTGAGAAATTATAAAGTTTACAAGAAAACAACTTAATGCTTCTCCTTAAGTCCTTGGAAAGAAAAGAACAAGGCAAACCAAAAATCAGTAGACAGGTAGAAATAATAAAGTTTATGGCAGAAATCGATGAAATAGAAAGAAAAAAAAATGAATGAATGAAACAAAGAGTTGGTTTTTTGGAAGGACAAACAAAATTGATAAATAAACCCTCAACAAATCTGACCAGATGAAAGAAAGGGGAGACACAAATTAACAAAATTAGAGATGAAGAAGGCACAATGCCAACAGATACCAAAGAAATTCAGAAAATCATAAGGACATGATTTAAGAATACATACTCTTCTAAGTTTGAAAATCCGAAAGAATGGTATGATTTCCTTGATTTATATGACCTACCAAAATTAAATCACAATAAGATACCTTTTAAACAGACTTAAAACAAGTATAGCATTCTAAGCACTTGTAAAATATCCCCTAACTATGGGTAGGATGCAATGTCTCCCCACAATGCACACCCCATGTTCCCCAATGGGGAGAGTCCCTGTAGAGGGGGGAGAATAGGGAGAGGGCTAACAATGATACCAACTTGACTGTATACATTGAGTACAAAATTAATAAAAAAATAAATAAATAAAAATTCCCCAACTAAAAAAAGTCCAGGCCAAGATGGATTCACTAGTGAACGTCACCAGACCTTCATGGAAGAGTTAAAACCAATGATTCTCGAACTTTTACATAAAATAGAAGGGGAAAGAGTTCTATCAAGGTCCTTCTACAAAGCCAGCATTACCCTGATAACAAAACCAGACAAAGTCAGAAGGAAAAATGAAAATTAGAGTTCAATCTTCCTCATAATCATAGATGCAAAAATTCTCAGCAAAGTATTGGCAAACAGAATACAATAATATATCAAAAAGATATTATTCATCCAGACCAAGCAGGCTTTATACCAGAGATGCAAGGATGTTTAAACATATGCTGTGTAATCCACTACATAAATGGACTGCACAACAAAAATCACATGATCATCTCAATAGATGCAGAAAAGGAATTCAACAAAATCCATGATTCTTTTATGTTAAAGTCTTGCAGAATATGGGAATAAATGGAGCATATTTCAACGTAATAAAGACTATTTATGAGAAACCTACAGCCAACATAAGACTAAATCAGGAAAAGCTTGAAGCTTTTCCACTAAAATCAGGCACAAGATAAGAGTACCCACCATTCCAATATTTACTCAATATAGCACTAGAAGTTTTAGTTATAACAATAAGACATGATACACTCATAAACAGATACAAATTGGAATGGAAGTGATCAAATTATTATTTGCAGATGATATGATTCTATATATAAGGTATCCTAAAGACTCTACAAAAAAAAAAAACCTGTAAGAGTAGATAAACACTTTTAGCAATGTAACAGGATACAAAATAAATACACAGAAATTAGTAGCTTTCCTATATACTAACAACAAACATGCAGAGGATGAAAATAAGGAATCACTCCCATTTACAATTTTCTGAAAAAAAATCATAAAGAATCTTGGAATAAGCCTAACCAAGGAAGTAAAGGATGTCTACAATAAAAACTTAAAACACTCAAGACAGAAATTGCAGAAGACGTAAATGGAAAGAAATTCCATGTTTTTGGATTGGAAGAACCAATATTGTGAAAATGTCAACCTTACCAAAGGTAATCTACCCATTTAATGTAATCCCCATTAAAATTCTGATGGCATTCTTCATGGAAATAGAAGAAAAACAAATCTAAAGGGCTGGAGGGATGGCTTAGCGATTAAGGTGTTTGCCTGCAAAGCCAAAGGACCCAGATTATATTCCCCAAGAACCATGTTAGCCAGATGCACAATGTGGCACATGCATCTGGAGTTTGTTTGCAGTGACTGGAGGCCCTGGTGTGCCTATTCTCTCTCTCTCTCTCTCCCTGTTTCCCTATATTAAATAAATAAATAAAAATAAAAAAATATTTTAAACACTAATAGTCTTTTGGAAGCACAAAAGAAACCCTCAAATAGCCAAAACAATTTTGGTCAACAAAAGTAAGGCAGGTGACATCAAACATACCCAATTTTAAGCTATGTTACAAAGCCATAGTAAAAAAAAAACAAAAAACATGGTATATGCACAAAGACAGACATAGAGGACCCAGATGTAAGTCCAGGTAGCTACAGCCACCTAAGTTTCAACAAAAATGCCAAAAACATGCACTGGAGAGAAGACAGCCTCTTTAACAAATGGTGCTGGAGGACCTGGACATCTATATGTACAAGAAAAAGTAGATCCTTATTTCTACCCATGCACAAGAATCCAGTCCAAATGGATCAAACACCTTAATATCAGACATGAAACCCTGAAACTGCTAGAAAAAAAGTAGGGGGAGTGGTGAGTAGGGGAAATTCATCAATGTATTGACATAGGCAATGACTTTCTGAATATATTCTCAGTTGCTCAGGAAATAAAATCACTAATCAACCACTGGGACATCATGAAATTGCAAAGCTTTTGCACAGCAAAGGATACTGTGAATATAGCAAAGAGGAAACGTGCAGAATGGGAGAAAATCTTTGCTCACTATACATTTGGCAGAGGATTAATATCCAAGATATACAAAAAACTCAAAGAACTAAATAATCAAAAAATCGAACAACCGAATGAATGGGCCATGGAACTAAATGAAAGTTTTGAAATGAAGAAATACAGATGGCATATAAACATCTAAAAAAGTGTTCTACATCCTTAGAAATCAGGGAAATGTGACTTTAAACTACTTTGAGATTCCATCTTACTCATGTCAGAACAGCTATCACCAAAAACATAAATAATACTAACCTTTGGTGGGTCATCAAGTACTCTGACAGAAATCTGTCTTTCTCTTAAGAAAACCTTGTAGGTCTCTCTGATCAAAAGCTCATTGTGGATGATAGCCACATGCTGGGACTGGGAGTTACAGGTCAGTGCCCACTAAGAAAAGGAAGAAAAAGATAACTAATATAAAAGAGTTAGAGAGGAGAGAGAGAGAGAGAGAGAGAGAGAGAGAGAGAGAGAGAGAGAAAGTTGTAGAAGATTAAGGTCAGTCTTCATCATACCCTTTCCAGTGTCTTGTGGCTCAGGTGTTCCCTCTCAGGGCCTGGTGAAGGTTCAGACATTTGATCTGCCTTTTAGGTTGTAGAATTAGCTTCTATTTTTCAGGTAAACAGAGATCCTAAGGAGATAGCCACCCCATCATACCTCAAAAGGGCCCAGGCTGAAACTAAGAACAACTGGCAAAACAAGCAAGGATGCTGTTTTCTTGGTGAAGTGGGTACCAGCACAAGGGTGAAGGAGATCAACACAGAGAAAAACCAACTCTTACCAAATCAAATATCCAGAGACACAGAGGCCCCCAACACCTCATCACTGAAGCAGACCAAAAATGAACCCAACATGGCTCAGGGAAATTTTGTGGAAGAGGGGACAGAAAGAATGTCAGAGCCACATGTTGGGTCATGATATGCAGAGAAATTTCTCCTACCCATTACTGTGGGCTAACGTCAGAATGCATGACCCATATACCTCAACAAGGAGGGGCCAGGGGGAGGGTGTAGGACATGGATGAGCCTAACAATGGTACCAAATTGAGTGTATTTGCTGAGTACAAAACTAATTAATACAAAAGTAAAAAAATAAATAACAATAAATGTTGGCAAAGATGTAGAAAAAGTAGAACCTTTCTACAAGGTTAGTGGGAATATAATCTGCTTCAGCCATTGTAGAAATCAGTGTGGAGTCTCCTGAGACAGCTGAAAATAGATTTACCATATGACCCAGCTATAGCACTCATATGCATATATCCTAAGGACTCTTCTTGCTATCTTAGAGATATTTGCACAGCTATGTTTATTGTCACTCTATTCACAGTATCTACAAAATAGAACCAGAAATGCATCCAACTGATGAGTGGATAATGATTATGTGCATGTGTACAATGAAGTTCCATTCAGTGGTAAGGAAAAATCATGAAATTTGAAGGGAAGTGGGTAGATCTGGAAAGAATTATATTAAGTGAGGTAACTCAGGACCACAAAGCTAAATGTTGCATGCTATCTCTCATATGCAGATACCAGTTACAAATGTTCAGAAGTTGTGTGTGAGTTTGAGTAAAAAATTGGTAGGAGAGGCCAGTCTGCAAGTAAAGGGCTATAAGAGAGGGAGGAGAAGGGAGGGCTTAAGGGGATAGTATTGTATACATGTAGTACACAAAGTACTGGGGGGTGAGACGACCTAAGTGAGCTCAGGGGAAGAGAGTGAGTAAAATAAGGGTGGAGACAGTTAATAAAAGTTCAAGATGTTGTGAATAGGTCATATTAAAATCTACTTTTTTTTTCCCTGCTCAGGAATTTATTTTTTATTTTTATTTTTAATTTTTATTAGCATTTTCCATGATTATAAAAAAAATCCCATGGAAATTCCCTCCCTCCCCCCCAAACTTTCCCATTTGAAATTCCATTCTCCATCATATTACCTCCCCATCTCAATCATTGTACTTACATATATACAATATCAACCTATTAAGTACCCTCCTCCCTTCCTTTCTCTTCCCTTTATATCTCCTTTTTTAACTTACTGGCCTCTGCTACTATTTTCCTTCTCATGCAGAAGCCCAATCATCTGTAGCTAGGACCCACATATGAGAGAGAACATGTGGCGCTTGGCTTTCGGGGCCTGGGTTACCTCACTTAGTATAATACTTTCCAGGTACATCCATTTTTCTGAAAATTAAACAACACATTAGTAAATTATGAATGAGTCAATGGAGAAATCAAGAAGGAAATAAAAAAATTTATAGGATCAAACGGTAATGAGAGAACAACATACCAAAATCTTGGAGACACAATGAAGACATCCTAAGAGGTAAATATACACTTAAAGCTATAGCCTTAAGTGCCTATATTAAGAAATCAGAAGGGTCACAAGTAAATGACCTAATGCTTTATCTTAAAGCCTTGGAAAAAGAAGAACAAGGCAAACCAACAATCAGTAGATGGGAAAAAATAATAAAGATTAGGGCAGAAATTTATGAAATAGAAATAAACTACTACAACAAAAAATATTCAAAGAATCAATGAAACAAAGAGTTGGTTCTTTCAAAGGATAAACAAGATTGATAAACACTTAGCAAATCTGACCAAAGGAAAAAGAGAAGAGACACAAATTCATAAAATTAGAGATGAAAAAGGTAACATCACAAGAGATACAAAGAAATTCAAAAAATCATAGGGACATACTATAAAACCATATACTCCACTAAGTATAAAAATCTGAAAGAAATGGCTAATATCCTTGATTTATATGACCTACCTAAATTAGATCAAGATGAGCTTAATTACATAAATAGACCTCTAACAAATGTGGTGATTGAAGCAATTATCAAAAATCTCCCAACTGAAAAAAGCCCAGGCCCGATGGATTCAATAATGAATTTTACCAGACCTTCAGAGAAGAACTAACACCATTGCTTTTTAATCTTTTCCATAAAATAGAAAAAGAAGGAATCCTACCAAACTCCTTTTATGAAGCCAGCATCACCCTGACATGAAAACCAGGCAAAGATAGAACAAAAAATAAAATTACAGACCAATCTCCATCATGAACATAGATGCAAAAATTCTCAACAAAATAATGGAAAACTTAATACAAGAATATGTCAGAAAGATCATTCATTCTGACCAAGTAGGCTTTATCCCAGAGATGCAGGGATGGTTCAACATACACAAATCAATAAATGTAATCATATAAATGGACTGAAGGACAAATTCATATGATCATCTCATTAGATGCAGAGAAAATATTTGACAAAATCCAACATCCTTTCATGATAAAAATCCTACAGAGACTGAAAGTAGAAGGAACATATCTCAATATTAAAAAAGACTATTTAGGGCTGGAGAGATGGCTTAGTGGTTAAGCACTCGCCTGTGAAGCCTAAGGACCCCGGTTCGAGGCTCGGTTCCCCAGGTCCCACGTTAGCCAGATGCACAAGGGGGCGCACGCGTCTGGAGTTCGTTTGCAGAGGCTGGAAGCCCTGGCGCGCCCATTCTCTCTCTCTCTCTCCCCCTCTATCTGTCTTTCTCTCTGTCTCTGTCGCTCTCAAATAAATAAAATATTTAAAAAAAAAGTTAAAAAAAAAGAAAAAAAAAGACTATTTAGGACAACCCTACAACCAACATATTACTAAATGGGGAAAAACCAGAAGCTTTCCAACTGATATCATGAACAAGACAAGGGTGTTCACTGTCCACACTTTTATTTAATATAGTTTTGGAAGTCTTAGCCATAGCAATAAGGCAAGAGACACACATAAAAGGGATAAAAATTGGTAAGGAGAGATCAAGTTATCATTATTTGCAGATTACATGATTCTATATATAAAGGACCCTAAAGACTCTACAGCAAATGGTTAGAGCTGATAAACACTTACAGCCATGTAGAAGGATGCAAAACAAATACACAGAAATCAGTAGCCTTCCAATATTCTAACAACAAACATGCACAGAATGAAATCAAAGAATCACTCCCATTCACAATTGCATCAAAGAAAATAAAGTACCTTGGAATAAACCTAACCAAGGAAATAAAGGATATTTACAATGAAAACTATAAGACACTCAAAAGAGAAATTGCAGAAGACACTAGGAAATTGAAAAACATACCTAGTTCCTGGATCAGAAGAATCAATATTGTGAAAGTGGCAAACTTACCAAAAGAAATCTAAACATTTAATACAAATTGATATCATTATCTTTTCTTCCTCTTATGATGGTCTTGTGTAGCTAGTGTCAGGCACTGTGAGGTCATGGATATCCAGGCCATTTTGGTCTGGAGGGAGCACGTTATAAAGGAGTCCTATAGTTCCTTTGGTTCTTGCATTCCTTCTGCTACCTCTTCCGCATTAGACCCTGCGCCTTGGAAGGTGTGATCAAGGTATTACTCAGTACTCTAGTCACTTCTTTTCAGTACCATGATACCTTTTGAGTTGTCCCAAGGTCACTGCCATCTGAAAAGAAGATTCTCTATCCAAAGTGAGAGTAGCATTAATATAAGGGTATGAATATTAACAGAAGTGCTTACTGGGCAGTTTGATAAGCAAAGTATATACATCTGGCCAGACAGCACCAGACGATACACCCCTAGGACTCATGACTACCCCTGTTTTAAGTTTTCAGTATCAGAGATATATTCCCTCCCATGGAGCAGGCCTGCAGTCCAATTAGAGGGCAGTTGGTTTCCACCATGATAGACATGCTACTATTGCACCCATTGGCCCTATGGCCTGGCTGGCCAATTAAAAGGATTGCAGTGTCCACTGTTGAATATGTGCACTGGTGGTATCACTTTCTGCCACTGACCTGCATGTGGACTTTCTGTCAGCTGGTCTACATGGAGGAGTTCCAGCAGGATTTCTCGGTGGCCTTGCAGCCCAAGTATATGGAGTCTTCAACAATAGGGTCTTACCATCTATTCCTGGTGGGAAACCAGGAACTCCAGCAATCGCCTATAATGTTTTGGGAGCTTCAGGGACCTCCCTGGCCAACAACTCACTGTAAGGTATAACATCACTGGCAGTGAAAATTTTCTAGCAACAATCTATGGCTCCTGATTGAGATGGGGAGGGGATATGATGGAGAACAGAATTTCAAAGGGGGAGTGGGGAGAGGGAGGGTATTACCATGGCATATTTTTTTATAATCATGGAAGATGTTCATAAAAATTGAGAATAAAAATTACAAGATTTGGGGCTGGAAAGATGGCTTAGCAGTTAAGCGCTTGCCTGTGAAGCCTACGGACCCTGGTTCGAGGCTCGACTCCCGAGGACCCATGTTATCCAGATGCACAAGGGGGCACATGTGTCTGGAGTTCATTTGCAGTGGCTGGAGGCCCTGGCATGCCCTTCTCTCTCCCTATCTCTATCTGCCTCTTTCTGTCTCTCTCAAATAAATAAAAAATAATAACAACAACAAAAAATTTCAAGATTTCAAAAATTCTAAGACAGGAATGACACACTTCTTAATAAACAACATACTATGGAAGAAATCAATGAAAAAATAAAAATATAATTCTCTGGGATACAGCCAAGGCAGTCCTAAAGTAATGTTTACACCTATCAGTGCACATATATACAAGAAATGACCTCACACAAATAACCTAGCAATAGACTTCAAGGCTCTAGGAAAGCAACAAGAAACCAATCCCAAACCTAATAAATGGAAAGAAATAATAGAAATGAGGGTATAAATTATTGTGACACTTAATTAAAAGTACACAGGATTAATAAACCAAAGAATTGTTCTTTGTGAAAATTGTTAGGATTGATGTCCTCTTAGCCAAAGAAATGAAAAAGAAAGACTGAGCAGATTCAAATTAATTTAATTACAGAAGGACACTGTTACAACAGATGCCAATGAAACCCAAAACATCATTACAGAATACTTCAAAACCTTATATCACAGAAGCTCAAAATCCTAGAAGGAATGACAAATTTCTAAATGAACCCCCTAAAGTTAAAAGTGGATGACATCAATAACTGTTACAGACCCAATACAAGCTTTCATACATACCAATGATGAACTTATAGAGAAGAATTCAAGGAAAATATTCCATTCAATACTTAGAAAGATAGTTAAACATCTTGTAACAAACCTAAACAAAATTATGAAATATCTTTATAATGAAAACTCCAAGACACTGAAAATAAAATAAAATAAAATATGACATTACATTACGGAAAGATCATCCATGCGTGTGGCCTGGATGAATTCACATTGTGAAAATGGCTACTCTATAAAAGCAATCTACAGATTCAGTTTAAATATCATCCAAAATCCAAGGATATTCCCATCAAGCTAGAAAAAAATAATCCAGGAATTCATATAGAACCACAAAAGACCATAAGTATCAAAACAATTCTAAAAAAAAAAGATACAGCTGGAGCTAACACAACATCAAATCTCAAATTATACTACAGGGAAATAGTGATAAGAAAATCTTTGTACTGGCAGAAAAACAGACATATAGATGAATGGAACAGAATAGTATACATAAAGTAATAAATCCACACTGCTTTGGTCATTTATTCTTTGGCAAAGAAAGCAATAAGATTGAGTAGACAGAAGGGGCCCAACTGAAACTAAGGACAACTGGCAAAATAAGCAAGGGTGATGTTTTCCTGTGAACTGGATACCAGCACAAAGGGGAAGGAGATCAATGCAGAGAAAAATCAACTCCTACCAAATCAGAGAGCCAGAGCCTCAGAGGCCCCCAACACCTCAGCACTGAAGCAGACCAAAAATGAACACAACATGGCTCAGGGAAATCTTGCGGAAGAGGGGGCGGAAAGAATGTCAGAGTTACATGTTGGGTCATGATTTGCAGAGACATTTATCATACTAATAACTGGGGGCTAACTCCACAATGCACGACCCATTTTCAATAACAAGGAGGGTCTAATGGGAGGGGGTAGATCACAGATGAGCCTAAATAATGGTACCAAACTGCCTGTATTTACTGAAAAGAAAACTAATAAATTAAATTAAATTAAAAAAAAAAAAGATTGAGTAGAAAAAAGAGCTTATCCAATAAATGGTGCTGGCAAAACTGGATGTCTACTTCCATAAGAATGAAATTAGATCCATACCTTTTACCTTTATAGATTTCAGTTTAAAGCAGATCACAGTCATCAATGTAAAATATAAAATGCAGAAAGTAATAAAAACTAAATAGGAAGCAGTGTTTTGGATAGGTCAGAACTTTTTGAACAGGGTTCAAATAACACAAGCAATAACTCCAACAATTAACAAGTGGGGCCACATTTGGTTATAAAGGTAATGCATAGCGAAAGTTACCATAAACAAAGTGAACAGATAGCTTGCACAATGTGAAAAAATTTTTCGCACCTACATTTCCAACAGGAACTATTATTTAGCATTTACAAAGAATTACAAAAAACACCAAAAATTTAAATCTACAAGTCTGTTGGGCTAATGATATGAACAGATAATACAAACAAAGAGGAAACCCAAATAGCCAATATGTGTTTTTTAAAAAAAAATGTTTAGCATCTCTACCCACCCAAGAAAAGTAACATCAAATAACTTTGGGATGCCATCTATTAGAATAAACTTCAGGTTGTTGGACAAACACCCCACCAGAAGCAGCTTATGGGAGGAAAACCTACAAAATCCAGCGTGACACAATCAATGGCCTAAGAAGTTGGCTCACTTCCATAAATACAAAGTAGAGAGTCACCACCAACAGTCAACACCACAAAATCCAAACAGCCTTGGCTCCAAACTGCTCTCCACACACCTTATGGCTGAAATCAAGACCCACCCCCAAACACACCTTAAGGCTAGACTCCAAGATTGGCCCCCAGTGACATGCCCCGTGTAGTAGGAATCTGTTCATTAGGAGTCCAAGTTGCAGGCTAAATTTTAAATTTTAATAAAACACCTGAGTCTATGGGGTCGTACATACAATCACATTCAAATAACCACACAATCTTATCCCTGTTTGAATGCCTATGAGCTAGAAAGTGGGCAACAAATGCTAGTGAGGATGTGGTGAAAGAGGAATACTTATCTACAGTTGGAGGGTGTGTGAACTAATATTCCCATTATGGAAATCAATGGAAGTATTTCAAAATGTTGGAAATATATCTCCCATATTACATAACTATACCACTCCTGGGCATATACCCTAGAGATGTACCCAATATATCTACTATAGAGATACTTACATATCCATGTTTACTGAGGCTCTATTTATAACAATTAAGAAATGGTATCATCCAAGATGCCCATCAACAGATGAGTGGATGATATGAATGTGGTACATATACACAATGGAGTTTTAGGCAGCAATATTGAAAAATAAATATTAAAATTTCAGAAAAATGGGTAGATTTGGAAAGAATCATATTACATTAAGTGAGTCAAACTCATGATGATCTAAAACCACATGTGATCTTTTCTATGCAGGTATTAGCATATAATATGTGTAAGTATGCATGTATATGTATGGAGGAAATGTCACATAAACTCATAAAGATAGAACTATAATCAAAAGTGATATAATAGAGGAGATAGAAGAAGGGGGAAGAAAGGGCAAAAAGATACATGCAATACAAGGGAAAGGGAAGTTTGGAGGAAGATGAAGAGGGGTATAGGAGGAGGAATGTGAATCAAAAATGAACAAAAGAAATTGTTCTTGAGAGTCCCTGTTTTGGAAGATACATGGGCAGAGTGAGTAGGCCAAAGCTCCTGTTTCCTTCCCCATCTCCAAGTTCCCTGGTCCAGGTACTCCTGCTGTTGGGTGGGGATGTCTGCACCCTGTTGTGGGCTAGAGAAACAGGCCTTTTGCTATAGATTCCTGATTGACCTGCCCCTGGGTCCACAAATATCTGTCTGTCTGAGCCAGAAGGTGCATGGACCACTATGGAGACTAGACTCTTGACCCTGTTCCCCAGCTTTCCAGCTCTTGGTTCCCCAAACCCTGGCTCCCCTGGGATGGAGAGTACACACAAGTGGATTGAGTATGCCAGTGACCCAGGTCCCCACATCCCAGTTCCTCAGTTACTTTTGGTACACTGGCAATTTCCACAATCTGCCTATCTGTGGTGATTATCCCATCTGACTACAACCATTTTCACATGGAAAACAAACCACTCACTGAATGAACAAATATTTGTGTCCTCCTCAATAAAATAAGACCTTTACCCTGAGATGGGTAGACCAAAACACACACGCACGCACGCACGCACGCACGCACGCACGCACACGCACACAAATAATAATAATGAAAGTCAGAAAGCTGACAGATCTCAACCAACGATGCCTAGCCCCACAATGGTAGTATCTAATAAAATCACAGAGAAGAAGAAAGAAATTGAGTAGCAAAATGAAAACACAACAAGCTATGAGACTGCAACAAGAGAATTGCTAAACTAGAAGCAAAGGATAAAACTCAACAAACACATAATTAAACTGAGGAGAATGGTCTGTTAGAGCACTCAGGTTTATCACTAGATTTAACTTAATTAAATAAAACCAGAGAATCCTCAAAAGAGCCATAAATATATTGAATGTGAGTCAACAAATAGAAGATGTCAATAGGCAGCTGGTTAAGCTGAATGAAGATATGATCAAATGCAAGAATGAGTTCCAGGAAGTATCAAGAAAATCAGATGTTGAACTGTAATTGTACTTCTAAAAGATATGGTCATGATTCAAAAACCATAACAGAAAACAAAAATCAAATTAATCTTTTAAAAATCTCTCCAGGGCTGGATAGATGGCTTAGTGGTTGAGCACTTGCCTGTGAAGCCTGAGGACCCCAGTTCAAAGCTTGATTCCCCAGGTCCCACATTAGCCAGATGCACAAAGGGGGCACACATGTCTGGAGTATGTTTGCAGTGGCTGGAGGCCCTGGCATGTCCATTCGCTCTCTCTATCTGCCTCCCTCTCTGTCGCTCTCAAATAAATGAATAAAAACAAACAAAATTAAAAATAAATAAATAAATAAATAAAAATTTCTCTATAACTGCTCACTAACAGAGCTCCTCAGGTGGCAGACAGAACTTCTGAGCTGGAAGACAATGCAGAAGAAATTGATCAGGAGTCCAAACAGTTGCTACATTGAAATTAATCATGAGATCAGAACATGGAAGTGTGGGATACCCTAAAAATGACCAAATGTCCAGATAATGTGTATAGAGGCATAGTGAACATATTCAACAGAAATTATTGAAGAAAACTTTCCTAATCACTCAAAAGAAAAGAGGCCAATGCAGTTCCAAGAAGCCCACAGAATACCAAACAGACAGGTCCAAAGAAGAAACTCTCCAAGGCACATCATAGGTAAGACTTTTACCAAAAGAGAGAGAGGGAGAGATAGCCAAAAGTAACAAGAGAGAAACAATTCCCTATGTACAAAGGCAGCCCCATCAGAATTACCACAGATTTCTAAATGGAAACCCTAAAAGCCAGAAGGACCTTGAATGGAACACTTCAAAGTCTAAAGAACAATTACTTTCATCCAAACTACTATACACACCAAAAGTATCCCTCATAATACATGGAGAAAGGAAAACTTTCCATGAAAGAAGCCAGTTCTTTGATTATATGAACACAAAGCCAAACCTGTAGAGAATACCTCAGGGAGTACTCCACACAGAAGAGTCACACAACTAATCTCAAGAGCTAACAAGAAGATCACAATAACAAAAAAGTACAAACCCCAAGAAAGCACAGAACCCAATTAAGCACCCATAATGGCAACTATTAAATCTAACCTCACAGTTATAACCTTAAATATTAATGGTTTAAACTCATCCATTAAAATACACATGTTAACAGAGCAGATCAGAAAAATGGACTCTTCCTCATCCTGTCTTAAGAAACCCACTTCATCACTAATGACAGATACCTCCTCAGAGTGAAAGGATGGAAAAATAATATTCCAAACAAATAGAGAAAAGAAACAATCATGCGTTACTATATTAATATCTTTCAATATCAACTTCAAAAGAAAAGTAATAAAAAAAGGACAAAGAAGCCAGTCGTGGTGGTGCATGCCTTTAATCCCAGCACCTTGGAGGCAGAGGTAGGAGGATCACCGTGAGTTCAAGGCCACACTGAGACTACATAGTAAATTCCATGTCAGCCTGGGGAAAAGTGAAACCCTACCTCGAAAAGCTAATTTTAAAAAAAGGGCAAAGAAGGCCACTTCTTACACATCAAGTGAATTAAACAACATGTGGACATCACAATCATAAATCTATATGCACCAAAACACAGGTGCACCACAGTTTATTATACAAAAGCTACTTCACAACAAAACAGAAATAAACACCATCAGCATCATAGGTGGGACTTTAATACTCCACAATCATCAATGGACAGATCATGCAAACAGAAAATCAACAGGGAAATAATAGAGCTCAACAACACCATAGATCAACTAGACTTAATCTACAGAACTTTCCACCCCAATTATACAGAATACACATTCTTTTCAGCACCCCATGGAAACTTCTTCAAAATAGGCCATATGTTAGGTCATAAATCATGCTTCCATAAATTCAGAAAAATTGATGAAATTCTTGCATCATATCAGATCACAATACTTTAAAACTAGAAATTAACAAGGACACATCAGGAACTCCACCAGCTCCTGAAGACTAAACAACCCTCTTTAACATAACATTTCTAGAATTGAATGATAATGAAAACACAACTTGCCAAAACTTATGGGACACAATGAAGGCATTCCTAATGGGGCTAATTCATAACACTAAATACCTTCATAACAAAGATGGTAAGATCCCAAGTTAATAACTTAACCCTCAGGTAAATGTGATAGAAAAACAAGAACCCACCCCTAAGAGCTCCAGAAAGAAAGGAATAACCAAGATTAGAGCAGAAATTAATTAATTGGAAACCAAAAATACAATTAAGAAAACTGAGGAAACAGAGAGCTAGTTCTGTGAAAAAAATAAACAATATTGATAAGTCCTTGGCCAGTTAGATAAAATTTGAAAAAGAAAAGTCTCAAATTAACACAATTGGGAAGGATAAATGAGAGGTCACAACAAATATCCAGGAAATTGAAAAAAAAAATCATTGGGACATACTTGCAAAGCCTCTACTCCACAAAATTGGACAATCTTGAAGAAATGCATGAATTCCTAGACCCATGCCATCTACCAAAACTAAACTCAGAGGAAATTAATTTCATAAACAACATATCACATTCATCAACTTTGTAAAGGTAATTTAAAACCTTCCCAAATAGAAAAGTCCAGGGCTGGAGAGATGGCTTAGCGGTTAAGCGCTTGCCTGTGAAGCCTAAGGACCCCGGTTCGAGGCTCGGTTCCCCAGGTCCCACGTTAGCCAGATACACAAGAGGGCACACGCGTCTGGAGTTCGTTAGCAGAGGCTGGAAGCCCTGGCGCGCCCATTCTCTCTCTCTCCCTCTATCTGTCTTTCTCTCTGTGTCTGTTGCTCTCAAATAAATAAATAAATAATTAAAAAAAAATAGAAAAGTCCATAACTAGCTGACTTGTTGGCCAAATTCTACCAAACTTTCATTGAAGAACTGGAACCACTTTTTCTCAAACTATTTCACATAATCAAAGGATAGGGATTCCTCCTTAACTCCTTTTATGAAGCTAGCATCACCCCAATACCAAAACCAGACAGTGTGACAAGAAAAGGACACTGTAGGCCTATATCCCTGATGAGCATAGATGCAAAGATCTTGAACAAAGTCCTCACAAATGGAATTCAATAACACATCAAAAGCATTATCCCTTTTGACCAAGAAGAATTCATCTAAGTACTACAGGGATGATTCAACATATGGAAATTGGTCAACATAAAACATCATATTAATAAACTTAATCACAAGAAACATATGATCATTTAAATAGATGCAGAGAAAGCCTTTGACAAAATACAGAATTGCTTCATCATCAAAACACTGAAAAGAATAGGCATGGGTGGTTTGTATGTCAATACAATAAAATCTACATATAAACCACCAAATTATACTTAATTAGGGAAAAGGTGAAGGAGTTCCTATTGAGATCAGGGATAAGACAGAAATGACCACTCTTACTACTGCTCTTCAACATAGTACTTGAACTCCTAGTCCAAGCAATAAGACAGGGGAAAGAAATAAAAGGGAAACAAATTGTAAATAAGGAAGTCAAATTAGCCCTATTTGCAGATGATATGACCCTGTAGTTTCCATCTTAAAAGTTTCCATCTCAACACTTCTAAAGGTGGCAGCACACAAAATCAACACACAATAATCAGTAGCCTTTCTATATGCAAAGGACAAATATACAGAATCAGAAATAAGCAAGGGTTCCCATTTTCAGTAGTCACACAAAAAATCAAATGCCTTGGAAAAACACTCACCATGAATGTGAAGACCTATACAATAAAAACATAAAATCTCTCAAAGAGAAATCGGGGAGGACTTGCGAAAATGGAAAGATCTCACATGCTCATGGAGAAGTAGAATTATTATTGTGAAAAAGCAATTCTACCAGAAGCAATGTAAAGATTTAATGCAATACCAACAAAACTTCCAGCATCCTTCTTCACAGAAATGGAAAAAAAAAATCTCAAAATTCATATGGAATAGCTGCAGAAACCAGATATCCCAACATATCCTCAGCAAAAGAACCACCTTTGGAGGCATCACTTTACTCAACTTAAAGCTATACTACAAAGCATGATACATGCACAAAAACAGACATATAGACCAATGAGGGAGAATTGAAGATCCAGACCTTAGGACAAGTAACTACAGCTACTTGATCTTGGATAAAGGTGCCGATCATGTAGACTGGAAACATCTTCAAAAAATGATACTGGACAAATTGGATAACACTTGTAGAAACATGAAACTATATATACTCATCTCCAGTACACAAAAATCAACTCCAAATGGAGTAAAGCCCTTGATATAAGACCTGAAACTCTTCAATAACTAGAATAAAAAATAGGAGAAACTTTCCATGATAAGAGTGGGGAAGTACTTGATGAACAAAACCCCAGCAGCCAAGGAAAATAAACAATATCTCAATCAATGGGATCTCATGAAGCTAAAAAGATTTTGCACAGACAAACGTCATAATCAGAACCAATAGATTACCAACAAAATGGGAGAAAGTCTTTGGCAGCTTTACCATTGGCAGAGGCTTGATATCTAGAATTTACAAATAATTCAAAACACTAAACAATAAAAAAAATCAAACAACCCACTCAAAACATGGGTCAGAGAACTTAATAGGGAGTTCAAAATGGAAGAAATACAAATGTATAACACACACTGAAGAAAATGTTCATCATCTCTAAGCATCAGGGAAATACAAATTAAAACAACTATAAGAGTTAACCTTACTCCAGTAAGGATGGCAATCATTAAACAATATAAGAATAAATGTTGGCAAGGTTGTGGGGAAAGAACACTCATATACTGTGGTGGGAATGCAAACTTGCATAGCCACTATGGAAATCCATATGGAGATTACTGATATTGATAAATATAGAGCTGTCAATGGACCAAGTTATTCTCTTACATGTCATTTACACTAAATAATACACGGCTCACTACAGATATATTTGCTCAACCCTGTTTATAGATGCTCAATTCATAATAGCTAAGAACTGGAATAATCTAGGTGTCAATCATTAGTTGAATGGATAACAAACTTGTAGTACATATACGCAATGAAATTCTACTCAGCACAAAGGAGAACTGATACAATGAATTTTTTAGAAAAATGGATGGACTTAGAACAGATCATATTCAGCAAACACACACACAATTACAGAAACAAGAATATCACATGTTCTCAGTCATCTTTGGTTCCTAACTTGGATCAGCTTGAGTTGCTGGCATACAAAATAGGCAACTCAAGGTCCAGACAATAAAGATGGAAGGGTTTGGGGTAAGGGAAAGGAAAGGTGGGGGAAAATAAACACAATAGTAACTCCAGAATTAACTGATACCATAGAAACCTTTCCTTGAAGGTAGACCAAAAGTAATAACCCTCAACAGCAGTACAGGGGGAGTACCTGAAAGAAGGGTCCTGGAGAGATTGGTTGAAGCTCATCTTTAAAACATTTTGGAGCTGGCTGTGGTGGCGCATGCCTTTAATCCCAGCACTCAGGAGGCAGAGGTAGGAGGATCTCCATGAGTTCAAGGCTACCCTGAGACTCCATGGTGAATTCCAGGTCAACCTGAGCTAGAGTGAGACCCTACTTCAAAAAAAAAAACCTGGAAAATATTTTTTGGCTCTGACCTGTAACTCCCAGTACCAGAAATAGGTACATTGACCAATTGATCAGAGAGACTTAAGAGGTCTGGAAAACAAGACAGGCTTCTGTCAAAGCACTTGATTACTCCCTGATATAAAAGGCAAGACTCTAATGTTAAACACACTATATGCTGCAACAAACAATACAGAGAGATCTGACTGGAATAAGAAACAGAGCCAGTACCCAGTTAGCCTGTCTAGTGTTGGATAGCACTTCATGAGCTACTGGGGAAAAGTGGCCAACCACAATGGTGTGAACAAACAGGAGGCTAAGCTACTCAGAAGCAACAAACCTGACAAAAAGTACACACCAGTGAAATGGTGGGACACAGCCTTGGTGGGTAATCAGTGGGGGCATAGGAAATGAGAATATATTGTCTTCTGTTTACTTTCTGGATGTACTTGCTACTTATCTTAGAATTGGGAATCTTCCTTTCTGGGCACTATACCTTTTGAAGTCAATGGCTTTTGTCCTTTGTCATGATACAGTAGAATTATCACTAAAGCCACTTTCAAGTTATGTTGAGAATTCAAATATAATCACATCAGGAAGAATGTATTATGAAAGTTCTCTTCTCGTTTGCAACGTACCTACTTAATCATGCAAAGGACCCTCCTCTTCTGCCTGTCATTCCTCCTCTCCACCCTCTACAGCAGAGGGTGTTCTTTCTTCCTGTGGCAGGGATGTCAAAAATGTACCTGGGGGCAAAGAAAATAATTACTTTCAGCCCTCTAATCATTTACCTTAGTGAAATATGTTTCATTCTTAAAAACTACAAAATTTATCATTCCTTTCTTTAAAGTTCTGCATATTTAAAATATGCCTATTATGTAAACCCAAGTTACATTAGGTTGTCATATGGTGAGAGCACCATAAAATTCTGAAAGTCCACAATAATGATTGCTGTCTTTATATTTAAATTTTAACAATGGCAAATAAATTGGTCTTCACAGATGCCCAATTTTACAGAATTTAAGTGTGAATAGGAATGTAAAATAGAGTTTTAAAGATAAGAAGTCATAATCTCTAAATGTAATCACTGTGAATAATACTTTGAAAAGGTATTTTAAAGTAATATGGTACAATCTTATCTTATCAGGACATAGTAAGCTTTTTCTCCACATCTCTCTTCAGTCCCTTTTACTCATGCAAAATTGCTATTAGCAGACTAATCACCTA
Organism: Jaculus jaculus; assembly: GCF_020740685.1. Classification (NCBI taxonomy): domain Eukaryota; kingdom Metazoa; phylum Chordata; class Mammalia; order Rodentia; family Dipodidae; genus Jaculus; species Jaculus jaculus. Next base: position 69,945,080 of record NC_059107.1, on the reverse strand, counting down.
GCCGATTTGTGAAGAAATTTGTGTATTTTGCTTTGTTGTCACATGACTCGGTACTTTTGTAAGTTGAATTTTTCCATAGTCACCTGTTGATAAAAATGTTCTGGGTGACTAGCTTAATTTTTCATTTCAGACATAGGAATTTAGACTGGATATTTAAACTCTATTACTTAGATAAGGGGAAGAAAAATAGAAGATAAACATACACCGTGTATGTATATCTACTATATATGCATGTATCATTCTTTCTATATGCATTCAGATTATAGTATATATGCATGCATGTATAAATATACTTAGATATTTAAAAGAATTATTGTTTAGAGATGCATTATAATGAAGCAATGATACTCATTAAAAGATCATATTTTTTGTTGGGCAGTGGTGGCACATGCCTTTAATCCCAGTATTTGGGAGGCAGAGGTATGAGGTTCACCATGATCTTGAGGCCATCCTGAGACTACATAGGGAATTACAGATTAGAGATTAGAGGTCAGCCTTAACTAGAGCAAGACCTTACCTTGAAAAAGCAAAAACAATATGCATACATATATATATGATCATATATAATCATTTTTCTAAAGAGATGAAAGGCTATATGTGAAAACATTCAAAACTATCTTTTAAATTAATTATATTTCCAAATATGTTCAGTTGTCAATGAGTGAGATTTTTTTATACAGTATATAATAACAGGAATAAAAATTCAGCAGTCAGTTTATATGCATTGCATATTTCTTATGATCTAATGTATTAGAAATTAATTGGAGCATGTTGTCTACCATAAGACAAACCTGTGGAGTGGATTATCATAATTCATCAAGAATAGTTTTTAGTGCCTAGAAAGAGGACAGCAAATTTTACAATTTTAAAAATGACTTGTCAGTATAAGAACATTATGAACCATAGGTTTGTAAAATTTGGAAAAGCAGCTAAAACTGTTTAGAAACAAATGTGACATGTTCTTTATCCATTTGGGGATGTTTGTTTGGCACTGTCTTTAATAGTTCCCAAGAAATACCTCAACAAAAATCTAAACTGGTATGTTTAAGATGTATTTTAATTTTTTCTATCTTTTGTTGCATGCATGTTGGTATGCATGTGATTTTTAAATTGTGGGCATGCATGTGTGAATATGGGGCAATCATGTGTGTGCAATTGTGTGCCCATGCACATTCATGAGGTGGTGAGAGAAGAAATCCACTTTTATTGCTCTTCTGCCTTATTTTTTGAATCAGGGTCACTAACTGAGCCTGGAGTTCACAATTTTCAATGAGTTTGGCTGATCGATGAGAACAAATAATACTCTTATTCTATCCTCTTTAGCAATAAAGTTACAGGTGTATGTGCTACAACCAACTTTTTTATGTGAGTGCTGGGCTAGACATCAGCTCCTCATGCTTGTGCAGTAAATGCTTTTAACAGTGGACTATCTCTTGAACCTGTATATAAAATATCTTAAATATCCCTTCTTCACTTGACTTTTGCATAAGTTGCATCATCTTCAAGTCTAAGTGTATGTTTTATCCTTATTGACATATAAGAAAAAATAAATAAGTGATAGAGTTATAGTCATTTTCACCTCTAGCATAATAAGATGCAGTATTTTATGTATGCACAAGCTTTTATAGTGCATATTATAAGATATATTAACATAAATAAAATACTTTTCACATTTTATTTTCTTCTATAAAACATCTCCTAATATTTATTCCATAATGCATTACTTTACTAAATACATGTCTCTATTTTCTAGAAGATCATTCTCCTGTTTTCTTTAGCCCTAAAATTGTGGGCTGGGGAGGAAAACAGAGACAATATAGCTTGATACCTCCTCATTCTTTGTAACCACCTTTCATACTTCAAGACATTTAGCTATATCCTTCCTAGCCCTAAAAGTTATTGGCATTATTCAACAATGACAACAAAAACAAAGCAAAACAAACACACTCTTATATATGTTTCTAATCATAATGAGGTTGACAAACCACTAAATGTCTCAAGTGGAGAAATTTTATTTCCTTTCTTAAATGACTTCAAACAAAATACAATCAGTTAAAAAGACAATAACCATGCTGGGAATGGTAATTCATGCTTCTAATATCAGCAATCAAGAGGCTGTAGGAGTATCATCATGAGTTCAAGCCCAGCCTGGGCTACAGAGTGATTTTCAGGTTAGCCTTAACTAGAATGAGACCATGTTTCAATACAAACAAAACATTGTTGAGGAAGAGGCAAACAGAATGTAAGCGCCACTGGGTGGGATGATATATTCTGAGGCACTGTTCCTCCACCAATACTGATTGACACATTTATGACTGTTGCAGTCAGATTTGCATTACTGGCAGAAATCACCCAATAAAGAGCATGTTGTGGGAGAAAAAAAAAGTTTATTTTTGGCTTACAAACCTCAGAGTAAGCTCCATGATGGCAGGGGAAAACTATGGCATGAGAAGAGGGTGGACATCACGTCCTTACCAAGTACCAAACACTGGAAAGGGGAGGCTGGACATAATATCCATAAGCCTCCCCCATCCCCACCAAACACACTGCCTCCATGAGGAGTTAATTCCCAAATTTCCATCAGCTGGGAACCTAGCATTCAGAAAATGTAAGTTTATGGGGGACACTGAATCAAACCACCACACACTGCCCCTAGTCCCCATAAACTGATAACCATACATGATGTAAAAAGCAATGCATTCAGTCCACTTTAAAAGTCCCCATAGTTTGTATCAATCCTAATGATCAAGCATTTCCATAGTCTGAGATCTTTTTAAGTGAACCATAATACCCTCCCCCAAAAGCAAAAAAAAAAAAAAAAAAACATAATGGCCAGACTAAACATTCACACTGCAAAACATGGTGTTGGACATAGCTAAGAAATACTCAAACAATACAAGATTTAAACAGGGGAAAAATCAAAATCTGTAGCTCCAAGTCCAGCAACTCTAGCCAGTGACAGGTCTCCAAGTCTGATAATTCTAACCAACAACAAGTCTCTGAAGTTCCAAGTCTGCCCCTCCAGCTAGGTTACTCACAGTCCTTGAAAACTTCATATGGGGCCAGCAGACCTCCTTAGCAGCTGTCTCATTGACCCATCATCTCTACTGCATTTCCATTGCAACCCATGGTTCATTGTCATGGCTCCATCAGGTCTCCATGCAGACAATCCTGCTTCACACTGCCAATGGCCATTACCAACACAAGCCCATGTTGCAAATTCAATGACCCTCTCTTTCCTTCATTTCTTATGCTTCATAACAACTGGTAGGATACCAATTTATTAATTCAGGGGGGGAATAAAGCAGACTTTAAAGAACAGGACACTCCTTCAGCATTCAGTCCTCTTCAAAAGATTGCATTCTTTCTGTTGTCCCAATGAACATCAGCTGGCTCAACCTCAATGGTTGTAATCTCTAAATTACAGCTGAAAGGGCAGCAGTTTTGGCCCAAAAGTTTGATTTTTTTTTTTCTGTGCTATTTCCCTCTGCTCACATCAGTCCATTTCTATGTAATACAACCCTGAACAAATTCTCAGGATATGAACATAAAAGCAAGCTTCTCACACAAATAGCTTCTAGCCCAGTCAAAGTAAAGCTCTTTCTTACCCTCACAAGCCAAACCTCAAAGAATATAGTTCTTAATGCATTCGGGTTTTTCAACTCTGGTTAGAATAGTCCTTCAAGATGTACTTACAGCACTGCAAAACATCTATTAGGCCAAGGTCTCAAATTCTTCCACATTCCTCTTGAAAATAAGCTGCAAAAGGCAGAGCCACACAGTCAGGTATCTAAGAGCCAATGATCCAACTCCTGGTACCAACTTTACTATTGTAGTCAGGTTTTCATTGCTGGTAGAAAGCAACTGACAAAGAGCAGCTTGTGGGAAAAGAAGGTTTATTTTGGTTTGTAGATTCAAAGGGAAGCTCCATGATGGAAGCGGAAAATGATGGCATAAGCAGAGGGTGGACATCACCCCATGGCCAACATAAAATGGACAATAGCAACAGGAAAGTGTGCCAAATACTGGTAAGGGGAAACTGGCTATAATATCTATAAACCCATCCCAACAATACACTGCCTTCAGGAGGCATTAGTTCCAAATCTCCATTAGCTGTGAACCTAGCATTCAGAACACCCAAGTTTATGGGGGACAACTGAATGAAACGACCACAGTGACGCTACAATGATCACTGATAAGCCCACTTAGGATGACCATCAGAGGAACAGGAGAAAGAGCAGACATACGATTACAAATCAATGGTAATATGACCAATATATATGTGAATATAATAAAGTTTTCAATAAGAATAAACAAACTAATCAAACAAAAAGTAGATGAAAACAACAAAAGTTTCAAAATGTTCTTTCTTTGCTTAAACCCAGAGCCTCATGGATATGCATTTCTAACAGTGTCTTTAACATATATGAGTTCTGTAGGAGGAATCCATTCAATGAGTGAAATTCATGTAAATGTGAATTCATGTCCACTCCTCTCCAGTCCCATTATCAACCCATCCTTCCTAAATTTCAACAGCAATCCTCTATTTACTCTTCCATATCTGGTCTCCTATCTCTTCCCCAAATTGTTTCTGAATATAATTCTAAATAAATTGAGTCATTGTTTTTCTCCTTTGTTTCATTATATTCTCCTTTATTTATTTCTTCCCCCCCCCCAAAAAAAGTGTTATCTACTGTGTAAAGATGACCCTTGGCTTCTTACAACTCAGCAAATGGACATAATAACACACACACACACACACACACACACACACACACACACACACACAGAGAGAGAGAGAGAGAGAGAGAGAGAGAGAAGGAATTTTCAATTTGTTTTAAGGTTAGAGTTTCAGATAGAGTGTGCCTAAATGCATTTGGGAAACAGATTAAATTGTTGTCAAGTGTAAAATAGGTCCTCCCTGCTACAGAGGAGACAGCAAAGGGAAGGTAGGGTGTGAGGTCATTGGAAGCTGGTTCTCCAAGCATCCTTAAGTTATGTTAGGATGTATGCATTTTACCTTGGAAGGCTTTTTTATTTATTTCCTCTTTATCTAACCTTCACACATTAGAAAGCCTTTTTTTTTTTTTTGTCACCACCCTGCCCAAACAAATAATTGCTGGATTTTCTCACTCTTATTTCTTTGACATTTATAGTCTATCACACTTACTTTTGTGTTTTGTGCCTATTTTCTGCTTATTTACTTATTTTAAGTGTGGTTTTGACTTAACTTCGATTTACTTGAAATAAAAATGAATGGGGGGTGGGGGAAGAGGAACTCTCATCCAATATTGATGGGAATGCAAATTTGTACAACCACTATGGGAATCAATATGGAGATTCCTGAAAAGGATGAATATAGAGCTGTGAACAGACCCAGTTATTCCCATACTGGGCATTTACCCTAAATGCTCCATGCATCACAACAGAGATATTTGCTCAACCATGTTTATAGCTGCTCAATTCATTATAGCTAAGAATTGGAATCAACACAGATGCCAATCATTGGGTGACTAGATAATGAAGTTGTGATACATTGGAATTCTATTCAGTAGTAAGAAAAAAAAAATGATACAATGAAATTTATAGAAAAATGGACAGACTTGGAAAAAATCACACTCAGCGAACTCACACAATCACAGAAAGACAAATGCCACATGGTCTCATGTATCTGTGGTTTCTAACCTGGACCTGCTCAAGTTGCTGACATACCTGACAGACAACAACTCAAGGCCCAGACAATAGGGATGGAAAGTATTTGGGTGAAGGGAAGAGAGTAGGGAAATACAAACACAAAACTAAATCCAAAATGAGCTGTTACCATAGAAACCTTTATCCTTGGAGATAAGCCTAAAATATAAAACCTTAAATGGAGTAAGTAAGGAGCACCTGAAAAGCAGGGCCGTCAACAGGGTGGGATAAAGCCCAACCTTAAAAGAATTTGTTTTTTCTGTCTCTAGCCTGTAACTCTCAGTACCAGAGATTGGTTGCTACTCACAATGAGCTGATGATGTTTGGAGAGATCTATGAGGTCCCCAAATCAAGACTGCTTTCTGTCAGAGAACTTGATCACCAACCTGAAATCACAAACCAAAATCTACAAACCCTATTGCTGAAGACACTATATGGTGCTGACATACAGCATGCAGAAATCTGGCCATACTCCAGAAGAAAGTCAGTCTCAAGATAGTTAGCCTGTCTAGTTCTGGAAAACTCTATATGTGCTACAGGGGAAAAGTCACCAACAACAGTCTGAGAAACCTTAAGTCTAAGCTACTCAGATGCAAACATATTGACAGGATGTAAATGTCAGTACAAAAGTGGCCCACAGCTTTGTTGGGTAACCAATATCTTTCTAGTTGGCTAAGAGATCTATTCAGTGCACAGGAACCCATATCACGAACTGGGAACCAGATCAGAATCCTATGGAGACAGATTAAACTTTCCAGTGTGAAGCTCTCACCAGTTGTGATGGTTTGATTCAGGTGTCCTTCATAAACTTAGGTGTTCTGGATGCTAGGTTCCCCAGGTGATGGCAATGGAAAATTAAAGCATCCTGGAGGCATTTTTTTTTTTGGTGGGGGGTTGTTATATCCAGCTTCCCCATGCTAGTGTTTGACACAGTCTCCTGTTTCTATTGTCCACCTTATGTTGGCAAGGGCATGATGCATACCCTCTTCCTGTGCCATCGTTTTCCCCCACCATCATGTAGTTTCTCCTTGAGTCTGTAAGCCAAAATAAACTTCTTTCCTCCAAAATCTGCTCTTGATTGGATGATTTATGCCAGAAATGTGAACTTGATTGCAACAATAAAGTGGTACCAAGGAGTGGGATTGCTGCTAGACTGTGTGGCTATGACCTTTTGCAGCTCATTTGCAAGAGGAATATGGAAGGATTTGAAAATTTGGTCTAAGAGATGCCTTGCATCTGTGCTGTAAGTACAGCTTGATGGACTATTCTCATCAGAGCTGAAATAACTGAATGCAGTAAGAAATATGGACTGTGAGATTTGGCTTATGAGGGTTAGAAAAGCTTTGCCTGGACTGGGCTACAAAGAGTTTGTATGAGAGGTTTGCTGTTATAGCCAGATCCTTAGAAGTTGTACAGGGTTGCACTGCGTAGAAATGGACTGGTGTGAGAAGAGGAATGTGGCATAGAAAAATATGAAGTCTTCGGGCCAAAACTACTGCCCATTCAGCTGCTTTGAGATTGGGCCAGCTGACCTGCATTGGGGCAACAGGAAGAATGTAGAATCTTTTGCAGGGACTGAGTGCTCAAAGAGTGTCATGTTCTTCAAAGTCTGCTTTAGTCCACCCTGGATTAACAAATTGGCACCCTACCTGGTGTTGTGGATTATACGAAATGCAGGAAAGAGGGTCACTGAGCTTGCAACATGGTCTTGTGTTTTGGAAATGGCCATGGGCAGTGTGAATCAGGATTGCGGGATGCCTTCACAGAGACCCAGTGGAGCTGTAAGGATGAACCATGAGTTGCAGTGAAGACCCAGTGGAATTGCCAGGACCACGAGATGGCTACTAAAGAAAGCTGCCAACCCCAAATGTTTTCCAGGACTGTGAGTAGCCTAGCTGGAGGGGTGGAATTGGAACTCCAGGGACTTAAACTGGTTAGAATTATCAGACTTGGAAATTTGTCACTGACTAGAATTGTTGGACTTGGAGCTACAGAGATTGATGTTTGCTCTGCTTAAATCTTGTGTTGGCTGAATATTTATTTGCTATTCCCAATGTCATCCTTTTCAGTATGAGTGTTTATTCTGTGCCATTTGGGATTTGGGGGGATTTTTTGGTATTATGGCCCAGTTAAAAGATCTTGGACTATGGAGATATATGTACATCATTGGAAATTGATAAAAACTATGGGTACTTTTAAAGTTGGATAAATGCATTGCATTTTATATCATGTATGGTTATCAGTTTATAGGGTTCAGGGGCAGAATGTGGTGGTTTGATTCATGTGCCCCTCATAGGAGTTCTGGATGCTAGGTTCCCCAGATGATAGAAATAGGAAATTAAAGCCTCCTGGTGGCAGTGTATTGTTGGGCACAGGATTTTGGGTGTTATAACCAGTTTCCCCTTGCCAGTGTTTGGCACACTCTCCTGTTGCTATTGTCATGCCAGGACATCATGTCCACCCTCTGCACATGCCATCATTGTCCACTGCAATCTTGGGGCTTCCTTTGAGTCTATAAGTCAAAATTAACCTATTTCCCCCAAATTTGCTCTTGATCAGATGCCAGCAATAAGAACTTGACTGCAACATTAGTCTTTGGCTAGCAGTGGGGTTACATACATCAAATTCTTCCTACATTAATAATTCTTATGACATTTAAACTAGTCTGACTTCATCTCTGGTGGAGAATGTATTTGTCTTTTTCATAAGGTAGCAAATCCAGAGGGGATAAACTACTCTTTGCACTTCAGGCAAGCCACAGCTGAAACCACAGAGGAATTGGGGAGATGAGCTTCCATGCTGAACCTGATAATCAATGTCAGGGTGTAGCAGACAAACTCTGAGGATGCTCAACACATACCAAAGCAGAAATACAGAGGCTCCAAAGAGCTGATCACTGAACTAGACTTAAATCTCACTCATCACAGCTCAGGAAATTTTGCAGAAGAGGGGACAGAAAGATTGTAAGAGCCACAGGTTGTGACATCATGCCCAGAGGTACTCCCCACCCCCAAATAACTGAATGCTGCTCCTACAGTGCATGAACCACAACCCCATAGGGAATATCTGCAACCCAACTGAGTGATGTCCCTAGTGGAATGGGGACAGGGATGAGGGAAAAGAGAGTGCCAACACATGGTGAATCCATATGAAATATGCTGTTAATAATAATAATTTAAAAAAAATTAAATTAAATCAAAATAAAATAAAATAAATGAACAGGGAGATTTTTTTTCTCAGAAGAATTTATGGGTGCAGTGGTGTCAGAGAGGGGAAGAGTCTGTGAAAGAGGAAGACTAGGTTGGCAGACCTATAGCATGCACTGAAACATGGAGGCATTTCACAATTGTCTGCAGAGGCCTGTGTGTACACAATGCCAGGAGCACAGTGTGAGCTCCCCGATATTTTCAGAAAGGTGCCTCCTGAAGACCACAGTGGATTTCAGATGAGCCCGTGTGACCCCTGCCTGGGCCAGCCTGTTAGCTGTTTCAGGGATTTTACTCTCTGTTTAGCACATTTGCCAAATATGTTCCAGTATGTGACTACCAATTTTGGAGTTCTGGAGTTTCTCAGTTCATAGTCAAAGAAAACATAGCTATTTAAAGTTAAGGGCCCACCTTTATAATGGACTTGTTGGTATTATATCATATTTCACACAATTCAATGATCAATTATATTACATTATGTATGACATTCTCTAGAGTTGTAATAATATCAATATAGTGATATAGTAAAGATAACATTAGAATTAAAAAGCTATGTCATATATATATATATATATATATATATATATATATATATACACACACACACACAGAATTATTATATTATTATATTCAATGTGCTGTTTTAATTATATGATATATTGTATTACATCATATATTAAATTGTATTGAACTTATATATACTATATTATTTGGATTTAATATGCATATTTATTTAAACTATTTTCTTCACCTTTTAGTAATCTTTAATTTTATATGTAAAAGTTTGTATTATAGAGCTGAGAAGATGGCTCAGCTCTTAAAGGCACTGTAAAAAGCCTGTTTGTAAGCCTGTTTGTAAAGCCTGATGGCCCAGGTTCAATTCCCCAGTACCCAAGTAAAGCCAGAGGCACAAAATTGCACTTGAGTGGAATTGGCAGCATCAAGAGGCCCTGGTTTTTATTTTCTCTTTTTCCCTCTCCCTCCTCCCACCCCCCCCCACACACACACCCACACACATACACAAACATAATCAAGATGTATTATCTCATTAATTAAGCTATTTAAATTTCTGAAGTCCTTGCTAGCTCCACTTAGAATTTATCTCTCCCTTTTTTCTTACTTATGTTCTTTCTGTGTCTTTGCTTTTACTTTATCTCAACTTAGTCCTTCTTTATCTTCTGAATTTTTATGGGTATAAACCCTATCTGTACAGGATATCAGTTAAATGATCCTGGAAAATTGAATGTTACTGTTCCTTAGTCATTTTATTTAAAACTGAATAGTACTGGCATCCATTTCCAGGAGTTCATGATGTTAGATTTCCTTAGAAATACAGTTAATTTTGAATTATCAGCCAAAGCATAATTGTTATTGTTAGTGCCCTTGATTAGTGTTTGAATTCCACTTGGGGCATAAACTAATACCTTTCCACAATATTCCCACATCACTGTTGGAAGGCCTTAATTTTCTTGTTTCTCTATTTATTTCTGGACCCAGTATTTCTACTTTTGACTATAGCAACTTGATACCTATTTTTAAAGATATAACTCTATTTCTTCTACGAACTGTTTTTTTTTTTTCTTCTTTTTTTCTATTTCTTCTCCAACCAATTTGTGTCCTTACAACCCGGACAGTACATAGGTGTTCCACACAATTTAGCACTCAATTATACTCTAACAGTCAGATTTTTGTCATGTTTTATAATCATTTTCTTAAATACATTGTTAACTCCTGAGGGCACCACATGGGAAGCTATTAAAATTGTCACAAAATTTAGCTCAACTTTGGATTCTGAGTGGGCTGCAGACAAAAATTTGATGAGTCATCTATCCACTAGTTTTTGACCATGCACTAAACATGATCCACTTTCGAAGTTGTAGCTTAGCAGAGTGGACTAAAAAATGATTGCATGCCATTCTTAGGAAATAAAGCATTATATGCAATGAACATAAATGGTAGATTCTCAAGAAATAAGCCAAAATATATAAGGCTTGAAGGTAATAGATAAAAAGTAGTGAGAACAGTGGGTGAGCAGACTGGGTCTGAGGTGAAATGCCCTTTTTAGAATTGGAGCTTTATTAGAAGAGTTGTAGTGCTATGCCAAAGGAGTCATGGTGGGGTCTGTAGTGTGAAGAGAGAAGAGAGATGAGAGAGAGAGAGAGAGAGACAGAGAGAGAGAGAGAGAGGGAGAGAGAGGCATTGAGACTCTTAATGTCCTGGCAGCAATGTGTATTCCAGTGACTACATCTATGTTCTACCACAGGGAACCTCCTCAAATTTTGTTGGGTCTTTGTAGATATTGTTCTAGGAAAGAGGGAGATGGTATTGCTCAAGTCCTAGGTGCCACATAGCCAGATTTCAGAAGACTGAGGCTGTTATTCCAGTAGCAGTACAGATCCTCTCTCTGGCCACCATTCAGGTAGTCTGGATCTGTATTTATGTTAAAGGTGATGAGGATCATTTATTTTCAGCAACATCTTGAAACACAGCATATGTCTAGGTGACTGGAACTTTACCTTCACACTGTCTATTCTATTGTGCAGGTGTGAGAGGCATGCTGCCATGGTATGTGGTATACAGCAATCAGTTTGTAAGGGAATGAGTAGAGCAGGATTGCGGAACTCTACTGAGTATAGACAGTGAAGTATGTTTTAGAAATGGTATGCATATATAATGACACAGAACAAAACTGAATGCTCTGACCTTCTAAAATAATCATGATAATAAACAATGGTTTAGTCCAACTCTATGTATCTATGTAGTTATCTATCATCTCTGTATCCATCTATCTATCATCTATCTATCTGTCTCCTATCTATCATCTATCTATACATCATTTATAAAACTCTCTCTCATAAGAGGAGGAAAAGATCATGACATCAAAATAAAAGAGAGACTGATTGAGATGGGGAGGGGGTATGATGGAGAATGGAATTTCAAAGGGGAAAGTGGGGGGGGAGAAAGTTATTACCATGGGACATTTTTTATAATCATGGAAAATGTTAATGAAAATTGAGGAACAAAAACTATCTCTACCTAATATCTATCCCCAAATTTAAATACATAGGAATAAATCATGCATATACAGTCTCCTTATGTATGTCCAAAGAAAATTTTCAATGTGAAGATTTACTTTTATTATTAGAATACACTTCTTATATCACAGATCCAGTGGGTAGAATGAATGTATTAAAAAAAAAAAAAAAGAAGCCATGGGCCAGGTGTGGTGGTGCATGCCTTTAATCCCAGCACTCAGGATGCAGAGGTAGGAAGATCACCATGAGTTCAAGGCCACCCTGAGACTACATAGTGAATTCCAGATCAGCCTGGACTAGAGTGAACCCCTACCTCAGAAAACCAAAAATAAAATAAATTTCAAAAAAGAAGAAGCCATGTAGTAATTTTAAAATATTTCTTTATTTATTTTTGGGAGAGAATGGGTGTGTGGCCTCATGTCACTGCAAGCAAACTCCAGCTGCATGTGCAACCTTGTGCAATTGGCCTACTTGGGTACTGGAGAATCTAATCTAGATCCTTAGCCTTCATAGACAAGAAAGAGGCTTAATTTTTAAGCCATCTCTCCAGCCTGCTTGTAGTATTTTTGTCACTAGAAACTATTAACAAGTATATGTCTCAATAAAAACACTGCCAGTCTCTTATTTACCTATCTCCCTCATTCTCTTCTTTCCCTCTTCCTCACTCCCTACCTCTTTTCTGTCTCTTCTTATAATAAAGTTCTAAATTCAAGACAAGAAAAACATTGTCAAAACAAAACAGAAAACCTTCACTCCTCCTTCAGGGCATAGTGACTCTCATGTTAATAGAATGCCACATTATCTGTCAGTGTTAATTAGAAAATATTTTATTTTTACAATATTTTTATTAAATGAATTTTACTAAATGACATGAAAATGTTTGAGTACTAAAAAGGTTGGTTAGGTTTGCTGTTTTGAGCTACAAAATTTGGTTATTCTGTTTGATCATGAGTTAAGTGATTCAGTAAAAAGTGGTAACTGATTTCAAATTTATCAAACTGATGTATTATGTTCTAGGAGATATGCATTTGTTTTATTTAACACAATAATTTTCTTTAACAGAAATATTTGAATTGAAATTTCTTACATATTAGAAATACTTTAATAATGTAGCTTTATATTGAAATTATATTTAGTATTTACATAAGTAGTGTACATAAATATTTACATAAGAAGGTTACTTTTAAAGACTAAAATTAAGTAAATTTGATTCTAAAAAGAGTGGTTGAAATAACATTATAATGTTTATTTTAAGGGTGAGAAAATTATTTAGAATGCAACCAGCATGTGGATTTTTTCATTAAAATTGAATTTTTTATTAATTAGTTTTGTACTCAGTTAACACAGTCAAGTTGGCACCATTGTTTGCTTCTTCCATGTCCTACCCCATCCCACTAGCCCCTCCTTGTTGAGGTATATTGGTCATGCATTTTGGAGTTAGCCCACAGTTACAGGTAGGAAAAATGTCTCTGGTATCATGACACAACCTATGTCTCCGAAATTCTTTCCACACCCTTCTGAGCCATGTTGGGGTCATTTTTGGTCTGCTTCAGTGATGAGGTGTTGGGGGATTCTGTATCTCTGGGTATCTGATTTGGTAAGAGTTGATTGTTCTCTGTGTTGATCTACTTCATTCACCCTTGTGCTGCTACCTGGTACAGCAAGAAAACAACAACCTTGCTTGTTTTGCCAATTATTCTTAGTTTCAGCTGGGGCCCTTTTGAGGTATGATGGGGTGGTTCTCTCCTTAGGATCTGTGTCTATCTGAAAAAAAGAAGCAGATTCTCCGATTGAGAGTAAAGTTAGCACCAGACAAATGGGATAACCCTTATATTTTTTAGAGATAATTTCATAAGTGTAGGCCTTCTTGTAGCCCATGATTGGTGGTAACTTGATAATGGAGAGCGGGCCCATTTTTGGATATGGTTCTGACTTGTTTCTGAACTCTAGCTATGGGTCATGTTCCACCAAGTAGATCAATTAGCCAAATCAAGAACAGTTAGTTTCCCACCTTGGCTATGCACCACTATTGCACTTGTGTGAGCATCAAGGCAGGTTATTTGCTGCTAAGTAAGTGAGACCATGAGTTGCTTGGACAGATATTGGTCATTTTCCCCCAATTGCCCATGTAGCACCTTCTGGCACTAGTTGCAGTTCCAGCCATGTCATTCCATTTTACTTGTCAACCACATATGGTGTCTTCAGCAGTAGGGTCTTACCACTAACCTTTGGTAGGTCATCAAGTACTCTGACAAAACTCTTTCTTTTAGGAAACCTTGTAGGTCTCTCTAATAAAAAGCTCATAGCCACATGCTTGTACTGGGAGTTAAAGGTCAGTACCCACTAAGAGAAGGAAGAAAGAGATAACTTATATAAAAGAGTTAGAGAGGAGAGAGAGAGAGAGAGAGAGAGAGAGAGAGAGAGAGAGAGAGAAGCTGTAGGATATTAAGGTCAGTCTTCATCATACCCTCTCCAGTGTCTTGTGGCTCAAGGTGTTCCCTCTAAGTGCCTGGTGAAGGTTCACCAATTTGGTCTGCCTTTTAGGATGTACAATTTTATGGTACCATTGCCGATTGGTTCCAGATTTGTGTACTCCATCCCTCCCTTGCCTTCCCCTCCATCCCCAGCCACCCTATTGTCTAGTCCTTGACATTCTTGCTGGGTATGTTGGCATCTTGGGTAGATTAGGGTTAGGTGCTTTAGATGAGTGATTATCTTTCTGTGATTGGGTAAGTTCACTGAGAATGATCTGTTCCAGGTTCAACCATTTTTCTTCAAATTTCATTGTGTCATATTCAAATATATGAGGTACAAATTTCATTGTGTTGTTTTTTCTTATTGCTGTATAGAATTCAATTGTGTAGATATACCACATCTTAGTTATCCATTCTTCTAGTGATGGACATCTGGGTTGATTACAGCTATTAGATATTACAAATTGTGCTACTATAAACACGGTTGAGCAAAGCTCTCTGGCCTGTGCTTTGAGGGCTTTAGGGTAGATGCACAGTAAGGGAATGACTGGGTCTGTTGATATCTCCATAGTCAGCTTTTTCAGGAGTCTCCATATTGCTTTCCAAAGTGGTTGTACCATCCTACATTCCCACCAACAGTGGATGAGTGTTCCTGCTTCTCCATATCCTCTCCAGCATTTATTTTCATTTGATTTTTTGATGTTTGCTATCCTTATTGGGGTAAGGTGGAATCTCATAGTTGTTTTAATTTGCATTTCTCTGATAATTAGGGATGATGAACATTTTCTTAAGTGTTTGTTTGTCATTTGTATTTCTTCCTCTGTGAACTGCCTGTTCATCTCTTTGCCCCATTTTGTGGGTGGGGTGTTTGACTTTTTACTGTTTAGATTTTTGAGTTCTTTGTAGATTCTAGAGATTAGGCCTCTTTCAGTTGGATAAACAGCAAATATTTTCTCCCATGCTGTGGGTAATCTATTGGCTTTGCTTATTGTATGCTTGTCTGTAAAGAAACTCTTCAGCTTCATATGATCCCATTGGTTGAGTGACTGTTTAAGATAGTGAGCTAATGGGGTTTTGTTCAGGAAGTCTTTTTCCATTCCTATATCATGGAAAATTCTTGCTATATTTTCTTCCAGTAGTAGCTGAGTTTCTGGTCTTATATTATGGTCTTTGATCCATTTGTAACTGAATGTTGTGCATGGCAAGATGTGTGGATCAAGTTTCAATTTCCTGCATATGGTTATCCAATTTGTCCAGCACCATTTGTTGAAGATGCTGTCTTTTTTGCAGCCTATATCATTAGAGCCTTTGTCAAATATCAAATAGCTGTAGTTTCTTGACCCAAAGTATAGGTCCTCAATTCTATTCCATCGGTCTATACTCCTGTTTTTATGCCAGTACCATGCTGTTTTTATTATTGTGCTTTGTAATTTGTTTGTTTTTGTTTTATGAGGCAGGGTTTCACTCTAGCTCAGGCTGACCTGGAATTCACTGTGTAGTCTCAGGGCAGCCTTGAACTCTCTGCAATACTCATACCTCTGCCTCCCAAGAGCTGAGATTAAAAGGTGTGTGCTACCACATTCAGCTCAGTATATGGATTTTCATCTGTAAATATTGTCATAATATTAAACATAATATCATTGTTATTGCATCTAAAAATTGTTTACAATTATCATTGAAGTTTTACTAATAGTGAATATTATTATAGAGTTTTATTAATATGTGACTTCAGCAAAAAATATCTCTACATTTTTTGTGCCTACAGTCAACACGCACATAGTATTCTGCACAGAATAGAATTTATTAGAAGCATTTTGAAGCAGTTACATTTGTGATTTATCACATTTTTCTTATATTTTACTGATATTTGTGGTGAAAGAAATGCATTTAAACAAGGAAAGAAGTCTATAGGGGAATGGCTGGGTTATATTAAAATATTCTTAAGATTTTTTAATACCTGACCCATACCTTACACATCTCTAAGGGACTAGTAAAATGCACCAATGTAGACTTGCTTTCAAAACATTTATTCCCGTGTATGCATCTCAAAATTGGCATTCAGTTAAATAAATTTCTGATAAAAATTGACTCTTATCATTTTGAACCTTAGTCTCAAGTTTGCTCCTCTCATTCTGTCACCCTGTTATAAATAGAGCATATTTTCTACAGTGGGCATGTTACTACAGTGTGGCTTCTATTGGGCATAATATTTGTTTCTAGCATGCTTTCCCAAGAATTTTGCCCTTTGACTTTTTGCATAGTCTGTAGTATTGACAAAGATTATATGCTGTTCCTTGTTATGACACTACTGTGTTCCAACTGGAATCAAATTTTAAATGACTTCCCTTTTTTAAATGGGCATACATAGTTTTTTAATATTTTATTTTTATTTATTTATTTGAGAGAGAGAGAGAGATACAGAACTAGGCAGGTAGAGCGAGATAGGGGGAGGAAGAGACAGAGGGAGAGAACAGGTGATCCAGGGCCTCCAGCCACTGCAAACAAATTCCAGATGGGTGTGCTCCCTTGTGCATCTGGCTTATGTGGATCCTAGGGCATTGAACCTGACCCCTTTGGCTTTGTGCCTTAACCATTAAGCCATATCTTTAGCCCAGCATAAACATTTTTTCTGGCACCTTTTTAAATAACATTGTCAAGCATCCTCTTTGAAAGCTGTTGATCAATAATTTTTTTTTGTTCATTTTTTATTTATTTATTTGAGAGCGACAGACACAGAGAGAAAGACAGATAGAGGGAGAGAGAATGGGCGCGCCAGGGCTTCCAGCCTCTGCAAACGAACTCCAGACGCGTGCGCCCCCTTGTGCATCTGGCTAACGTGGGACCTGGGGAACCGAGCCTCGAACCGGGGTCCTTAGGCTTCACAGGCAAGTGCTTAACTGCTAAGCCATCTCTCCAGCCCTGTTGATCAATAATTTAGTAATTTACCACTTTGTGTCTTTTGTTAAATTCAGCACTTAGCAATAGCTGTGACATGGGTCAGTTGGTCCTGAGAAACAGGTGTTGTATTGCTAACTGATCTACTTAGGAAGAAATATTTTTATTTATCAATTTTTGAAATGCTTTGACATTCTATACTAAACTGAATTTCCAATGTCCCTCAAAGAAGGTCTATAAAATATTAAAAACAAAACCAAATTCACTGGCGCGCCCATTCTCTCTCTCTCCCTCTACCTGTCTTTCTCTCTGTGTCTGTCGCTCTCAAATAAATAAATAAAAAATTAAAAAAAAAAAAAGCTCTGTACTGCAACTGCTACAGAATATATTAGCTTTAAAATGTATTCCCAATTGCAGAATTTCAGAGATAATTTGTTGCATCACAAATCATTCACTTTGATGCAAAAAGATGAGAAGAAGTAAAATTAGCATTAAAAATAATACAAGAATAGAAACACAGAAAGGATAGCAACATAGTGCTAATGGTTGTTTTCGGAAAAAAATGACTTTAGGTACAAAACATGGTAGCATATTCATGATTATACAGTTCTCAAAATCTGAAGGGATTGCGTTAAATATGTAGATTGCTTTTGGTAAGATTGTCAATTTCACTATATTGATTCTTCCAATCCAGGAACAAGGGATGTTTCTCAACTTTCTATTGTCTTCTGCAATTTCTCATTTGAGTACTTTAAAGTTCTCATTGTAGAGATTCTTTACTTCCTTCATTAGGTTTATTCCAAGGTACTTTATATTCTTTTTGATGCAATTGTAAATGGGAGTGATTCACTGATTTCATCCTCTGTGTGTTTGTTGTTAGCATATATGAAGGCTACTGATTTCTGTGTATTTATTTTGCATCCTGCTACATGGCTGTAGGTTTTGATCAGCTCTAACAGTTTGCTTGTAGAGTCTTTAGGGTCCTTTATGTATAGAACCATGTCTTCTGTAAATAATAACTTCTTCTCTTCCTTTGCAATTTGTATCCCTTTTATGTGTGTCTCTTGCCTTATTGCTATGGCCAAGACTACCAAAACTATATTAAATAAAAGTGGGGACAGTGGACACCCTTGTCTTGTTCCTGATTTTAGTGGAAAAGCTTCCAATTTTTCCCCATTTAGTAATATGTTGCCTGTAGGCTTGTCATAAATAGCTTTCATTATATTGAGATATGTTCCTTCTATTCCCAGTCTCTATAGTACTTTTATCATGAAGGGATGTTGGATTTTGTCAAATGCTTTCTCTGTGTCCAATGAGATGATCATGTGATTTTTGTCCTTCAACACATTTATATAATGTATTACATTTATAGATTTACATATACTGAACCATCCCAGCATCTCTGGGATAATGCCTACTTTGTCAGGGTGAATGACCTTTTGATATACTCTTGTATTCTGTTTGGCAATATTTGTTGAGAATTTTTGCATCTATATTCATGAGGGTGATTGGTCTGTAATTTTCTTTTGTTCTGTGTTTGCCTTATTTTGGTATCAGGGTGATGCTGGCCTCATAGAAGGAGTTAGGTAGAATTCCTTCATTTTCTATTTCCTGGAAAAGCTAAAGAAACAATGGTGTTAGCTCTTCCTTAAGGGTCTGGTAAAATTCAGCAGTGAATCCATCTGGACCTGGGCTTTTTTTTTAGTTGGGAGATTATTGATAACTGTTCGGATATCCATGTTTGTTATAGGTCTATTTAAGTGATTAAGCTCATTTTGATTTAATTTAGGTAGGTCATACAAATCAAGGAAATCATCCATTTCTTTCAGATTTTCATACATTGTGGACTATATGGATTTATAGCATGTCCCTATGATTTTTTTTAATTTCTCTGGAATCTGTTGTGATGTTACCTTTTTCAACTCTGATTTTATTTATTTATTTTTAAATTTAATTTATTAGTTTTCTTTTCAGTAAATACAGGCAGTTTGGTACCATTATTTAGGCTCATCTGTGATCTACCCCCTCCCATTAGACCCTCCTTGTTAATGAAAATGGGTCGTGCATTGTGGAGTTAGCCCCCAGTTATTGGTATGATAAATGTCTCTGCAAATCATGACCCAACATGTGACTCTGACATTCTTCCCGCCCCCTCTTCCGCAAAATTTCCCTGAGCCATGTTGGGTTCATTTTTGTTCTGCTTCAGTGCTGAGGTGTTGGGGGCCTCTGAGGCTCTGGCTCACTGATTTGGTAGGAGTTGATTTTTCTCTGCATTGATCTCCTTCCCCTTTGTGCTGGTATCCAGTTCACAGGAAAACATCACCCTTGCTTATTTCACCAGTTGTCCTTAGTTTCAGACGGGCCCCTTTTGAGGTATGTTGGGGCAGCTCCTTCTTAGGATCTGCATCTATCGGGAAAAGAGAAGCAGATTCTCCAATGGAGAGTAAGATAGCCCCAGAAAATGAAGATAACACTTACTTTTTTGATAGACAGTATGATAGGTTTAGGCCCTATTATACCCCGGGATTGATGGTAGCTTGGTATTGTAGAGTGGGCTTGTGTTTGGGTATGGTTCTGACTTGTTTCCCAGCTCCAGCTATGGGTCTAGTACCAATGAGTGGATCAGTTAGCCAAATCAAGAGCAATTGATTCCTCACCATGGCTGTGTACCACTATTGAACTTGTGTGGGCATCACATCCGGTTATTTGTTGCTAATTAGGTTAAACAATGTGTTGCTTGGACAGATCTTGGTCATTTCCCCCAGTTGCCTATGTAGTGCCTACTGGCACTATACACGCTGACTGTCTGGGGACTGACTCTCTCCTGGCTTCCAGCCATGTCATTCCATTTTACGCGTCAGCTACGTATGGAGTCTTCAGCAATAGGGTCTTACCAGTGGCCTTTGGTGGGTCATCAACTACTCTGACAGAAGTCTGTCATTGTTTTGGGAAACCTTGGAGGATTCTCTGATCAAAAGCTCATTGTGGATGGTAGGCCCAAGCTGGAAGTGGGGGTTACAGGTCAGTGTCCACTAAGAAATTGAGGAAAAAGATAACTAATATACAAGAGTTAGAGAGGAGAGAGATAGAGGGGAGAGGGGGAGAGGGAGGGAGGGAAGATGTAGGAGATTTAGGTCAGTCTTGATCCTATCCTCTCCACTGTCTTGTGGTTTAGGTGTTTCCTGTAAGGGTCTAGTGAAGGTTCAGCCATTTGGTCTGTCTTTTAGGAAGTAGAATTTTATGGTACCATTGCCGTTTGTGTACGGATTACTGTTTTCCATCCTTTGATTCCCTCCCCACCCTCCCATCCACCTAATTGTCTAGTCCATGAAGTGCTTGCTGGGTATGTAAGGCATCTTGGGCAGAATCAGGTTAGGTGTTGCAGATGAGTGAGACTATGTGTCGATTCTTTTTCTGTGATTGGGTAAGTTCTCTGAGAATGATCTGTTCCAGGTTCAACCATTTTTCCTCAAATTTCTATATGTCGTTTATTCTTACTGTTGTATAGAATTCCATTGTGTAGATATACCACATCTTTGTTATCCATTCTTCTAATGATGGACATCTGGGTTGATTCAAACTTTTAGCTATAACGAATTGAGCATCTACAAACATGGTTGAGCAAATCTCTCTGGCTTTGGTTTGAAGGTTTTAGGGTAGATGCCCAGTAATGGTATAACTGGGTCTGTTGGTATTTCTATAGTCAGCTTTTTCAGGAGTTTCTATATTGCTTTCCAAAGTGGTTGTACCATCCTGCATTCCCATCAACAGTGAATGAGTGACCCTGCTTCTCCACATCCTTGCCCGCATTTATTTTCATTTGATCTTTTGATGTTGGCTATCCTTATTGGGGTAAGGTGGAATCTCATAGTTGTTTTAATTTGCATTTCTCTGATGATTAGGGATGATGAACATTTTCTTAAGTGTGTGTTTGCTATTTGTATCTCTTCCTCTGTGAATTGCCTGTTTAACTCTGTGCCCCATTTTTTGAGTGGGATATTTGTCTTCTTATTGTTTAGACTTTTGATTTCTTTGTAAATTCTAGAGATAAGGCCTCTATCAGTTGGGTAAACTGCAAATATTTTTTCCCATTCTGTGGCTATTCTATTGGCTTTGCTTATTATATGCTTGTCTGTAGAGAAACTCTTCAGCTTCATATGATACCAATGGTTGAGTGACTGTTTAAGAACTTGTGCCATTGGGGTTTTATTCAGGAAGTCTTTTTCCATTCCTATATCATGGAAAGTGCTTCCTAAATTTTCTTCCAGTAGTTTTCGAGTTTCTGGTCTTATGTTGAGGTCTTTGATCCATTTGGATTTGAGTGTAGTGCATGGTGAACTGTGTGGATCAAGTTTTAGTTTCCTGCATGTGGTTATCCAGTTTGTCCAGCACCATTTGTTGAAGATGCTATCTTTTTTCCAGTCTATATTGTTTGGGCCTTTGTCGAATATTAAGTAGCTATAGTTGTTTGGCCCAACATCCGGGTCCTCAAGTCTATTCCATTGGTCTATACTCCTGTTTTTATGCCAGTACCATGCTGTTTTTATTACTATGGCTTTGTAATACAGCTTTATATCGTGTATGGTGATGCCACCAGAGGTATTTCTTTTGCTGAGGATATGTTTCGATATGCGAGGCCTTCTGCCTTTCCATATGAAATTTGAGATCATTGTTTCTATTTCTGTGAAGAACACTGTAGGGATTTTAATTGGAATTGTGTTAAATCTATATATTGCCTTTGGTAGGATTGTCATCTTCACAATGTTAATTCTGCCTATCCAGTAGCATGGGCGGTCTTTCCATCTTTTGAAGTCCTTCTCAATTTCCTTTTTGAGAATTTTTATATTTTCGTTGTATAGATCTTTTACTTCCTTGGTTAACGTTATTCCAAGGTATTTTATTTTATTTTTTGTTGCTATTGAAAATGGGACTATGTCCTTTATTTCTTTTTCTGTTTCTTTGTCATTTGCATACAGAAATGCTACCGATTGTTGTGCATTGATTTTGTAGCCTGCTACTTTGCTATAGGAGTTAATCACCTTCAGGAGTTTTGGGATGGAGTCTCTCGGGTCTTTTACATATACAATCATGTCATCAGCGAATAGAGCTAACTTAACTTCTTCCTTTCCAAATTGTATCCCTTATATTTCCTTCTCCTGCCTTATTGCTTTGCTAGGACTTCCAGTACTATATTGAAAAGCAGAGGTGAGAGAGGACATCCCTGTCTTGTTCCTGATCTCAATGGGAATTTCTCCAGTCTCTCTCCCTTAAGTATTATTTGGGCCTTTGGAGCTTTGTATATTGCCTTTATTATGTTAAGATGTGAACCGGCCATGCTGATTCTCTCCAATGTTTTGATCATGAAGCGATGTTGTATCTTGTCAAAGGCCTTTTCTGCATTTATCAAAATGATCCTGTGATTTTTATGTGTAAGCTTGTTTATGTGGTGTATTACATTGACAGATTTTCATATGTTGAACCACCCTTGTGTTCCTGGGATAAATCCCACTTGGTCAAGGTGGATAATGCTTTTGATGTGTTGTTGGATTCCAGTTTGCGAGTATTTTGTTGAGGATCTTTGTGTCTATGTTCATTAGGGAAATAGGCCAATAGTTTTCTTTTCTTGTGGCATCTCTGCCTGGTTTTGGGATTAGGATGATACTAGCTTCATAGAAGGAGTTGGGTAGCTTTCCCTGTTCTTCAATTGTGTGGCACAGTTTTAGGAAGATTAGTTTGACTTCTTCCATGAAGGTTTGATAGAATTTGGCTGGGAATCCATCTGGTCCTGGACTCTTCTTTTTGGGGAGGTTTTTTATTACTTTTTTAATCTCCATGAGTGTGATGGGTTCATTGAGGTGGTTGATCTGCTCTGAGTTTAGCTTTGGTAGATGATATGCATCCAGGCATTTATCCATCTTCTCCACATTTTCCAGTTTTTTGGAGTAGAGGTTTTTGAAATAAGTCCTGATGATTCTGCTGATTTCACTTATGTCTGCTGTGATCTCTCCTTTTTCATTTTGACTTTTGTTAATTTGGAGTCTCTCCTTTTTTGGCTTGATCAAATTGGCCAGAGGTTTGTTGGGGGGGTGGGGTGCTGTGGGGGGGCGTGAGGCGCGCAGGGGTGGGGTAGTGGGAGGTGCCAGGGTGGGGCGCAGGGGGGCAGGGTGCGCCTCGGGGTGCATGGTGCTTGGGGCATGCTGGATGCGCTGGGGCACATGGTGGTGGGGCGCGGGGCACGTGGTGCGGGGTGGCGCGCGGGGGCGGCTAGGAGCACAGGGCGTGGGGGGGAGGGAGCGGGGTCCTCAGGTGAGCCTGGGGCACGCGGGGGGCGTGGGACACTGCAGGACGCCATAAGGTGCTCTGGACTCACGGGGGGGGGTGAGGGGGCGTGTCGCACAGGGGAGGGGGTCGCGGATCGCTCGGGGGTCGTGGAGCACGCTGAGGTATGACGGGGTGCGGGATGCTGTGGGATGCTGCGGAACACTGCGGGGCACTCTGGATGCGTCGGGGGGCTCAAGGAGTGTGGGGGTGGGGTGCGGGGGTCTTGGGTTACACGGGGGGCGCGGGGGCGTGAGGCACGCCTGGGTGCCTGGGGTGCGGGACACCGCAGGGCTCTCGGGGCGTGCCTGCCACGTGTGGATAGGGAGCATGAGGCACGCAGGGGGTGTGCGTGGGGGGGGCTCGAGGCACGCGGGGGGTGCGCGGGAGTCTGGGGCACGCAAGGGGCATGGGGGTGCGGGACGCCGCGGGGTACTTGGGGTGCACCTGCTGTGTGCGGATAGGGAGCGTGGGGCGTGCTGGGGGTGAGGGGCTGGGGGTGCGCGGGCGTGGGGCGCGGGCGTTGTGGGTTTCGCATGGCCATCAGTGCACGTGGGGTTTGGTGCACACTTGGCCGCTGTGGCGCCGGGCGTGCCCGATGCAGTGAGTCGCAGCGGGTCGAGGCAGGCTGGGTGGCGGGGCGTGGGTCGCGGGTGTGTGTGCTTCCCTCTTTTACCCAAATCTGTGCCCTCCCTCTAGCAAAAAGTTCTTAATTTCCCTAGAACACTTGCTTTTTTTTTTCCTTGTTGTCTGTAGTGCAGCTAGGTGGTCGCCATCTTGACCAGAAGACCTCAACTCTGATTTTATTAAATTGTGTCTCTTCTCTCTTTTGGTCAGATTTGCTAAGGGTTTATCAATCTTGTTTATCCCTTCAAAGAACCAACACATTGTTTCATTAATTCTTTGGATTTCTTTTTTGTTGTTTTTTGTTTCTATTTCATTAATTTCTGCCCTAATCTTTATTATTTCTTCCCGTCTACTGATTTTTGGTTTGCCTTGTTCTTCTTTTTCCAAGGCTTTAAGGTGAAGCCTTAGGTCATTTACTTGTGACCTTTCTAATTTCTTTATATAGGCACTTAAGGCTATAAATTTACCTCCTAGAATTGCTGTCATTGTGTCCCAGAGATTTTGGCATGTTGTGTTCTCATTATCATTTGACCCTATAACTTTTTTGATTTCCTTCTAGATTTCTTCATTGACCCATTCATCATTTAGTAATGTATTGTTTAGTTTCCATGATTTTGTGTATGCTCTATAGCCTTTCTTGCTACTGATTTGTAGTTTAATTCCATTGTGGTCAGGTAGAATGCAAGGAATTATTTCAATTTTCCTGAATTTGTAAAGATTTACTTTGTGTCCTAATATATGGTCTATTTTAGAGAATGTTCCATGTGCTGCCTACTATGCCTTTGGAGTGGAATTCTTCTCTTTCTACTATGCCCTGAATTCTTATATTCGATCTTTTCATAGTGTCCTGAATATCTTGAAATTCCCACTCATAGTTTTCTATATGTTTGTCTTTCTCTTTGTTGGACTGTGTTGGATCTGTCACATGGTCTTCTAGCTTAGATATTCTGTCCTCTTCTTCACCCATTCTACTGGTGAGATTTTCTACAGAGTTTTTTATTTCATTAACTGTGTTCTTCATTGCTAGTAATTCTGACTGGTTTTTCTTTATTATTTCTATTTCCTTATTTATGGCTTGTATTGCCTTCTTTATTTCATTAAGTTGATGTCTGCATCTTCTTTGATCTCCTCTTTGATTCCTTTGAGTTCCTCTTTGACTTTTTCTTTGATTCCTTTGATTTGCTCTTTAACTTCTTTGAACATGTTTACAATCATTCTTTTGAAATCTTTCTCAGGCATTTCCTCTATCTCGTTCTCACTGGAGGTCATTTCTGGTGCATTAATACTGTTAGGTGGATTTATATTGTCTTGCTTTTTAGTGTTTCTTGTGTTATTATATATATCTTAGATTAATTTAATGCTTGGATTTTCTAGCTAGCTGGGTATTCTTAGCTTTATCAATTGATTTGATGTTATATATCTTCAGGGTAGGAGCTTAAGGTGCTAAGTGTGGCTCTTAAGACTCTGAGAGTATCTACAACGTTATTCCTAGGGGTTGAGTTTCCCTACTATGGGAGTATTCAAGTAGGCTGAGTGGAATAAAATACAGGTAGATTATAAAATTGAACTAAACACTGTACACATTCAATCCAAAAGAGCACTGAGTATTTATGCAGGAGTAGTTATTATAACAACCAGATCCTCTATCAAAAAAGAAGTTAAGATTTCTAGTCTGGTGACGGATCCAATTCAGCTTGTGACCAAGTAAGAATCTTCCCTGGTGCAATTCCAGTTACCTTTTTGGATGATTTTCGTCCCAGTCAAGTTGCTGGCTGGGTCGTTGGGCTGCTGTACTGATTTTGGGAGCTGGACACTAGCTTTTCCTGTGCCTCTAGCCTGGCAACTGTGGCCCTGCAGATCAGCACTCCCACTGCTGGAACTGCCACAGCTGCTCCTGAAGCTGCCACTGCTGGATCTGTAGCCGCTGCTGCTAAAACTTCTGCTGCTGGGTCTATTGCCTCTGCTGAGTGCACCGCTGCTGCTGCCACTGCTGTTGCTTTAGCTACCACTGCTGGATCCTCCACTGCTGTTGCTTTAGCTACCACTGCTGGATCCTCCACTGCTGCTGCTGGATCTGCCACTGCTGGGGCCACTGCTGCTGGTGCAGAAGCCACTGATGTTGCTGCCGGACTCTCCTCCTGCTTTGTTCCAGCTATCTGCTTAAGTTGGCATGGTCATTCCTGGGACTGCTGCTCTGTTCGCTGGAGTTGGGTCCAGGTGGTTGGGGAGGGGAGGGAACCACAGCTTCTCTGGTTCTCTCATTGTTCCACATGTTCCACTGCCATTTCAATTTCCTATACACCTCACTTTTTAGTAAAAGTGTGTATTACACTTACAGATCTGTGTATATTAAACCATCCCTGCATCTCTGGGATAAAGCCTACTTGGTCAGGGTGAATTATCTAATTGATTTATTCTTGTATTCTGTTTGCCAATATTTCATTGAGAATTTTTGCATCTATGTTCATGAGGGAGATTGGTCTGTAATTTTCTTTTGTTGTTCTATCTTTGCCTGGTTTTGGTATCAGGATGATGCTGGCCTCATAGAAGGAGTTTGGTAGAATTCCTTCTTTTTCTATTTCCTGGAAAAGCTTAAGAAGCAATGGTGTTAGCTCTTCCTTGAAGGTCTGGTAAAGTTCAGCAGTGAATCAATCTGGGCCTGGGCTTCTTTTAGTTGGGAGGTTATTGATAACTGTTCAGATGTCTATGTTTGTTATAGGTCTATTTAAGTGATTAATCTCATCTTGACTTAATTTAGGTAGATCATATAAATCAAGGAAATCATCCATTTCTTTCGGATTTTCATACTTTGTGGAGTATATGATTTTATAGTATGTCCCTATGATTTTTTGAATTTCTCTGGAATATGTTGTGATGTTACCTTGTTCATCTCTGATTTTATTAATTTGTGTCTCTTCTCTCTTTCTTTTTGTCAGATTTGCTAAGGGTATATCAATCTTGTTCATCCTTACAAAGAACCAACTCTTTGTTTCATTAATTCTTTGGATTTTTTTTTGTTTCTATTTCATTAATTTCTGCCCTGAACTTTATTATTTCTTCCTATCTACTGATTTTTGGTTGCTTTGCTCTTCTTTTTCCAAGGCTTTAAGGTGAAGCATTAGGTCATTTACTTGCATTCTTTCTAGTTTCTTACTATAGGCACTTAAGACTATAAATTTACCTCTTAGAACTGCCTTCATTGTGTCCCAGAGATTTTGGTATGTTGTATTCTAATTATCGTTTGACTCTACAAATATTTTGATTTCTTTCTTGATTTCTTCATTGACCCATTCATCATTTAGTAATGTATTATTTAGTTTCCATGATTTTGTGTATGCTCTATAGCCTTTCTTGCTACTGATTTGTAGTTTAATTCCATTGTGGTCAGATAGAATGCAAGGAATTATTTCAATTTTCCTGAGTTTGTTAAGATTTGCTTTGTGTTCTAATATATGGTCTATTTTAGAGAATGTTCCATGTGATGCTGAAAAGAATGTATGTTCTGCATCATTTGGATGAAATGTCCTATATATATCTGTTAGGTCCGTTCCTTCTATGACCTCATTTAGTCCAGATGCCTCTCTGTTTATTTTCTCTCTGGTTAGGTCCATTCCTTCTATGACCTCATTTAGTCCAGATGCCTCTCTGTTTATTTTCTCTCTGGATCACCTGTCAATTGATGAGAGTGGGGTGTTAAAGTCACCCACTACCACTGTGTTTGGTGTTATCTGTGATCTTAGTTCTAATAGTGTTTGTTTGATGAATTTGGGAGCCCCCATGTTAGGTACATATATGTTTAGGATTGTAATGTCCTCCTTTTGGAGTGTGCCCTTAATCAATATAAAGTGACCTTCCTTATCTTTTTTGACTATCATTGCACTGAAGTGTATCTTGTCAGATATTAGGATAGCAACCCCTGCTTGTTTCCTAGGCCCATTTGCTTGAAACACCTTTTTCCAACCTTTTACCCTAAGATAATGTCCATCCTTTGTAGAAAGGTGAGTTTCTTGGAGACAACAAATTGTAGGATCCTGCTTTTTAACCCAGTATGCAAACCTATGTCTTTTGGTTGGGTCATTGAGGCCGTTGATATTAAGAGATATTATTGAAAGGTGTATATTTATATTTGCCATTTTTTTTAATGTGGTTCCAGTTCTACCTTTGCTCTCTTGTGTTAATTAGTATTTGAGTATTGCTTGTTTTTTTTTTTTTTTTTTTTTCCAGATTCCTTATATGTGTGCTTTCCATTTTCTTCAGCATGGAGAATTCTATCAAGTATTTTCTGTAGAGCTGGTTTTGAGCTCCGGTGTGAGTGGAAGCTCCCTGCACCTGGCTTTTACTGCATATCGAAATGAGCCTGGTGGCTTTCTGGTGTACCACCGCCACTTCAGTTGGTGGACCTGCCAGTGCCACTTTTGCCATCCTGTGTGGGCTCTGGATACTCTGGATCTCTTCTACTTCTCCCCTGCCATTTCAATTTCCTATACACCTCACTTTTTAGTAAAAGTGTGTATTTTGCTGAGTTCTTTTGGTCTTTTTCCTCCTCAACTGCTTTGGTGTGGTACCTACGCCGCCAACTTAACCAGAAGTCCTCCCACCATGTTATTTTTATATGGAGTCTAAGGATCAACTAACCTTCATTTTGATTGGGTAGTTGAGTCTAATAATATTTAGAGCTGTAATTGAAATGTATGAAATAATCCTTGCCATGTTGAAGATTTGGGAATGTTTGGTGTTTCCTTGATCTTCATTTGCTTTCCTTTCTGTTGTTTTGATAATTGATATTTTTGCCTCCTTTAGCCTTTTGTGTATATTGTTTCTTATTTTCAGTGGGAAATATTTCATACAATATACTTTTTAGGTATGGCTTGCTGTTCATATATTCATACAACAGCTTTCTTGTAGAAGGTTTCTTTTCTCTTTCTACTATTATGTTTGCTGGGCAAAATATTTGAGTTGATAGCTACAGTCTTTCAATATTTGAAATACTCCACTCAAAAACTTACTGGCAGATGGGCATAGTGGTGCATGCCTTTAATCCCAGCATTCTGGAGGCAATGGTAGAAGGATCATCAAGAGTTTGGTGCCACCCTGAGACGACATAGTGAATTCCAGAATTCCAGGTCAACCTAGGATAGAGCAAAAGCTTACCTTGAAAAGCAAAGAAACAAAGAAAAAAAATACTGGCTTTTAGTTTTTCCATTGAACAATGAGATATTATTTTGATGTAATTATTGTTTCAAATTAGAAACTATTTCTGTTTTGTAGCTTTTAGTACTCTGTTTTCTGTGTTTAGTGTTTTAAATATAATGTAACATGAATTTCTTCTCTGCTCCTACTTATTTGGTGGTCTCTATGTCTTTTGTACTCAGGTAGGCCTCTATTTTTGTAATATTTGCAAAATTGTCTTGTATGATTTTATTGAAGATAATTTCTATGTCCTTGACCTGTAGTTCTACTTCTTGTTTACCCATGATATAAATTTTTGATCTATTTAGGGCTGCCCACATTTCTCCTGTGTTCTGTTTCTACTTTTTATTAAACTATCAATTGATTTTAACCTGCTGATTTATTTCTTTTTCTTATCCTCATGACCTGATAGTCTATTTTCAACATGGTCTATTCCTAAACTATAGTATCTTTTAAGTCATTTTTATCCATTCAGTAACTTCACTGTAAGTATCTAACAGTGTTCATTCATCTTGAATGGTTGTTCAAGAGTGGAAAAGGACCAGCAAGAAAACAAGTGTTTACCCTTAAATTGATATGATAACATTGTTTAATTCATCCATAATTGATTCATTAAAATCAGATTATCTTACTATATTACTGTATCTTTACATAATAAACTCAAAGACTCTGAAAGCGTCCCTCTTTGAAATCATCTTTGCTTTTTTCTAAAGGGATGTCTTTAATAGGTTTGTAATTACAAAGAACCAACCCTTTGTTTCATCATTTTTCTTGTGTTCTTAGTTTCCAATTCATTACTTTCTGCTCTGATCTTAATTATTTCTTTCTGCCTGGAGCTTTTTGGGTTGGAATCATTTTGCTCTTCCAGTCCCTTTAGATAGATGGTTAGGTTATTGATTTGGGATCTCTCTGTCTTTGTTATGAAGGTATTTAGTGCTATGAATTTTCCCCTGAGAACACCTTCATTGTGTTCCATAAGTTTTAGTACAATGTGTTCTCATTGTCATTCAATTCTAGAAATTTTGCAATTTCATTTTTTATTTTTTCCACTACCCATTTATTGTTTAAAAGTGTGCTGTTCAGTTTCCAGGAGCCGATAGGATTCTTGGTGGGTCCTTTGTTGTTATTTTCTTGCAATATATTATTGTAATCTGATATCATGCAGGGGATTATGTCAATGTTCCTAAACATATGGAGACAGGCTTTGTGACCCAGTGATCTATTTTAGAGAAGGTTCCATGAGCTGCTGAGAAGAATGTGTAGTCCATGGACTTGGGGTGGAATGTTCTATGTGCATTGTCTTCTTAACTCCTCCACAAGGCTCTCCATGGTGGTAAACAAGTTTATTGCTCTCAACATCTCTGGCCTAGAGATAATATCTGGGGTCCTATTAGGTGATCTATTCTATGCATCCTGCTTGTGTATATATCACTTGCAAATATACTACTTCTCCATTTTAAAATTTTTGAGCTGGGCGTAGTGGTACACGCCTTTAATCCCAACACTCGGGAGTCAGGTAGGAGGATCACCATGAGTTCAAGGCCACCCTGAGACTCCATAGTGCATTCCAGGTCAGCCTGGGCTAGAGTGAGATCCTACCTCAAAAAACCAAAAAAAAAAAAAAAAAAAAAAAAATTGAAATAGTTTACCTATTATTTTATTTTCTCTTTGTATTTCAGAGTAGTAATGTAGTTTTGGGTAATTTTTTTTCTGCTTTCTGCTGTTTTATTTTAATATTGTATTCTGACCTCACTAATAATTTTCCACCTTATCCATGGCAGAGAAGTATTATTAATACATCAACAACTCTTCTATCTAGCTTTGCAGATTGAAGTATTTCACCTGTATGCACCAGAATGAATATATTCTGAACCACTTTGTAGTTCAGTAGTTCAGAAGTGATATTTTTCCATTAAATCACACTCCAATATGCTCTAAGAACACTTTAAGAGAAATTGTGGAAGTTGAATTAAATAAGCTAGTAAAAGTTTACCAAAACTACAAAGCAAGTTTTATAATAGATTAATGTTTTATGACTAATGTTTATTATTTTATATTTTTGTTAATTTATTTTTATTAGATATGGACATAATTAGTACGTAAACAACATGTGCTGATAGCATCCTTTCCCTGTTCCCTGCCCCTCTTCTGAGGAGGCCTTCCTCATTAGGGATGTAAGTAAAAAACAGGATTGTGGGTTATGCATTATGAGGGAAGCTGTCACTTATGGGGGAGAGGCAATGTCTCTGTGCAAAATGTTCCAACTTGTGGCTCTAACAATCTTTCTGCCCCCTCTTCCACAATGTTCCCTGACCCCATGTTGGGTACATTTTAAGTTTACTTCAGCAGCAGGATCTTAGGAGCCTCTGGATCTGTATCTTGTTTGGGGATATCCACTAGGTCTCTCTGATCAACAACTCATTGTGGATGTAAACCATATCCTGGTACAGGGAATTACAGGCCAGCACCAAGAGAAAAGAAAAAAGAAAAGGACAGAGAAGAAGGAAAACAGGAAAAATTTAAGGTTAGGCTTTGCTTCATCTTCTCCAGGGCTCTTTGATTCATGTAGGTCCTCTTGAGGGGTCCACCTTTTAGTTTAACTTACAGTATATAGGAATCTATGGAACAAGTTCCATTTAGGTTCAGTTTTTGGTTTCCTGCCCTGCTTCTTCCTCCATGACCTACCCTCCATATTGTCGAAGCTCCAAGAGGTCATTAGGTATGTTAGCATCTCAGGGTGATTCAGATTAGGAAATGCAGATGAGTGAGATCATGTGATGGTTGTCTTTCTGTAATTGTGTGAATTTACTTAGAATGATCTGTTACAAAGTAGATCATTTTTCTACAAGTTTCATTGTGTCCTTTTTTTATCTTACTGCCAAGTGGAATCCCGACATGTAGATATATCACATCTTGGTTTTCCATTCACCCAATGACGGGAACCTGGGCTGATTCCATTTCTTAGCTATTTTGAATTGAGTATATATAAACATGGTTGAGCAAATATTTCTGAACTGAGATGTGGAACTTTTAGTGTAAATATGCAATAAGGGAATAACAAAATCGGTTAGTAACTCTGTTTTTATCCTTTTCAGAAGTCTCCGTATAGATTTCCATAGGGGTTAAATAGTGTTGTACCAGCTTACATTCCCATCAAAAGTGAATGTCTTCCTATATCTTCACATCCTTGTCAATATTTGTTTTCATTTGATTTTTTAAAAATTTATATTTTATTGAAAACCTCCATAATTGTAAGCAAGATCCCATGGTAATTCCTCCCTCCCCCAACTTTCCTCTTTGAAATTCCACTCTCCATCATATCTTCTTCCACCTCTCAATCAGTCTCCTTCATGTTGATGTCATGATCTTTTCCTCCTATTATGATGGTCTTGTGTAGGTAGTGTCAGGCACTGGGAGGTCATGGATATCTAGGCCTTTTTGTGTCTGGAGGAGCATGTTGTAAGGAGTCCTACCCTTTCTTTGGCTCTTATATTCTTTTCAGCTACCCCTTCCACAATGTACCCTGACAGTTGGAAGGTATGATAGAGATATTTTTGTGCTGACCACTCTTCTGTCACTTCTTTTCAGCACCATAGTGCCTTGTGAGTCATCCAGTGGTCATTGCCATCTGAAGAGATAAGGTTCTCTAACCAAAAGTGAGAGTAGCATTATTATATGGGTATAGACATTAAGAGAAGTACTTACTGGGAAGTTTGGTGAGCATAATGTATACATTTAACCAGACATCATCATACATTGCATCCTAGGGCTCATGTCTACCCCTGTTGTAGGTTTTCAGCATCAGGAATGTCTTCCCTCCTGTGGAGTGGGCCTCCAGTCACATTAGAGAGTGGTTGATTTTCCCCATAACAGACATGCCACTATTGCACTGGTTGGCTCATTTGGACCTGCTGGCCAAATATAAGGCTTGCAGTGTCCACTTTTGAGTGGTGAATTCTCTCCCATTGAACTGCATGCAGCATGGCTTTTCAGCTTTCTGTCGGCTGATCTACATGGAGGAGGTTTTCAGCTCAGCTCCAGCAGGATTTCTCATTGAACTTGAAACCCAATTATGTGGAGTCTTCAGCAATAGAGCCTAACCACCTATTCCTCATGGGAAACCAAGAGCCATGACAATGGTTTGTAATATTTTGGAGACATCAGGGATCTCCCTGGCCAACAACTCACTGGAAGGTATCCCATCCCTGGCATTGAAACTTTTCTAGTAACAATCTATGGCTACTGAGTGTTAATGTTTCCTATCCTTTCTGGGGTAAGGTGGAATCTCATAGTTATTTTAATTTTAATTTCCTTAATAGTTAGGGATTTTGAGTGTTTGCTTAAGTGTGTGTTATCTATTTATAATTCTTCCTCTGAGAACTCACTATTTAGTTCTGTGCCCCACTTTTGAAGTGGGTTGTTTCTTAATTGTTTAGGTTTTTGAGTTATTTGTAGAATCTTCATATTAAGCTCAGTCAGTGGTATAGCTGGGGAAGTTTTTATTCCATTCAGAGGGTAATTGGTTGGCCCTGTTTATGATATGTTGGTCTGTGCAAAAGGTTTGCTGCTTCACAAGACCCCATTGGTTGAGTGCTTGTTTAATTTCCTGGGCTACTGTGTTTTTTTTTCAGGGAGTCTTTTCCTAGTCCTATATCATGGAGAGGGCTTCCTACTTTGTTTCCATGACTTAATGTGTTTCAAGTCTTATCCTGAGCTCTTTAATTCACTTGAACTTGATTTTTGTGTATGGTTAAGTGAG
The DNA here is from genome assembly GCF_020740685.1 of Jaculus jaculus. NCBI lineage: Eukaryota > Metazoa > Chordata > Mammalia > Rodentia > Dipodidae > Jaculus > Jaculus jaculus. The sequence goes on along the minus strand of NC_059107.1, from coordinate 69,910,885 downwards.
TGGGTCTAATTTCATTTTTCTGCATATTGTCATCCAATTTGTCCAACACCATTTGTTGAATATGCTGTCTTTTCTCCAATCTACATTATTGGCATGTTAGTCAAAGATCAAGCAGCTATACTTATGTGACCTAAGGTCAATTATGTTCCATTGGTGTATGTTTCTGTTTTTATTTCACTACCATGCTGTTTTTGTCACTATGATTTTGTAATACAGCTTTAAATTGGATATGGTGGTACCACCAAAGGTATTTATTTTCCTGAGTATATGTTTGAATATCTGAGGCCTTGTGCAATTACATATGAATTTTGATATTATTTTCTCAGTCTGTGAAGAATGACGTTGGTATTTTTATTGGTGTTGCATTAAATTGGTATACTCCTTTGGGTAGATTTGCCATTTTCACAATATTGATTCTACCTTTCCAAGAGCATGGGAGGACTTTTCATCTTCTCAAGTCCTCAGTTGTTTTCTTGAGATTTTTAAAAATTGCTTTCATTATATAGGTATTTCCCATTCTTGGTTAGTGTTATTCCAAGATACTTAATTTCTTGGTTACTATTGAAAATGGGACAGCTTCACTAGTTTCTTTCTCTGTATATTTGTCCTTGGCATAGAGAAAAACTACTGACTTTTATGCGTTGATTTTGTATCCTGCCACTTTGCTGAAGGAGTATATATCACCCTTAGAAGTTTTGAGAAAGAGACTTTCAGTTCACATATATATAGGATCAGGTCATCTGCAAGTAGGGCTAACTTGACTTCTTCCTTTCCAATTTGAATCACTTTTATTTCTTTCTCCTGTCTTATTGTTTGGGCTAGTACTTCAAGTACTATGTTGAAGAGCAGTGGTGAAAGTGGGCACCCCTTTTTTGTTCCCAATGTCAGTGCAAACTCCTGGAGATTTTTTTTTTTTCCATTAGGTATTATTTGGACTTTAGGAACTTTATATGTATAGCCTTTATTGTGTTGAAATATAAATACTCCATGCCCATTCTTTGAAGTATTTTAATCAAGAAGTGATTTTCATTTTTTACTGACTAGTTCTATACTTACAAACAATAAACCATAACTCTCTCCCTTCCCCCACTTTCCCCTTTGTAATTCCACTCTACAATATATCTCTTCCCTCTTTCTGTTAGTCTCACTTTTATTTTGATGTCATCATCTTTTTCTCCTATTATGAGGGTCTTGGGAAGTTATTGCTAGGCACTGTGAGGTCATAGATCGTAAGACCAATTTCTGTCTGGACAGTTGCATCAAAAGGAGTGGTACCCTTCCTTTGGTTCTTACCTTCTTTCTGCCACATCTTTCTCATTGAACCCTAAGACGTGGAGGGTGTGATAGAGACGTTTCAGTGCTGGACCCTCCTCTGTCACGTCTTCTCAGCACTCTGTTGCCTTTTGGGTGTCCTAGTCATCACCGCCACCTGAAAAGAGGAGCTTCTCTAGTTGAAAGTGAGAGAAGCATTAATATATGAATATGAACATTAAGTGTATTGCTTTAAGGAAAGTTTTGTGAGAGTAATATATGCATTTAACCATACAAGAACAGGCTTTATGCCCCTAAAGCTCATGACCTCCTCTGCCATAGGCTTTTGATTAGGTTTTCTGTACTAAGTATGTATTCCCTCCCATAGAGTGGCCCTCCAGTCCAAGTAGAGAGCAGTTGATTCCTCCAGAGCATACATGCCAGTTGTACCTGTTTGGTCATTTGGCCTGTCTGACCAAACTTGAGGCTTCCAGTGTCCACTGTTGTCAGCACCAATGACTTCTGTCACCCATAGGGTATTTATTTCTATTTTATTGTCTAGTAGATTTTTCTTTATAAACTGTGGTGCACCTTTGTTTGGGGCACATATATTTATGCTCATGTTAGATCATACACTTGATGAGTAAGAAGTAGCATTCTTTGTCCTTTTTGATAACTTTTCGTTTCAAGTCTATTTTATCAGATATTAATATAGAAACACCCTCTTGTTTTTTTTTTAGATTTTTTAATATTTTTATTAACAACTACAATGATTATAAAAAATACCCTATGGTGATACCCTCCCTCCCCCCACTAACCTCTTTGAAACTCTGCTCTCAATCATAACCCCTCCCCATATCAGTCTCTCTTTTACTGTTGATGTCTTGATCTTTTCCTCCTCTCATGATGGTCTTATGCATGTAGTATAAGGCACTGTGAGACCACGGATATCCAGGCTATTTGTGTCTGGAGGGAGCATGTTGTATGGAGTCCTGACTTTACTTTGGCTCTTACATTCATTCTGTCACCTCTTCTGCATTAGACCCTGAACCTTGGAAGGTGTGATGGAGATATTGCAGTACTGAGCACTGCAGTCATTTCTTTCCATCACCATGATATGTTCTGAGTTGTCCCAAGTTCACTGCCATCTGAAAAGAGAAGATTCTCTACCAAAACTGAGAGTAACATTAATATAAGGGTGTGAACATAAACAGAAGTGCTTCCTGGGCAGTGTGATAAGCATAGCATATACATTTGGCCAGACAACAGCAGACGTTACACATATAGGGTTCATGACTACCCCTGTTTTAAGTTTTCAGTATCAGGGATGTATTCCCTTCCTATGGAGCAGGCCTCCAGTCCAATTAGTGGGTAGTTGGTTTCCCCCATAACAGACATGCCACTATGGCACCCATTGGCTCATTTGGCCTGGGTGGCCAATTATAAGGCTTGCAGTGTCCACTGATGAGTAACTTCACTGGTTGATTTCTCTTTCTCCCATTGAACTGCATGCAGAATGGCTTCTTCCAGCTTTCTGTCAGCTGGTCTACATGGAGAAGGTTATCAGCTCATTTCCAGCAGGATTTCTCAGTGGTCTTGCAGCCCAAGTATATGGAGTCTTCAGCAATAGGGTCTTACCATCTATTCTTGGTGGGAAACCAAGGACATCAGCAATGGCCTATAATGTTTCGGGAGCATCAGGGATCTCCCTGGCCAACAACTCACTAGAAGATATCCCATTCCTGGCACTGAAAATTTTCTAGCAACAATCTATATCTCCTGAGTGTTCCATTGTCCAGAAAAGTAGGATTACATATGTTTTATTTATATCCTCTTAGATTTTTATTAGCTGTCCCATCACCTTTCCTTTACTCAACCTCTTCCCCAGACCTCATTTTGGGCCTTTTCACCCCCATTAATGTCTTCTTTTACTTATATATATACAATATCATCCTATTAAAAACCCTTCCCTTCCTTTCTCTTCCCTTTCTATTTCTATTCTAACTTACTGGCCTCTGCTACTGAGTTTTTCCTTCTCATACAGAAGCCCAGTTGTCTGTTCCTAGGATCCACATATGAGAGAGAACATGCGATGCTTGGCTTTCTGGGCCTGGGTTACCTCACTTGGTATAATCCTTTCAAGATCCATCCATTTTCCTGCATATTTCATAACTTCATTTTTCTTTATTGCTGAGTAGAACTCCATTGTATAAATGTGCCATATCTTCATTATCCATTCATCAGTTGAGGGACATCTAGGCTGATTCCATTTCCCAGCTATTGTGAATTAAGCAACAATAAACATGGTAGAGCATGTACTTCTAAGGAAATGAGATGAATCTTTAGGAAATATGCCTAGGAGTGCTATAGCTGGGTCATATTGTAGATCAATTTTTAGCTGTCTTAGCAACCTATACACTGAATTCCACAAAGGCTGGGCCAGATTGTATTCCCACCAACAGTGTAGAAGTGTTCCTCTTTTTCCACATCCTTGCCAGCATTTATGGACAGTTTTATTCATGATAGTATCCAATGTGATAGGAGTGAGATGGAATCAACGTAGTTTTAGTCTGCATTTCCCTGATGACTAGGGATGTAGAACATATTTTTGAATGCTTATATGCCATTCATATTTCTTCTTTTGAGAACTCTCTATTTAGTTCCATAACCCATTTCTTAATTGGCTTGTTAAATTTCTTATTATTTAATTTTTTGAGGTCTTTTTATATCCTAGATATTAATCCTCTATTAGATGTATAGCTGGCAAGATTTTTTCCCATTATGTAGTTGCCTATTTGCCTTATTCACAGTGTCTTTGGTGTACAAAATCTTTTTAATTTCATAAGGTCTCAGCAGTCAATCTGTGGCTTTATTGCCTGAGCAACTGGGTTGATATTCAGAAAGTCTTTGCCAAGACCAATATGTTGAAGGGTTTCCCCTACTTTTTCCCCTAGCAGTTTCAGAGTTTCAGGTCTGATGTTAAGGTCTTTAATCCATTTGGACTTAATTCCTGTGCATGGAGAAAGAGAAGAATCTATTGTCATCCTTCTACAGATATATATCCAGTTTTCCCAACACCATTTGCTGAAGAGGCTGTCTTTTCTCCAATGAGTATGTTTGGCATTTTTATCGAATATCAGGTGGCTGTAGCTACTTGGACTTGCGTCTGGGTCCTCTATTCTGTTCTGCTGATCTACATGTCTGATTTTGGGCCAGTATCATGCTGTTTTTGTTAATATGGCTCTGTAGTATTGGTTAAAATCAGTTATAGTGATACCACCAGCCTCATTTTTGTTGCTCAGTATTATTTTAGATATTTGAGTTTTTTTGTGATTCCAAATGAATTCTTGGATTGTTTTTGTCTATTTCCTTGAAGAATGCCATTGGAATTTTGATGGGTATTGCATTAAATGTGTAGATTGCTTTTGGTAAGATTGCCATTTTCACAATATTGATTCTTCTGATCCAGGAACAAGGGATGTTTTTCTACTTCCTAGTGACTTCTGCAATTTCTCTCTTGAATGTTTTAAAGTTTTCATTGTAGAGATTCTTTACTTCCTTGATTAGGTTTATTCCAAGGTACTTTATTATTATTTTTTTTTTGATGCAATTGTGAATGGAAGTGATTCTCTGATTTTTATCCTCTGTGTGATTGTTGTTAGCCTGTAGGAATGCTAATGATTTCCGTGTATGTATTTTGTATCCTGCTACATGACTGTAGGTGTTTATCTCTAACACTTTGCTGGTAGAGTCTTTAGAGTCCCTTATATATAGAATGTTGTCATATGCAAATAATGATAACTTGATTTCTTCCTTTTCAATTTGTAACCCTTTTATGAGGTCGCTTGCCTTATTGCTATGACTAAAATTTCCAGTAGTATATTAAATAAAAGGTACAGTGGACACCCTTGTCTTATTCCTGATTTAAGTGGGAAAGCTTCCAGTTTTTCCCCATTTAGTAATATGTTGGCTGTAGGCTTGTCATAAATAGCCTTTATTATATTGAGATATGGTCCATCTATTTCTAGTCTCTGTTCGATTTATATCATGAAGGGATGTTGGACTTTGTCGAATGCTTTTTCTGCATCTAATGAGATAATCATATTATTTTTGTCCTTCAGTCAATTTATATAATGTATTACATTTATTGATTTGTGTAGGTTGAACCATACCTGCATCTCTGGGATAAAGCCATGAGTTTGATGCCACCCTGAGAGTACATATTGAATTCCAGGTCAGCCTGAGCTAGTGTAAGGCCCTACCTTGAGGTAGAAAGAAAAATGGTCAAACTTGGAACAGATCATTCTCATCAAACTCACCCAATCACAGAAAGATAATCATCACATGGTCTCACTTGTCTGTAGCTCCTAACTTGAATCTGCCCATGATGCTGACATAACCTATAAACATTTTGAGGATTGGACAATAGAGATGTGGGTAGGAGGGGAGCATGGGAAGAGAAAAAAAAAAACTGGACTCAAATTGAAATGGTACTATAAAATCCTACATCCTGAAATACATACTAAAAAGTAAAACCTTTGTCAAGTGCTTAGAGAGAATACCTGATTCTCAGGGCCTGGAGAGAGTATGATAAAGACTATTCTTAATCTTCTCCTGTTTCTCTCTCTTTCTCTCTCTCTCTTCTCTTCTCTTTCTCTTTTATACTACCTATATTTTTCTTCCTTCTTATCCCTTGGCATTGACCTGTAACTCCCAGTACCAGCATGTGGGTAACATCCACAATGAGCTGTTGATCAGAGTTCTACGAGGTTTCCCAAAAGAAGAATGAATTCTGTCAGAGTACTTGAAGACCAACCAAAGGTTAATGGTAACACCCTACTGCCAAAGACACCATATGCTGTTGGGACAGAACCTGGAGTGACCTGGCTGGAAATTTTAAGAGAATCTATCCCCAGACTGTTAGCTTGTCTATTGCCAGAAGGTGTTATATGAGCAACTGGGGGAAAATGACCAACATCTGTCTAAGCAATTCATGGTCTAAGCTACTCAGCAACAATCAACCCAATGTGATACTCACAAAGTGCAACTGTGACACACAGCCATGTTGGATTACCAAATGCTCTTGATTTGGCTAATGGAACCACCCAGGGGATCAGGACCCATACTTGAAATGTGGAAATAAGTCAGAAACATATCCAAAAATGAGCCCACTCTCCAATTTCAAGCTCCCACTAATGGTGGGCTACAATTGGCCTACACCTATTAAATTCTCCCTGAAAAAATAATGGGTATCCATGTATCTTGCACTGACCTCACTCTATGTTCATGTATTTGATTCTCTTTTTCAGATATATGCAGAACCTGAGGAAAGAATCAGTCCATCACACCCCACAAGGGCATCAGGTGAAGCTACATAGTTAGTGGGGTAATGGGCAAGAGCAGCTTTCTCAGTGAATCAGCAGAAGGATGAAGGAGATACACACAGAACACTCAACTCTTACCAAATCACATATCTAGAGACATATAGACTCCCAAGACCTCATCACTGAAATAGACCTAAAGTGAACCCAACCTGGCTCAGGGAAATATGCAGAAGAGGGGGTGTCAAGATTGGCAGAGCCATAAGTTGGGTCATTATGCACAGAGACATTGACTCTTCCCCATAACTGATGGCCAACCCCACAATGAAACACCCACAATCCTCATGGAGGGCCAACAGGGAGAAGGCTAACAATGGTACAATCATGGCTGTATACACATTATATACACAACTAATAAAAAAGAAGCACACTTTATCTGGTTGGATCAAAAAACTGGACCCATCTGTCTGGTGTCTTCCAGAAACCCACCTTAGCACTAAAGACAGTAATCTCCTCAGTGTGAAAGGTTGAAAGTGAAACTCCATGGAAATGGAAATAAAAAGACAAGAGGAGACTTCTGGTTAAGATGGCGGCTTAGGAACCACACCAAAGCAGCCTAAGGGAGAAAAAGCCAATGAACACCAAGCAAAATACACACTTTTACTAAAAAGTGAGGTATGTAAGAAATTAAAACAGCAGCAGAGAAGTAGGAGAGATCCAGGGCATCCAGAGCCCACACAAGCAGGCCTAAGTGGCACTGGCAGTGGCGGCTTTGGCTGTAGCTCTGGCAGCGACAGCTTCAGCTCTGGCAGCAGCTGCTCTGGCAGCAGCAGCGGCAGCTCTGGCTCCAGATCCAGCTTTGGCAGTGTTGGCTATAGCAGCAGCAGCAGAACCTCCAGTATTGGCAGATCCAGCAGCAGCAGCAGCAGTTCGAGCTCCAGAGGCAGCAGCAGCGGTGGCTCCAGCAGCAGCAGCTTCAGCAGCAGCAGCAGCAGTGGGATTTCCAGCAGCGACAGCTCCAGCAGTGGCGGTGCCAGGTTTGTGGGGCCACAGCTGCCAGGCTTGGCTTGTCTCACAGGAAAAGCCAGTGCCCAGCTCCAGGAAATAGAGCAGTGATCCAGCGATTGAGCCAGCCTATTTGAACCCACAGGGCACCAAAGAGGGATGCATAACTGAGACCAAAATCATCAAGAAAGGTAACTGGGATTGCACCAGGGAAGGGTCTCACTTGGTCACAAGCTGACTTGGAACCCTCAGCAGACCATAAATCTTAACCTCTTTGTTGATAGAAGATCTAGTTGTTACAATACCTACTCTTGCATAAATACTCATTGCTGTCTTTCATTGAATGTGTACATGGTTTAGTTATATTTTAGAATCTACCTGTATTTTGTTCCACTCAGTCTACTTGAATACTCCCATAGAAGGCAAACCCAACCCCTAGGAACACTTTTGTAGATACACTGAGACTCTTAAGAGCCACATCTAACACCTTAAGGTCCTACCCTGAAGATATATAACATCAGATCAATTGATACAGCTAAGAACACCCAGCTAGCTAGAAAATCCAAGGATTAACTTAATCCAAGATGCAAAAATATACACATTATAACCCAAGAAACACTAAAAATCAAGACAATATAAATCCACCAAAAAGTATTACTACATCAGAAATGACCTCCAGTGAGAACAAGTCAGAGGAATTACCTGAGAAAGATTTCAAAAGAATGATTGTAAATATGTTCAAAGAAGTCAAAGAATAAATCAAAGGAATCAAAGAGGAAATCAAAGGAATCAGAGAAGACACAGGACACCAATTTAATGAAATAAAGAAGTTAATACAAGACATAAGTAAGGAAATAGAAATAATAAAGAAAAAACAGTCAGAATTACTAGCAATGAAGAACACAATTAATGAAATAAAAAACTCTGTAGAAAATCTCACCAGTAGAATGGATGAAGGAGAGGACAAAATATCTAAGATAAAAGACCAGGTGGCAGATCTAATACAGTCCAACAAAGAGAAAAACTAATAGAAAGGTATGAATAGGAATATTAAGATATTCAGGACACATTTCACTCCAAAGGCATAGTAGGCATTCTCAACAAAATCATAGAAGAAAACTTCCCTCAAATTATGAAAGAGGTTCCAAAAGATACAGGAAGCCTGTAGAACCCCAGCCAGACAAAACCTGGAAAGAAGCTCTCCTTGCGATATTATAATAAAACTACCAAACACACAATCCAAAGAAAAAATATTGAAAGCAGTTAGAGAGAAAAATCAAGTTACCTACAAAGGCAAGCCCATCAGGATTACAACAGATTACTCAACACAAACTTTAAAAGCCAGAAGGGGGCTGGAGAGATGGCTTAGCAGTTAGGCGATTGCCTGTGAAGCTTAAGGACCTCAGTTTGAGGCTTGATTCCCCAGGACCCACTATAGCCAGATGCAAAAGGGGAGCATGCATCTGGAGTTTTTTTTTTTGCAGTGGCTAGATGCCCTGGAATGCCCATTCTCTCTCTCTCTCTCTCTCTCTCTCTGCTTCTTTCTCTCTCTGTCACTTTCAAATAAATAAATAAAAATAAAAAAATTAAAAAAATATAATGACCATATGTCCATCTCATCCCCAAACTAGGACTTTTGGGTTTGAATTTGGCCCTTCATCATAAAAATATAGTCTCCATTTTAGTAGGTACATGCCTTGACTTCGTCATCTCCCTCAACCTTTATCTTATATATTGTATGTATGTGTACTTGCATGTGTACATGTTTACATGTGGAGGCCAGCTGGATGTTGTTCCTCAAGAATGCAGTCTACCCTTTTGAGAAAGGATCTTTCATTGACCTTAATCTCACCAATAAGTTAGACTGGCTGGCCAACGAGCCTCAAAGATCCACCTATCTCCCCCAAAGCCCATCAATGGAATTACAAATTTGTACAACCACATAGTGCTGGTGATCAAACTTGGGCTCTTCTACTTCTGAGGCTATCACTTTATTCACTGAGCTATATCAATGGCTTTCCACCTACTACCTCAGCTTTCTCTCTCTGCTTGTCCAATCCCTTACAACTGCACTAAGCTCACTTTAGATAGCAATGCCACTGTCCTGTTCAAAAAGTTCTTTAACAAACACCCATTGTCTACAGATTCATGACTTAATATCTTCAGGGTGGGATTCAAGACCCTCTGTAATCAATTTCTAGCTGTATTTTAAGCTTAACACTACTTTTGTATTCAAATATCCCACTGATGCCAATTGAAACTTTTCATTGTTCCCAAAAATAGATGTGTGCCTTTTCCAGTTTATGCCTTTGGCAATTGTGTTTATTCTACCTAGGAAACCGTCTTGCCACATGCCCACATACCGGAATGTCTTCCAGAATCTATTATATATAATCATCTATCTATCTCAGCACTTCTTTTGTCTCTGTATAATCTCTCTAGACACATGCTAAAGGCTGGAACCATGTCATACATATCTTATGTCTCCTATGTACCACAGTGCTGGCACATAGAAATTAAGATTGATGAAAATAGAATAAGAAATAATGTGTTTCTGGAGCCACTTAATTGTACTGAACATGGCAAAGCCTGGAGTGGAGCAGAGTTGAGAATTAATGAGAGAAGAGAAAGCCACGTCTTTCCCCCTCCCCTGCCTACAGCTCTAATTTCTAAGGAATCAAAAGATGAAAACCAGGCCAGGGCCTCAGGAGCCACGGTGCCTGCTAAGTTAGATCGCATGTGCAAACACTTAAAGAAGTGGTTAGAAATATTAATTTCCATGACTCGAAATATCTGCTTTAATCTGCCCCAAGATGTTTTCTTTGTCAAGATGGTGTCCTCATTAACCCTTTCTCAATAATCTAGGGTCCTGTTAACTCTTTCAATTAGAAAATAGCTCCCAAGGCACCCTTAGAGAGGTGAATGAGTAACTGGCTTGCCCTCTTTCCTATAGCTCTACCTGCTGACAGATGATTGTTAGTTATATCTCCAGGAACTCCCAACTAGGAGGGAGCCCAGCTAGAGAAGAGCTGATCCAGGACCAAGGAAACAGTGGCAGCTGGGTTTGTTGCTGTTTTCAGCCTTTCTTGGAGAAGAATATGAAGTAATTGCTTGTATTCTACTTCCTTTGATGCTCAAAGCAGCACAGTTGCTGACTTGAGGACTAAACATAACCAGTCATTTTCTGAAATCACTAAGAAACCAAGGAACCAACCAGGAAAAAGGGAGTGTGAAGACAGCATGACCAGGACACTTGAGTCCTTTTTGAAAATGGATATCACCAGAAACCACGAGAGCAAGGAGAGTGGGTAGGAGTGACTGGACGGGGCCAGCTTTGCTGAAGAAGGAAGGAAGGAAGGAAGGAAGGAAGGAAGGAAGGAAGGAAGGAAGGAAGGAAGGAAGGAAGGAAGGAAGGAAGAAGGGAGGGAGGGAGGGAGGGAGGGAGGGAGGGAGGGAGGGAGGGAGGGAAGGGGGAGGGAGGGGGTAAGGAGATGGGAGGAAGGGAGGGAGGGATGAAGAAAACAATGTGGACACCCAGCTGGGAACTGTCCAAAAGCAGGCAAGGAGGCAATGCAGCCTGCTGGGAGGCTTACTGAATGGATATGGTGACTCAGTCCTCTGACAACAGTGACTAAATAAGTCCATGGTGGCCTTGTCGTCCTTGCCCATCCCTCAGGTCTCTCACAGCTACTTATTCTTCCCTCCCTGCTCCCTTTTTATCCCACAAAGAAAAGCCTGGGCTGGGGAAGAGAGTCAGGGTGGGAGACAGATGTCCCTTAGACATGAGAATTAAATTCTTAAGGGAGAAATTTTCAAGTTAGAAAAACAAGTATGTATATGTATACACTACTTTATATTTTCAGTAGTGTTTGTATTTGAAGAAAAACCAATCTTATTAAAAGTGGGTAAATTGAGGCCATTAATACTCAGGTTAATGACTATGAGGTTTTATTTAATACCTGCTATGTTGTGTTGACGTATGTGGTTTGGTGTTTTCTTGGCCTTTGTAGATTTTATGCCTTCTTGAACTTTTGTTATTGTGATCTTCTTCTTGTAGGCACTTGAGCTTGATTATTTGAATCTTCTGTGTGTAGCATTCCCTGAAGTACTCTCTGTAGGTTTGTCTTTGTGTTCATATAATTGTAAAGCTGAGTTTTATAGTGGAAAGCCATCTATTATGAGGGATACTTTTGCTAGGTAGTTTCAGTTAGAAGCCATAAGTTCTTAGAGTTTGCAGCGTACCATTCCAAGCCCTTCTGTCTTTTTGGATTTCCATTGAGAAGATTGAAGTAATTCTGATAGGGATTCCCTTATATGTAATGTATTATCTCTCCCTAGCTGCCTTTAGGTCTTTCTCTTTGTGATCAGAGTTTAAGTCTTAATGATAACATATCTTGAAGAATTTCTGCTTTGGTCCAGTCTGGTTGGAGTTCTTGTAGCTTCTGGTAACTTGATGGGTCTTTCTTTTGAGATAGTGGGAAAGTTTTCTTCAATAATTTTGTTAAATGTTTTCCATGACTGTGATGTATATTTCTTCCCCTTCTGGTATTCCCATGAACTGAATGTTGGGACACTTAAGGGTATCCCACAGTTTCCCTCATGTTCTGTCCATAGAAATTTGTGAGCTTATTGAAACTTTTGGACTCACAAAGTGTTTCTTCTGTTTTGTCTTCCAGTTCTGAGTTTCTATCCTCCACATGTCTGATTATATTCTTGAGAGCTTATATAGAAGTTTGGCCTTGTTCAATTTGGTTCATATTTTCTACTTTTTTTAAAAATGTATAGTTTCCAACCCTCTGTTTAGTTCCCTTTTCACATCCTTTTCTGATTATCTTAATACTTCTTTGAGTTTATGCTTGTATTTTTTTATGACTTTATTGAGGTTAGCCAGCAAGTTATTTAGGACCTTTTTTTCCCCCTGCTTTCCTTCAGATCATTTAACTTTCTTAGGAATCCTTCTTAGTTTTTTTTTTTTTTTTTTAAATAGGTCTAATCTAGTGAGTCTACCATTTGTACAATTATTTGTCTTTGTTGAGTTTCTGCAACTTCTGTTGTTTTGCTTAGCCAGGGCTGCATAGTTTGTTCCTTCATTTTGGGGTTCTGATCGTATTGTCTCTATCGTGTTTTGATTAGAGACATTCATTTTGGGACTGGGAAATCTAGCTGGATTTACTTGCATCCGAGTTTACATGCAGTTCCTTTTTTGTTGTGGTCTGCCCATCACAATGTTTCAGAAAGCTTAGGGTGTGGGATGCTAGCCTGATGTCCAGGGGTGGGAGGGCAGTGGTGAGTGGTACAACAAGTGCCCACGGTGTTCAGAAATGCTAGGGAGGAAACCCTAGCCTGGGTACCTGTTCAGGAGTGGGCAGGGGCAGTGAATGGGATGGTGATTGCATTCACAGCTCAGAAGTGCTGAGCCTGAATGGTGTCTGGGATGGTGATCATGCGCATGGCTCAGCAAGACTGGACAGGAATGGTGACTGGGATGGCAAAAGTGAGCATGGGTGTCAGCAAGGCTGGGCAGGAATGGCATCTGGGATGGCATTCATGCCCATGGAGTTCTGCCTGATGGGAGGAAAGCCTAAGGCAGAGGACCTAGCCTGCAAGCTTGGGTCCACTTGGCTTTCAGTTAGTGTAGGAGGGACCTTCTACTGGGACTGTAGCTAGAACAGCTGTTTGAGGGGTTTGAGGGAATGGTGAGCTACCCAAGAGTGTGAGAATCAGTGAAGTCCCTACTTTTCTTCTCTGCACCCTCCCACTGGAAGCCTACCAGAATCAGCAAACATCTAAACAACAAATAAACAAAATTCCTGAACCTTAAAGGTCTTTGCCTTTTCTTCTGGGTGAGGTGAGGTGAGGTGAGGCTAGGTGGACACCATCTTGACTGGCTCAAGTCAACCTGTGCCTTTTCTTTTGTTTGTTTATTTGCTTTTTTTTTTTTTTTTCAAGGTAGGGTTTCACTCTAGCCCAGGCTAACCTGGAATTCACTATGTAGTCTCAGAGTGGCCTTGAACTCATGGCAATCCTCCTACCTCTGCTTCCCGAGTGCTGGGATTAAAGGTGTGCACTACCATCTGCAGCTAAACCTGTGTCTTTTGATGGGTTTGTAAAGATCATTAATATATAAGGTTGTTATTTTAAGGTTTGAATTAATCCTTGTGATGATGAGGTGTTTTTATGGGATTTGGTGTTTTCTTCTGTCTTGTATTATTTTGAGCCTGGTCTATTTTGGTTACTGTGATCTGGTTGGCTCTTGAGCTTGATTGTTTAACTGCTATCTATGAAGTATTCCTTGAAGTATTCTCTGTGGGTTTGGCTTTGAGTTCACATCATAGAATTGCCTTTTTCATGGAACTTTTCCTTTCACTAGGTATTATGAGGAATACTTTTGCTGGATAAGAGTAGTTTGGCTTGGAAGTCATAGAGTTTTAGACTTTGAATTGTTACATTCCAGGTTGTTCTGGCTTTCAGGGTTTCCATTGAGAAACCTGACATAATTCTGATGGGATTGCCTTTGTATTTTGTGAGTTGTTTCTCTCTTGCTGCTTTTAACACTCTGACTTTGTTTTCATTGTTAAGAGTTTCTATGGTGTGTCTTGGAGAGTTTCTTCTTTGGTCCTGTATATTTGGTGCTTTGTGTGCTTCTTGTATCTGGTTGTGCCTCTTCTTGAGGGATTCAGAAAATTTTCTTTAATAATTTTGTTGAATATGTTCTGTCCTGGGTTTTCTCTCTTTCTGGTACACCCATGATCCAGATGCTTGGTCATTTTAGGGTATCCCACAGTTCCCACATATTCTCTTCACTTTATTTTTTGAACTTAGAAAAGTTTTTGGCCTCTCAATCAATTTCTTCTATCTTGTCTTCCAGGTCAGAATTTCTGTCTTCCACATAAGTAACTGTGTTGGTGAGGGGTTTTAGAGAGGTTTTTATAATTTCATTTGATTTTTTTCTATTGTGTTATTTTCCACTGGATCCACCTCTGATTTTCTTGATGCTTCCTAGAATTCATAATTCATTCTTGCATTTGTTTAAGTCTTCATTATGCTTAAACAAATGGTTGTTGAGATCTTCCATTTATTTTTTTGTTTGTTTGTTTGTTTGTTTCTGTTTTTCAAGGCAGGGTCTCCCTGTGGCCTAGGCTGACCTGGAATTCACTATGTAGATTCAGGGTGACCTTGAACTCATGGAGATCCTCCTACCTCTACCTCCCAAGTGCTGTGATTAAGGGTGTGAGCCATCACGCCTGGTGAGATCTTCCATTTCTTGACTCACCTTCAATTTATTTATATCCCTTTGGAGTGTTCTAAAGCTTCCTTCAATAAAAAAAAAAAAAAAAAAAAAAAAAAAAAAAAAAGCTGGATGTCATTTTCTGAATCCCTCAAAAAGAGGCCCAACCAGATATGAGAAGCACACAGAACACCAAACAGACAGGACCAAAGAAGAAACTCTCCAAGTCATATCATTATTACAACTCTTAACAATGAAAGCAAAGAGAGAGTGAAAAGCAAAGCAGAAGAGAGAAACCACTCACAAAATACAAAGGCAATCCCATTAAAATTATGCCAGATTTCTCAATGGAAATTTCATTGATATGACTGTTGGTTCTTTGATTGTTAACTTCAAGTCCAGTGATTTCTTTTGGTCAGGGACTCATTCGTTTTTGTGTTTTCATTTTGGGAATGAATTTCTATTGATTTCTCTATCATTTCATTGGAGGCTTCTATTGTAGGACTAGGCATCCTTGGTGGAGATGTCTCAGTTTTCTGACTTTCTTTGGCTTTATTTCATTAGTGTCTACCCATTATAGGAAGAGTCTTTATTTTATTGAGGAAGCAAGTTTTTGCCCATTGGCCCTTGCACCCTTTGACTCAGGTGAACAGGAAGGTTGGTACCCAGTGGTCAGTCAGGATACCAGAGCAAAAGGCCTCATTCTACAGCTCACACAGGAATTAGGCCTCTCCAAAGCAAGGCACAATGGGACCTACCAGGACCACCAGGGGACTGGGAGGAGCCAGGGAACAGTGTTCTGCCTCCTCACTCTGGGCTGCAGCTGCCAGCTCATAGACAGGGTCAAGGAACCCAGACCAGGGATCTGGGAGGAGGCAGGCTTTGCCCTATTCACTCCACACTGCCACACTCATACACACTCAGACCAGCACAGGGAACTCCTATTACTTAACAGGTTATGGATAGGAAATTTTAATATAAATCTGAAAATACATGAATGTAGCAACTACTAGGCAACTTTTTTATATAAAATAATTTTGTGTCCTTTTCTCTATCTCTCTGTCTCTCCCTCTTTCTATCTCATATATAAATAATATAAAATATTAAAAGTGTCAGAGGGATGTCCTAGCAGTTAATGAGCTAGGCTGCAAAGCTAAAAGACCCAGGTGCCATTCCCCAGGATCCCATGTAAGCCAGATGCACAAGGTGTCACATTCTTCTCAAGTTTGTTTGCAGCTGCTGAAGGTCCTGGGGTGCACATACTCTCTCTCTTCCTCTTTCTCTCTCAAATATAAATAAAAATGAAATGAGTTTGTATTATTGGATGAATTCATTAATTGAATGTGCAACAGGAAATTAAAAAGTAATTTTCTAATGTCTAATATTCATAACACACATAACTGTAACATTTTTTGAGATTTCCCAGAAAAAATAAAAATGCTTCATTTAAAAAAAATATTTTAGTTATTTATTTGAAAGCAGAGAGAAAAATAAATAGACAGACACCGAGAGAGAATGGGCCCACCAGGGCCTCTAGCCACTGAAAACTAACTCAAGATGCATGTGCCACTTTGTGCATTTGTCTATATGTGGGTACTGGGGAATCAGTCCTGGGTGGTTAGGCTTTACAGGCAAGTGCCTTAACAGCTGGGTCATCTCTCCAGCCCTGAAAATGTAAATCTATGTACAATGAAGATAATGGTATGCTGAATTACTTTAAAAACGTTCCTTTGTAGAACACAAGCATTATATTTCATATGATCAAGATAATTTTCAAAAATCATTGCACATCAGGCAATGGCAGTATACAGATATTTAAGTATATTTTTATGCAAGTGGGGATTTCTTAGAAGAGAAAGTATATTTTAATCCGCTGTGCTAATTTTGATTATTTGAAGCTTTGTACCTAAATAAATAAGGCTTATTTTTAAAAAAGTAGTAGATAAGTATCCTCCTTGGTAAGAGAAGCCCATATTTGGTACTGGATCCTGTTTGCATTCCCCTAAAAAAGTAGCCTTAAGTTTTCAATATGGATTCAAGAGATTAACAAATAAAATGTTATTGGGAGCTTTGAAGCTTGAATGTGAAATGTTTCCCACAGGCTAAGTAATGTGTTTTGTCTCAGCATGGGAAAGTGGTGTTGAAAATATGTTACTGAGCTGTATCTGACAGATTTATAATCTGGCCCCACTTCCTGTCCACCTGCTACTTCCTGAACGCAAAGAGAATATGACCCAATTGCCTTTCACCTTGGCCTTCCACACCAAGATGTATTGTATCTCCTAAAACTGTAAGCCAAAATTGAACTGTCTTGTTGTGCTCGATTTTCAGCCAAGGTGTCACATCAATGAGAAAGTAAACTAATATGTATGGGCTTTATATTGATCTGAAGCTTTGTGTCCCCAACAGATTCATATATGGAAACTTTCACACTCACAGTAACTATATGAAGAGGCTGTTGGATCATGAGCTTGGAGCCATTATAAATGAGCATAGTTCTGATAAAAAATGAAGCCCAAGTCCAAAGAGAAACAGTGCAAAAATAAAAACAATAAAAATAAAGCACAGACTATCAACTGAAACAGAACTCTTGCAAAACACCATTTTCTGGCTTAGAAACCCTGACTCCAGAAATGTAAATTGTATCTTTAAGGGTTATAAACCACCAAGCCTGTTGTATTTTGCTGTGGTTACACAGAATAAGGGCTTATTAATAACATATATTTAATTAAATTCACATATCATTTGCTATGCAGCCATTTAACTTTGTTATTTTTGATTTAGACATTTGTTCCTACTGTCAGCATATCTCATTTGCCATCCACTGTTGACCATGTGGTTCACAGGCAGAGCAGGAAGCCTATTCACTGATGTACTTAGAAATCCAGTAAAATATTTTGTTGTAAAAGACATGGGACAATAACAAAAGAAAATCAGATTACCTCTTGATTTTACAATCATTGAACATACTCCAATTGTCCTTCAAAAAGTAGTAGTTTCTTTGAAGGGAAGCTTTTCTTGTCACTAGACTCATTGTAATATATAAACATGGAACAATTCAATCTACACATATTTCAGGATCAATGCATCTTAAAAGGTCTTTTCCATGAGCATTTTGTCCTCTTCTGGCTTTTCATGTTCCTTTGAACTTCCATCTTTAGTTACATATGTATTCACATATGCAGTCATACTTGTGCAGTCTTTAGACTAAATCCATCTTTTTAAAAAAAAGTTCCAAGTGATGTTCTATTCACTTGTTAGTTGACAATTTCTACCATAATACTCTTCTCCTTTAGGGAATAATTAAGTAAAATACTTAACATACCACTTCTTGGGGATAAGTCAAGATTTTTCAGCGTTCCTGCTGAGATTTATTTCACCATCAGCAGGCAAGGTGTGTGTCACTGATGCTCAGGTTCCCATATCTGGTACATAGCTGAGGTAGAAACCTTTGCTGTGGAATGGGAACCAGGGTGCTTTCATGCACATATGTGTCTCTTTATTGGCATACAGAGTTCTGTAGTGAAGACATTTTATGGGCTAGAGATATACTTCAGTAGTAACAGTATTTGCTACACAAGCATGAGAGCCTGTGTTTGGTACCCACCACTCTTATAAAAGCAAGTCTGAACTGCCCAAGCCTATTTACCACAGTAATGAGAATGAAGTGAGAAAAGAATGTTTACTTTTAGCACTTGAGCTTTAAATGATTTCCTGCTGTATTTTACAGACTGCTATAGCATTTGGAGCTGCTGCTAGCCACTCTGCATCCTGTAACACACTAGGTACCATGATCATGGACGGTGGACATGGGTTTTATTTCCCTTACACTGTGATGGGACTTGTTTCATGATGGAAACAGAAAGGTATTAGAAACAAAGCTCACTAAGCATCATATAAAGGAAGGATGCTATGCAAACAAATAATCCCTGAAACCCAAGCAGAGATTTTTGCCACAAAATTCAGTTGCTCTTTATTCAAATAATTTCCTCCTAATTAGAATATACTAATGACATTGGTAAGGAGAAGCAAATGGTGGATCAAATTCAATTTTGTCATCTGTTTAGTAAGTCTTTTTTGAACTTCTACTATGTGTGAAATTCTGAAAACTGTCAATTATAGCATAACTTCCAAGAAGCTATGAACTCATAGACTTGTCCTGTGAATTTGGGGACATTTTGATCTGATAGGGTATGCAGGGGTGGCAAAGAGCCCTCTCCTCCATAGATCATGTAATTAGAGTGCAGCAATTCTCTAGGCTGAAAAGTAATTGTTGGCAGGTGCACATATCAAAACCAATGCCAAACTGCATAATGTTGAAGAATTATTATTCTAGTTATCACAACTGCCCTCAGTAATTCTAGCTGTCAAGTTTTGCTGCATGATTATACAAAAATAGATAATAATATAGACTTGTGCTCAATTGTGCCTTCAGATAATTACATTGTCACATTAAACCATACTGAATTATTATTCTCACATCTTCTTGGACACACATAAATATAACTTTGTCCTAGAACCTACACTGAGGCAGGCTGTTCTTGAAGTGCATTGGGTTTCTATAACATACTGAGTATGGCTGTAGGTCAAACAGATATGGCATATACTCATACACATACACACATTGTAAAATGCAAAGGTAAAATGGTATACATATATATGAAGTTTAAAACAAGAATATGTATTACCATAAATATGATAAAGTATTTGGAAATTGAAAAAAGAAAAATTGAAGATTAAATTTGCTTAAGACTAAATTTTTTGGGGGGGTCTGGAAAGATATCTCAGCAACTAAGGCACTTGCCTGTGAGGCCTAAAGCCCTCAGTTTGATTCTGTAGCACCCATATACAACCAGATGTGCAAAGTAGTGCATGCATCTGGAGTTCATTTTCAGTAGCTAGAGACACTAGCATACCCATTCTTTCTCTCTCCCTATCCCTTTGGAAATAAATAAAGCACTTTAAAAATTATAAAGTATTTGTATGCAAATTTCTTTGTACAGCTTACAAAAAATTCTACTTCAGTGAAAATATGGCATATCTTAGTGAATGCTTTCAAAAATAACTTAACTCCCTGATGTATTAAAATGTTTGTTCGAAATTATGTAAATATAGGTGGTATAATGAGGGTTCA
The DNA here is from genome assembly GCF_020740685.1 of Jaculus jaculus. NCBI lineage: Eukaryota > Metazoa > Chordata > Mammalia > Rodentia > Dipodidae > Jaculus > Jaculus jaculus. Next base: position 69,890,946 of record NC_059107.1, on the reverse strand, counting down.
GAAATAAATTTGTTGCTGAACATAATTCTCTCTTCCCTCATTTCGTCCCCAAATTCTTCCAACTGTGTCGGCTATTTGTGTGAGCTCATCTCTCTTTCTCTCTCTCTCTCTCTCTCTCTCTCTCTGTGTGTGTGTGTGTGTGTGTGTGTGTGTGTGTGTCTGTCTGTCTGTCTGTTTGTATGTGTGAATGGTGTACATATGTGCCATGAGCATGGTTTTGTGATATATGTGGGATGGGATGTGAATATTCATGTCCCAGGCTGTCTTGTGGTATAAAGACTAATGATGCTGATTGAAATCTTCTCTTGCTTCCCAGAAGAGTCCTTTATGCTCAGTTGTCTACAGTGGTCCTCACAGGTAGAAGTGTGCATATTTCAACTAAAAAGTAAGATTGGGTTGGGAACCACTTTAGTTTAAAATCACCAACAACATTATCTGTTGCTACCCTGATTATTATTGATGTGTGCATTAGCTTTTCATAACTGATAAAACGCCTGATATAAAACAGGGAAAACATTATTTTTGCTCATAATTTCCAAGCTTCCAAGTCATGGACATTTTGCTCCATGGGTTTGAGAAGAAAATGATTGCACTGCATGTGGCTAAGGCTTGTTGTTACTGTTGGTTAATATGAAGCAGTAAAAAAAGGAGTTCACAAAAGAATCTGGGCCCAGGCCCCTGGTGTGGGTTCCATGTGTAGGACTGTGTGCAGGCAAGTGGGCACAACATGGAGTGAGTGGGCCAGATTCCTGATTACCAGCTCCTCCCAGATATCTGGAGGCCTGTTCCCTGTGTGGACTGTGAAATCAGGCCTTTTACTCTGGCATCTTCTCTGTCCACTGGTACCAACATCTCTGTTCACCTGAGTCAGAAAGTTCATGGGCCAACAGACAAAAACTTTCTTTCTCCTCAATAAAATAAAGAGTTACCCTAAAATTAACAGACCACAATGCATAAAAACCAATGAAAATCAGAAAACTGAAAAATATCCACCAAGGATGCCTAATTGTACAATGGAAGCCTCCAAGGAACTCATAGAGAAATGAATAGAAATACATTTCCAAAATTAAAACACAACAACCAACAAGACCCTGATCAAAAGAATCATTGAAGCTGGGCATGTTAGCACTCACCTTTAATCTCAGCACCCAGAAGGCAGAAGCAGGAGGATAGCCTTGAGTTCAAGGCCACCCTGAGACCTTGTACTGAATTCCAGGTCAGCCTGGGCTATAATGAGACCCTACCTCAAAAAAACAAACAAGCAAAAAACAACAACAACAATAACAACACCAAAAGAATCATTGAACTGGACGTGAATCATAGAAGAACCTACAATCATATCAATGAAATTGAACAAAATTGTCTCCTAGAGTGTTCAGCTTTTGAAAGCAGGCAGAATTTGATTGAAGAAAACTCAAAAGAGATATGAGTGAACTAAAGGAGAGTCAAGAAATGGAAGATCTCAATGAACAACTGATTAAGCTTAATGAAGAATTGATCAAATGCAACAATAAATTCCAGGAAGCATCAAAAGAATCAGAACTCAAACTGAAATCATATCACAAAAAAAGAGATGGGCACAATGCAAAATAACACAGCAGAAAACCAATCATATATAACATATAAAAAACCTCTCTTAGACCCCTTACTAACAGAGTTGCTCATGTGGAAGACAGAACCTCTGACCTGGAAGAGAAGACAGAAAAAATTGATTGAGGGTCTAAAAACTTTTCTAAGAACAACAACAACAACAACAATCAATTTAGCAGAATATGAGAACTGTGGAACACCATAAAATGACCAAACTTCTGGATCATGGGTATATCAGAAGGAGAGGAAATCAAGGCCGGAGGCATAGAGAACATATTCAGCAATAGTATTGAAGAAAACTTCCCAAATCTCTCAAAAGAGAGGTCCATCCAGATACAAGAAGCCCACAGAACAAAAGACAGACAGAACCAAAGAAGAAATGCTTCAAGACATATCATAGTTAAAATTCTTAAAATGAAAGCAAATAGAGAGAATTAAAAGGTGCTACATGGGTGACTGGAGGAAAATGACCAATCTGTCCAAGCAAGTCATGGTCTAACCTACTTAGCAGCAAATAACCTACCATGATGCTCACACAAGTGCAATAGTGGCACACAGCCATGGTGGGCTATAAGGGGGTCTACACCTATGAAATTCTATCTAAAAGAATAATGGTTATCCCATGTATCTGGTGCTAACTTTACTCTCCTTCAGAAAATCTGTTTCTCTTTTTCAGATAGATATATATCCTAAGGAGAGCACCATCTGATCATACTTCAAAAAGGCTCCAGCTGAAATGAAGAATAACTGATGAAACAAGCAAGTGTGCTGTTTTCATGGTGAGCCTGGTAGCAGCACATGTGTGAAGGAGATAGAGCAGAGAATGCTCACCTCCTACCAAACCAGATATCCAGAGACACAGAGGCTCAAAAGATCTCATGACTGAAGCAGACCTAAAATGAACCCAACATGGCTCAGGAAAATTTGTGGAAGAGGGGGCGGAAAGAATGTCATAGCCACATGTTGTGTCATGATACACAAACATTTCCTCCTATCCATAACTGAAGGCTAACCCCACAATGCACAATCCATATGCCCCAACAAGGAGGATCCAGATGGAGGGAGAGGACAGGGAGGAGGCTAACATTTGTACAAACTTGACTGTATTCACTGAGTACAAAATTACTTTTTTAAAGCAGCCAGAGAAAAAATACAACATACAAAGGCAATTCCATCTGAATTATGTCAGATTTCTCAATGGAAATCCTGACAGCCAGAAGGGCCTGTAATGGAGCACTTCAAAGTCTAAAAAACTATTGCTTCCAAGACAAGCTAAACTACCAGGCTAAAGTATCCCTCATAACAAGTGATGAAAGGAATACTTTCCATGAAAAAGTCAACTCTATGGTTATATGAACACAAAGCCAAACCTACAGAGTATTCATGGAATACTCCACACAAAACAGTCAAACAACCAGTCTCAAGAGCCAACAAAATGGTCACAATAAACAAAAATAGACCAGATTCTACATAGTACAAAATATAAGAAACCACCAAACCCCATAAAACACCTCATCATGGTGGGGATCATTTCAAACCACATAGTAATAACCTTAAATATTAATGATCTTAATTCACCAATCAAAAGACATAAGTTATCAGGGTGGATCAAAAACTGGACCCTTGGTTCCGGTTAAGATGGTGGCATAGGTACCACACCAAAGCAGCCTAGGGGGTAAAAAAGACCAGAAAAACTCAGCAAAATACACACTTTTACTAAAAAGTGAGGTGTATAGGAAATTGAAGCGGCAGCAGAGAAGTAGAAGAGATCAGAGCATCCAGAGCCCACACAGGCTGGCAAAAGTGGCTCCGGCAGCTTGGCCAACCGCCGCGGTGGGGCACACCAGAATGCTGCCAGGCTCAGCTCCAGCTGCAGAAAAAGCCAGGTGCAGGAGCTTCCCCTCACACCGGCACTCTCTGCAACTCAGGAAACGTGAAGGGAGAGTGGCAGTGAGCAATGGAGGAGCAGACCATAAGGTCAAAGAACATGTGGAACAGCGAGAGAACCAGAGAAGCTGAACCTCCCTCCCCTCCCCCACCATCTGAGCCCAGTTCCAGCGAACAGAGCAGCGGTCCTGGGACCCGGCCACAGCAACTTGAGCCGACAGTGGGACCCAAGAAGGAGCAGAGTTCTGCAGCAACATCAGTGGTTCCAGCACAGGTTACAGCGGCCCCAGCAGTAGCAGCTCCAGTTGCAGCAGCAGCATCTGACCCAGGAGTGGCAGCAATGGCAGATCCTGCAGCAGCAGCTTCAGTAGCAGTGGTGGCTCCAGCGGTGGCAGCTACAGCAGAAGCAGAGGCAGCAGCAGTGGTGGGCCCAGCAGCAGCACCTTCAGCAGCAGTGGCAACACACAGCAGAGGCAGCTTTAGCAGCAACAGTTCCAGCAGCAGGGGTGCTGATCTGCAGGGCCACACTTGCCAGGCTCAGTTTACCCCACAGGAAAGCCAGTACCCAGCTCTAGAAATCAGAACAGCAGCCCGACGACCCAGGCAGCAACTTGACTGAGACCAAAATCATCCAAGGTAACTGGGATTGCACCAGGGAAGGGTCTCATTTGGTCGCAAGCTGACATGGATCACTCAACAGACCAGAAATCTTAACCTCTTTGTTGATAGAGGATCTGGTTGTTATAATAACTACTCTTGCATAAATACTCAGTGCTCTTTTTGAATGAATGTGTACTGTGTTTAGTTAATTTTAGAATCTACCTGTATTTTAATCCACATAGTCTGCTTGAATACTCCCATAACAGGGAAACTCAACCCCTAGGAACACCTTTGTAGATACTCTGAGAGTCTTAAGAGCCACACCTAATACCTTAAGCTCCTATCCTGAAAATATATAACATCCAATCAATTGATACAGATAAGAATACCCAGCTAGTAGAAAATCCACACATTAACTTAATCCAAGATGCAAAAATATATACATTATAACACAAGAAACACTAAAAAGCAAGATGATATAAATCCACCTAAAATATTAATGCATCAGAAATGTCCTCCAGTGACAACGAGTTAGAGGAAATGCCTGAGAAAGAGTTCAAAAGAATGATTATAAATATGTTCAAAGAGGTCAAAGAACAAATCAAAAGAATCAAAGAAGAAATCAAAGAGGAAATCAAAGGAATCAAAGAACACACAGGACACCAATTTAATGAAATGAAGAAGGCAATACAAGACATAAATAAGGAAATAGAAATAATAAAGAAAAAACAGTCAGAATTACTAGCAATGAAGAACACAGTTAATGAAATAAAAACGTCTGTAGAAAATCTCACCAGTAGGATGGAGGAGGGAGAGGACAGAATATCTAAGCTAGAAGACCAGGTGGCAGATCTAATACAGTCCAACAGAGAGAAAGATAAACTTGTAGAAAAGTATGAGTGGGAATTTCAAGATATTCGGGACATTATGCAAAGATCCAATATAAGAATTCAGGGCATAGCAGAAGGAGAAGAATTCCACTCCAAAGGCAAAGTAGGCGTCTTCAACAAAATCATAGAAGAAAATTTCCCCCAAATTGGGAAAGAGGTGCCAATGCAGATAAAGGAAGCCTTTAGGACCCCAGACAGACAAAACCTGGAAAGAACCTCCCCTCGCCATATTATAATCAAACATCCAAACACACACACCAAAGAAAAACTATTGAAAGCAGTTAGAGAGAAAAATCAAGTTACCTACAAAAGCAACCCCATCAGGATTACAGCAGATAATTCAACACAAACTTTTAAAGCCAGAAGGGTGTGGAGTGATATATTACAAGTTCTGAAAGTTAACAACTATCAACCAAGGTTACATTACCCTGCAAAGTTATCCATTCAAATAGACAGAGAAATAAGGACATTCCATGACAAAAGCAGGTTAAAGGACTATTTGAAGACAAAACCAGCCCTACAGAATATACTTGATAGAATCCTCCATGCTGAAGAAAAGAAAAAGCACACATATAAGGAACCTAGAAAAAACAAGCAATACTCAAATACTAGTTAAAAGAAGAGAGCACAGGTAGAACCGTAACAACAAAACAAAATGGCAAACATAAATACACATCATTCAATAATATCTCTTAATATCAATGGCCTCAATGCCGCAACGAAAAGACATAGGTTTGCAGACTGGGTTAAAAAGCAGGATCCTACAATTTGTCGTCTCCAAGACACTCACCTTTCTATAAAGGATAGACAGTATCTTAGGGTGAAAGATTGGAAGACAGTGTTTCAAGCAAATGGGCCTAGAATACAAGCAGGGGTTGCTATCCTAACATCGGACAAGGTAGACTTTAGTCCAACGTTAGTCAAGAAAGATAAGGAAGGTCACTTTATATTGATTAAGGGCACACTCCAACAGGAGCACATTACAATCCTAAACATACATGCACCTCACATGGGGGATCCAAAATTTGTCAAACAAAAACTATTAGAACTAAGGTCACAGATAACACCAAACACAGTGGTGGTGAGTGACTTTAACACCCCACTCTCATCAATTGACAGGTCATCTTGGGAAAAAATAAACAGAGAGGCATCTGGACTAAATGAGGTCATAGAAGGAACGGACCTAACAGATATATATAGGACATTTCATCCAAATGATGCAGAACATACATTCTTTTCAGCATCACATGGAACATTCTCTAAAATAGACCATATATTAGAACACAAAGCAAATCTTAACAAACTCAGGAAAATTGAAATAATTCCTGCATTCTATCTGACCACAATGGAATTAAACTACAAATCAGTAGCAAGAAAGGCTATAGAGCATACACAAAATCATGGAAACTAAACAATACACTACTAAATGATGAATGGGTCAATGAAGAAATCAAGAAGGAAATCAAAAAATTTACAGAGTCAAATGATAATGAGAACACAACATACCAAAATCTCTGGGACACAATGAAGGCAGTTCTAAGAGGTAAATTTATAGCCTTAAGTGCTTATATTAAGAAATTAGAAAGGTTGCAAGTAAATGACCTAAGGCTTCACCTTAAAGCCTTGGAAAAAGAAGAACAAGCAAACCAAAAATCAGTAGATGGGATGAAATAACAAAGATTAGGGCAGAAATTAATGAAGTAGAAACAACAACAACAAAACAACCCAAAGAATAAGTGAAACAAAGAATTTGTTCTATGAAGGATAAACAAGATTTAATAATTTTGTTTACCCTTAGCAAATTTGACCAAAAGAAACAGAGAAGAGAAACAAATTAATAAAATCAGAGATGAAAAAGGTAACATCACAACACACTCCAGAGAAATTCAGAAATCATAGGGACATACTATAAAAGCATATACTCCAGAAAGTATGAAAATATGAAAAAAATGGATGATTTTCTCAATTTATATGACTTACCTAAATGAGATCAAAATGAGATTAATCACCTAAATAGACCTACAGCAAATATGGAGATCCAAACAGTTAACAATAATCTCCCAACTAAAAAAAAAAAAACCCAGGTCCAGATGGATTCACTGCTGAATTTTACCAGACCTTTCAGGAAGAAATAACACCATTGTTTCTTAAGCTTCTCCAGGAAATAGAAAAAGAAGGAATTCTACCAAACTCTTTCTAGGAGGCCAGCATCACTCTGATACCAAAACCAGGCAAAGATAGAACCAAAAAAGAAATTTACAGAACAATCTCCCTCATGAGCATAGATTCAAAAATTCTCAACAAAATATTGGCAAACAGAATACAAGAGTATATCAGAAAGATCATTCACCCTGACCAAGTAGGCTTTATCCCAGAGATGCAGCGATGGTTCAACATATGCAAATCTATAAATGTAATACATTATATAAATGGATTGAGGGACAAAAATCACACGATCATCTCGTTAGATGCAGAGAAAGCATTTGACAAAATCCAACACCCCTTCATGATAAAAGTCCTACAGAAACTGGGAATAGAAGGAACATATCTCAATATAATAAAAGCTATTTATGACAAGCCTACAGGAACATATTACTAAATGGGGAAAAACTGGAAGCTTTTCCACTAAAATGAGGAACTAGACAAGGTGTCCACTGTCCCCACTTTTATTTAATATAGTTATGGAAGTCTTTGCCGTAGCAATAAGGCAAGAGACACACATAAAAGGGATACAATTGGAAAGGAAGAGATCAAGTTATCATTATTTGCAGATGACAAGATTCTATACATAAAGGACCCTAAAGACTCTATTATCAAACTGTTAGAGCTGATCAAACCTACAGCAATGTAGCAGGATACAAAATAAATACACAGAAATCAGTAGCCTTCATATATGCCAACAACAAACACACAGAGGATGAAATCAGAGAATCACTCTCATTCACAATTGCATCAAAAAAATGAATAAATAAATAAAATACCTTGGAATAAACATAACCGAGGAAGTAAAGAATCTCTACAATGACAACTTTAAAACACTCAAGTGAGAAATTGCAGAAGACACCAGAAAGTGGAGATACATCCCTTGTTCCTGGATTGGAAGAATCAATATTGCGAAAATGGCAATCTTGCCAAAAGCAATCTATACATTTAATGCAATCATTATCAAAATTCCAAAGGCATTCTTCATGAAAACATAAAAAAGCAATCCAAAAATTCATTTGGAATCACAAAAGTCACCGAATATCTAACACAATACTGAGCAACGAAAATAAGGCAGGTGGTATCACTGTACCTGATTTTCACCAATACTACACTGCCATAGTAACAAAAACAGCATGGTACTGGAACAAAAAACAGACATGTAGATCAGTGGAACAGAATAGAGGACCCAGATGTTAGCCCAAGTTGCTCTAGCCACCTGATATTCAATAAAAATGCCAAAAATACTCATTGGAGAAAAGACAGCCTCCTCAGCAAATGGTGTTTTGAAAACTGGATACATATCTGCAGTGGGATGAAAATAGGTTCTTCTCTCTAGCCATGCACAAGAATTAAGTCCAAATGGATTAAAGACCTTAACATCAGACCTGAAACTCTGAAACTGCTAGAGGAAAAAGTAGGGGAATCCCTTCAAAAGACTTGGCAAAGACTTTCTGAATACAACCCCAATTGCTCAGGCAATAAAACCACAGATTAATCACTGGGACCTCATGAAATCACAAAGATTTTGCACTGCATATGACACAGTGAAAAAAGCAAAGAGGAAACCTACAGAATGGGAAAAATCTTCGCCAGCAATATATCTGACAGAGGATTAATATCTAGGATATACAAAGAACTCAAAAAATTAAATAATAAGGAATCAAACAAGCCAATCAATAAATGGGCTTTGAAGCTAAATAGAGCTTTCTCGAAGGAAGAAATACAAATGGCATATAAGCATCTAAAAACATGTTTTATGTCACTAGTCATCAGGAAAATGCAGATTAACTACATTGAGATTCAATCTCCTGTCAGATTGGCCACCATCATGAAACCAAATGATCATAAATTTTGGTGGGGATGTGGAAAAAGAGCAACCCTTCTACATTGGTGGTGGGAATGTAATTTGGTCTATCCATTGTGGAAATCAGTGTGGAGGTTCCTAAAACAGCTAAAGATTGATTTACCCTATGAACCAGCTATAGTACTCCTAGGTATATATGCAAAGTAATCGTCTCATTTCCTTAGAAGTACGTACTCAACCATGTTTATTGCTGCTCAATGTATAATAGCTGGGAAATGGATCCAGCTTAGATGTCCCTCAACTGATGAGTGGATAATGAAGATGTGGCACATTTATACAATGGAGTTCTACTCGTCGGTAAACAAAAATGAATTTATGAAATTTGCAGAAAAATGGATGGATCTGGAAAGGATTATACTACTTGAGGTAACCTAGGCCCAGAAAGCCAAGCGCTACATGTTCTCCCTCATATGTGGATTCTGGCTACAGATGATTGGGCTTCTGCATGAGAAGGAAAATACTTAGTAGCAGAGGCCAATAAGTTAAAAAGGAGATATAAAATTAAAAGAAAGGAAGGGAAAAGGGTCCTTAATAGGTTGGTATTTTACATATATAACTACAATGATTGAGATGGGAAGTGATATGGTGGAGAATGGGATTTCAAAGTGGAAACTGTGGGTGGATAGGAGGGTATTACCATGTGATTTTTTTTTTATAATCATGGAAAATGTTAATAAAAATTAAACAAAAAAAAGAAAATGGAAAGCCTCACATGCTCCTGGATAGGCAGAATTAATATTGTGAGAATGGCAATTCAACCAAAAGCAATATACAGATTTAACACAATATCAATAAAAGTACCAGTATCATTCTTCATTAGAGATTGAAAAAGTTATCTCAAATTTCATATGAAATGGAAGCAGGCCTTGGATAGCCACACACATCCTCAGGAAAAAGTAAAAAACAAAAAACCCTTGGAGGTATCACCAGACCTGAGTTAAAGCTATATTATAAAACCAAAGTGACCAAAACAGCATGGTACTGGAATTAAAACAGAAAGACAGACCAATGGAACAAAATTTAAGACTCAGTGTTAGGTCACATAACTACAGGTACTTGATCTTTGACAAATGTGCCAATAATATAGAGTGGAGAATAGACAGAATCTTCAACAAATGGTGTTGGCCAAATTGCATGATCATATGTACAGAAATGAAATTAAACCCTCTCATTTTTCCATACACAAAAATCAAGGCCAAAAGGATTAATGATCTCAATACAAGACCTGAAACTCTTCTAGTACTGCAAGAAAAAAATAGAAGGAGTTTTGGGATGGAGTCTCTCGGGTCTCTTACATATACAATCATGTCATCAGCGAATAGAGCTAATATGCAAATGACAAAGACACAGAAAAAGAAATAAAGGACATAGTCCCATTTTCAATAGCAACAAAAAAAAAATTAAATAAAATACCTTGGAATAATGTTAACCAAGGAAGTAAAAGATCTATACAACGAAAAGATAAAAACTCTCAAAAAAGAAATTGAGGAGGACTTGAAAAGATGGAAAGACCTCCCATGCTCCTGGATAGGCAGAATTAACATTGTGAAGATGACAATCAAAGGCAATATATAGATTTAACGCAATTCCAATTAAAATCCCTACAGTGTTCTTCAAAGAGATAGAAAAAATGATCTCAAATTTCATATGGAAAGGCAGAAGGCCTCGCATATCCAAATATATCCTCAGCAAAAGAAATACCTCTGGTGGCATCACCATACCCAATATAAAGCTATATTACAAAGCCATAGTAATAAAAACAGCATGGTATTGGCATGAAAACAGGAGTATAGACCAATGGAATAGACTTGAGGACCCGGATTTTGGGCCAAGCAACTATAGCTACTTGATATTCGACAAAGGCCTAAACAATATGGGCTGGAAAAAAGATAGCATCTTCAACTAATGATGTTGGAAAAACTGGATAACCACATGCAGGAAACTAAAACTTGATCCACACATTTCACCATGCACTACACTCAAATCCAAATGGATCAAAGAACTCAACATAAGACCAGAAACTCGAAAACTACTGGAAGAAAATTTAGGAAGTACTTTCCATGATATAGGAATGGAAAAAGACTTCCTGAATAAAACCCCAATGGCTCAAGTTCTTAAAGAGTCACTCAACCATTGGGATCATATGAAGCTGAAGAGTTTCTTTACAGATAAGCATATAATAAGCAAAGCCAATAGAATACCCACAGAATGGGAGAAAATATTTGCAGGTTACCCAACTGATAGAGGCCTTATCTCTAGAATTTACAAAGAACTCAAAAGTCTAAACAATAAGAAGACAAATACCCCACTCACAAAATGGGGCATAGAGTTAATCAGTCAATTCACAGAGGAAGAGATACAAATGGCAAACACACACTTAAGAAAATGTTCATCATCCCTAATAATCAGAAAAATGCAAATTAAAACAACTATGAGATTCCACCTTACCCCAATAAGGGTAGCCAACATCAAAAGGTCAAATGAAAATAAATGCTGGCGAGGATGTGGAGAAGCAGGGACACTCATTCACTGTTGGTGGGAATGCAGGATGGTACAACCACTTTGGAAAGCAATATGGAGACTCCTGAAAAAGCTGACTATAGAAATACCAACAGACCCAGTTATACCACTACTGGGCATCTACCCTAAAACCTTCAAACCAAAAGCCAGAGAGATTTGCTCAACCATGTTTGTAGCAGCTCAATTTGTAATAGCTAAAAGCTGGAATCAACCCAGATGTCCATCTTTAGAAGAATGGATAACAAAGATGTGGTATATCTACACAATGGAATTCTATATAGCAGTAAGAAAAAATGACATAAAGAAATTTGAGGAAAAATGGGTGAACCTGGAACAGATCATTCTCAGTGAACTTACCCAATCACAGAAAAAAAAAAATCTACACATAGTCTCACTCATCTGCAACACCTAACCTGAATCTGCCCAAGATGCCTTACATACCCAGCAAGCACCTCATGGACTAGACAATAAGATGGATGGGAGGGAGGGGAGGGAATCAAAGGGTGGAAAACAGTAATCCAGACCCAATGGCAATGGTACCATAAAATTCTACTTCCTAAAAGACAGACCAAATGGCTGAACCTTCACTAGACCCTTACAGGAAACACCTGAACCACAAGACACTGGAGATGGTAGGATCAAGACTGACCTAAATCTCCTACATCTTCCCTCCCTCCCTCTCACCCTCTCCCCTCTATCTCTCTCATCTCTAACTCTTGTATATTAGTTATCTTTTTCGTCAATTTCTTAGTGGACACTGACCTGTAACCCCCACTTCCAGCTTGGGTCTACCATCCACAATGAGCTTTTGATCAGAGAAACCTCCAAGGTTTCCCAAAACAATGACAGACTTCTGTCAGAGGACTTGATGACCCACCAAAGGCCAGTGGTAAGACCCTATTGCTGAAGACTCCATACACAGCTGATGCGTAAAATGGAATGACATGGCTGGAAGCCAGGAGAGAGTCAGTCCCCAGACAGTCAGCGTGTCTAGTGCCAGAAGGCACTACATAGGCGACTGGGGGAAATGACCAAGATCTGTCCAAGCAACACATTGTTTAACCTAATTAACAACAAATAACCGGATGTGATGCCCACACAAGCGCAATAGTGGTACACAGCCATGGTGAGGAATCAATTGCTCTTGATTTGGCTATCTGATCCACTCAGTGGTACTAGACCCATAGCTGGAGCTGGGAAACAAGTCAGAACCATACCCAAACACAAGCCCACTCTACAATATCAAGCTACAATCAATCACGGGGTATAAGAGGGCCTAAACCTATCATACTGTCTATCAAAAAAGTAAGTGTCATCTCAATTTTCCGGGTGCTAACTTACTCTGTGTTGGAGAATCTGCTTCTCTTTTCCAGATAGATGCAGATCCTAAGAAGAGAGCTGCCCCAACATACCTCAAAAGGGGCCCAACTGAAACTAAGGACAACTGGCAAAATAAGAAAAGGTGATGTTTTCCTGTGAACTGGATACCAGCACAAAGGGGAAGGAGATCAACGCAGAGAAAAATCAACTCCTACCAAATCAGAGAGCCAGAGCCTCAGAGGCTCCCAACACCTCAGCACTGAAGCAGACCAAAAATGAACCCAACATGGCTCAGGGAAATTTTGTGGAAGAGGGGGTGGAAAGAATATCAGAGTCACATGTTGGGTCATGATTTGCAGAGACATTTATCATACCAATAACTGGGGGCTAACTCCACAATGCAAGACCCATTTTCATTAACAAGGAGGGTCTAATGGGAGGGGGTAGATCACAGATGAGCCTAAATAATGGTACCAAACTGCCTGTATTTACTGAAAAGAAAACTAATAAATTAAATTAAAAAATAAAATAGAAGGCACTCTCCACGATGTAAGACTGGGAAAAGAGGTCCAGAATAAAACCCCAGTAGCCCAAGAAATTAATCAAGCCCTCAACCACTGGGCTCTCATGTAGCTAAAAATGTTTTCTCAGGAAAACATACCTTATGTAGAGCCAATAGATTACACACTGAATGTGAGAAAATCTTCACCAGCTACACCACTGACAGAAGTCTGATATCTTTAATCTTAAAATAACTCAAAAAACTAAATGAAATATCAAACAATCCACTCCAAAAGTGTGGCAGGGAGCTGAGTAGGGAATTCTAAGTGGAAGAATTACAAATGGCTAACACACACTTAGGAAAATGTTCAACATCCCTAACCATTAGGGAAATGAAAATTAAAACAATTATGAGATTCCACATTACTCCAGTAAGGATGGCAATCCTTATAAAACACAACAACAACAAATATTCACAAGGTTATGGGGAAAGAGGAACCTCATCCACTGTTGGTACTATTGTACAACCACTATGGAAATTAATATGAAGACTCCTGAAGAGATTAACATAGAGCTATCAACAGACCCAGTTATTCCCTTACTGGACATTTACCCTAAATGCTCTACACCTCAGTTCAGAAATATTTGCTCATTAATATTTATATCTGTTCAATTCATAATAGCTAAGAACTAGAATTAACCCAAGTACCCATAATTGGACAAATGGATAACCAAGATGCAGTATATCTACATGATGGAATTCTACTAAGCATTGAGAAAAGATGGCACAATAAAATTTGTAGAAAAATGGTTGAACTTGAAACAGATCATACTCAGTGAACTCACACAATTGCAGAAGTACAATTTTTGTATGGTCTCACTCATCTGTGGTTCTTAACCTGGATCAGCCCAATTTGGTAACATACCTGAATGACATCTAGAGGCTTGGACAATAGGTAGGGTAGGATTTTGGCAAAGGGGGAGGCTTGGCAGGGCCAGAAACTTGAACCCAAATTGAATTGGTATCATAGAATCCTATATCCTAGAAGTTAGACTAAAACTGGACCTTAGGGGGAGCACCTGAATCAAAGGGCCTTGGAGAGGGTGAGATGAAACCTAAGCTTTCCTCTGTTTCTCTTTTTATCTATCTTTTTCTTTGCCCTTGGTGCTGGCCTATAATTCTTTGTATCAGGACTTGGTTAATATTTACAACAAACTGTTGATCAGAGAGACCTACAAGCTCCTCCCAAACAAACAAGACAGACTTCTGTCAGAGCACTTTATTACCCACCAGAGGTTGCAGGTAGGACCCTAGGGTTAAAGACACCATACACTGTGAGCACAGATCACAGAGAGTCCAAGCTGTAAACTAGAGGAGAGCTAGGCCCCAGTTAGTGGGTCTAGTGCTAGAAGACACAACATGAGCTACAGGCAGGAAGTGGCCAACATCTGTCTGAGCAACTCAAGGTCTACACTACTCAGAAGCAAACAATCTGACTTGGTGCTCATACACGTGCAATAGTGGCACAAATCCATGGTGGGTATCCAAGTGCTCTTGGATTGCCTTATAGATCCACTCAGTGGAATGAAAACCATATCTAGAATCATATCCAGATAACAATTTTGCTTTCCCATGTAAAGCTCCAACTAATCTTGTACTATAAGGGGGTCTACACCCTTTAAATTTTCTAACTTAATAATAGTTATCCCATTTAACAGGTGCTGACTTCACTCTTCATTGGAGATTTTTTTTTGTTTCATATGGGAACATGAACTAAGGAGATAAATGACCCCGTGCACTTCACCCCAGCCCCAGCTGAAACCACAAAGGAATTGAGGAAATGAGAAATGCTTTCTAGATAAATCTGATATCAGGACAAGGTTGAAGGAGGTAGACATGAAAGGTACTCAACACCTACCAATGCAGAGATCTAGAGGTTCCTAAGAGCCCATTCCTGAAGTAGATTTAAAACATACCCAACATGGCTCAGGGAAATTTGCAGAAGAGGGGGCAGAAAGATTGTTGGAGCCACAATTTGGGACATATAACACAGAGACATTGCCTCTCCCCCATAACTGACTGCTGCCCCCACAATGTATGACCCACAGTGCCTAAGGAGTTGATCTGTATCCCCAATGAGGAAGGCCTCTTCAGAAAAGGGGCAGGGAGGAGGGAAAGGATGGTACCAACAGCTGTTGTTTACATACTAAGTATGTCTATATCTCAAAAAAGAAAAAAAAATCTTAAAAAAAAAACAGCATCAGGGAGAGTTTTGGCCTTTAGAACATTTCCTATAGGAGCCTACTTTCTTTAACTCATCTCACCTCCTCCTCCTGTTTTCCATTATCTTCCAATAATCTAGCTAGGGATGAACTCATTCATTAGGTTAGAGTTCTAAGGACCTCATCATATGAAAATATGACCCAAGGCATACCACCAGTCAGTGTACTTCACTAACCTCCTTAACATTAGTTAATCCATTAGGTTTTCAATAAAAAAATAAACTTCAGTTTATGATATCAACAACTCACAAAGTTAGTAGACTAGATGGTAATTCTACCATCTCAGGTTTTGCTCTCTTAGTCACCTTCACTTTTTCCTCAACATCTGTTCCTTCCCTGGTCAGTTTATTCCCTCCATAAAATATCGCTTGTCTTTGTTTTTCTATCTCTGCTTCATTACAGGCTTCTTTGCTTCTCGTGGCACATTTCTCTGAAAATCTTACCTCATTATAGAATTGGGGTTTATTCTATTGGGCAGTCTGGAATCACAGCTCTTTAAAATAGTGTTCTTTCCTCTTTTAAGGTGCTGTAGTACAAACCCCTTAATATTCTGACATCCCTGCATTTTAATAGATTGCATAGGAGGTTTGCCTTTGGTACATTAGAAGCACAGCAGCACATTCATCAGGGAAGCATACCTTTGGATGTCAATAAGTGTTGAGATGTTTGAAAATTATATGAGGTTAAAACCACAGTAGATACACAGGCAAAATGTTTGGCCACATCTTTCCTCTACAGACACATTTTCCTTATAGCATCCCGGAATTTATTTTCATGTTGAGGGACTTTCTTTGTTTGAGACAGAGACAGAGAGAGAGAGAGAAAGAGACAGCGAGCAAGCAAGATTAAGGAGGAGAGTTTAGAGTTCACACAAAGCAAATTATGTCTCATTTGTATTTTTAGAAAATTCTTCTAGAAATCTGAACAGGTGAATGTTTAATTCATTTCCTTTTTGTGTTTTGACATAAACAGGGTGGAACAGTTGTCTTCTAATTGCTGGGACAAACACTGAACCAGAAGCAGATTATGGAAAGAAAGTGTTTATTCCAGTTTACAATTCCAAGGAGTTTTTTCATTACAGGACAAGCATGGTAGGACCAAACAGACAAGTGGGTACCTATTGCCAGAGAAAGAGTGGCAGGAAGTATTTTGAGTGAGCTATCTCTAAACACATATTGGGATTCACTGATAGACCTCAAGATCTGCCCTCAGTGATATAATTCTGCCAGCAAGGATCAATCTCCCAAATGTACCACATAATTTGACTGTAAAATGCCCCATAGACTGCTAATATGTGTATTAATCCTCCTACTTGATTCCTGGTGGGTGGAACTTTGGAAATTAGATCCTTGTGGAGGAGGTGTGTTTCTGAGAGAGGACCTTGAGGTTTATTAGTTCAGCCCTACTATATGTTCAGAGATAGCTCACTCATACTATTTTCCCCATTGTTGTGACAAGATGTGGAACCAGGCTTCCTGCTCTGTGATACTTTTCCTCACCAGGTTGGGATGGAACTTTCCTCAAAACTCTAAGCCTACTTTTCCCATAAGTTGTCTGATCAAGTGGTTTATTCCAGCAACAAGATTACTGGTATGCTGCACAAACTCCCCAAATCACCAACAGCTAAGAGCCACGTATTCAAAACACATAAGGCTATGGAGAATATTCAAACCACTACACATGGAAAAAGACAACAGCCCCTTCACAGTATTATAGGCTTTCATATCTCATATCATCAGTTATATTCTGTGCTACTTCAGATTACTTCTTGCAGGTTTCCAACTAAATTTATGAGATGTCCACTTTCATTTTGCACCAGTCACAGTACTACTGTTTGTTTCCAGTGCTGAGGAGCAAATCCAAGGCTTGGCACTTGCTTAGGCAAGTGCTCATCCACTGAGCTAAATCTCCATACCACATTTTTTGAAAATCTTCATAACATCTTCTTACTGAATTCCAAGCGGGTAGAGCCTTTGGGAGAGGAAACCTTACTGGAGGATATGTGTTACTAATGGCAGACCTTGGGGTGATTAGTGCAGCTCACATTGTGTACAGAAAGCTAGCTCACTCTTACTCTCCCTCTTTTTCTCTCTTTCTCCCCCTCTCCTCTCTTCTTTTCTCTTCTTTCTTCCTTTCTTCCTTCCTTCCGTCCTTCAGCAATAAGTTCTTACCATCTATTCCTGGTGGGAATCCACGGGCCTCGTCAATGGCCTATAATGTTTTTGGGGCATCAGGGACCTCCCTGGCCAACAACTCACTGGAAGGTATCCCATCCCTGGCACTGAAAATTTTCTAGTAACAATCTATGGCTCCTGATTGTTCCATTGTCCAAAAATGGAAGTATTGTACTATTTCGTAAACTAAAAATAAATAGCAATAAACATAAAAGTAAGTATAAACAAGTATTACTGTCTTTCCTTTTATTTTAGAAAGTGCACTTTTTTCCAAATTCAAAGCAAAAAAGATATATGTCCAGAAAAAAATGCTAAGTAAGAAACATCGATTTCTCTTCCACGCCCTTCATTCTGGATGTAGAGTCCCATGTGTGGGCGAGTCCTGAGAGAAGATTAGAGTCCACATGAGTGGGATTGACTAGAATGACACTCCATTGAACATTTTATTGACTAATGATTATACATAGGTTGAAAGTAACAATTGAATTTAAAAAATTCAAGAGCTGTTGAAGCTTTCTTTTTTTTTCCCTAAATTGAAAAAGAAACAAATAACTACTTAGAAATCTCATTTAAAAAAAGATCAGCAGGGCTCCCCATCACATTGGTTTAGACTTTAACTTCGCAATTGTGTGAATATGATACTCTTTTTCAGTATAAGCCATAACTTGAATTAAAATTTGGGTGTTCCTCTGGCTAGGGATTTATGGTGAGATGCTCTCATGATATTGGACAGCGACAGCAAGCCATAACCACCAGTCCTTCATGAGATCATCAGGAGAAGAGATAGTTTCAAGGGCACTGAGCTGCAAGTGTTTGTTGAATATTGTTATCTGTGTTTGTATCTCATTATGTGTGTGCATCACATGTACATCATCCCTCAAAAATAGTTTTTGTGTTAAATTATTTGCCTATTTTAGTCTAATGTTTTATCTAGAATATAGTTGAGGTAAGTTACTTTGAGCCACGATTTGTATTTTAGGTATATAAATATATATTCTATTTAGAGCATTTTCCACTTACTGTGGGTTTATTGGGATATAAACCCATTGTCAAGAGTCCTTTATAATGAACTTTTAGTACATTAATATTATTTTTTTAAATTTAAGCTTACTTATCTATTAATAAATAAAAACATAAGAATTGTATATATAAAAAAAGAAAGAAACATCAATTTCTCTGCAGTGCATCATTTTTGTCTACCTATTTTGTGATGGGAAAGACATGTCAGCAATGCTACTCTATTGAGGTTTTCTAAATCTCCAGCTTGAGAATGGTTTTGCAATTATTAGTTACATTTTCAGATTAGTTGATTTATTTAAAAATATATTTGCCTGTTGGCTTAGATATTACCATTCTTTCTAGAAACAAAATGAAGGAAGCCATATGTGTAAATGCTTCAAAAATTGTTCCTTTTTAATTTGCCCATCTTGAGCAATATATGTGTGTGTCATCCTTATTAAGTGAAAAATAGAAATTAACACTTTTTATGTTGCTTTCGTGTATGGGTATTTTTAAAAGAACATATTATTTTATTATCATACATTAATTTTAGTGTATGAAATATTCTTTGTCAGAAAATATGTAGGTAGCATTCTGCTTGCTTAAGAGTAGATGTCTAATAAATGCTTTTAAAGGAAACCAGTAAGTGGTAAAAATATCTCTTATTTGCAACCAGGTATCTGTCAAATTAGTTCACAAATACATATAAATACGCAATGGCATAATTAAAAAATTCTTAGGTATATGCACTTAACTTCAAGCTCTATAATAAGGAATAAAATTATTTAAAATCAAATACATGGAAACAATTTTCTTTTTTAAATTTTTATTAACATTTTCCATGATTATAAAATATATCCCATGGTAATTCCCTCCCTCCCCACTCCCACACTTTCCCATTTGAAATTCCATTCTCCATCATATTACCTCCCCATTACAATCATTGTAATTACATACAATATCAACCTATTAAGTATCCTCCTCCCTTCCTTTCTCTACCCTTTATGTCTCCTTTTTAACTTACTGGCCTCTGCTACTAAGTATTTTCATTCTCACGCAGAAGACCAGTCATCTGTAGCTAGGATCCACATATGAGAGAGAATATGTGGCGCTTGGCTATCTGGGCCTCGGTTACCTCACTTAGTATAATACTTTCCAGGTCCATCCATTTTTCTGCAAATTTCACAACTTCATTTTTCTTACCGCTGAGTAGAACTCCATTGTATAAATGTGCCACATCTTCATTATCCACTCATCTGTTGAGGGAGATCTAGGCTGGTTCCATTTCCCAGCTATTATAAATTGAGCAGCAATAAACATGGTTGAGCATGTACTTCTAAGGAAGTGAGATAAGTCCTTTGGATATATGCCTAGGAGTGCTATAGCTGGGTCATATGGTAGATCAATCGTTAGCTGTTTTAGGAACCCCCACACTGTTTTCCACAATGGCTGGACCAGATTACATTCCCACCAGCAGTGCAGAAGGGTTCCTTTTTTTCCACATCCCTGCCAATATTTATGATCATTTGTTTTCATGATGGTGGCCAATCTGACAGGAGTGAGATGGAATCTCAATGTAGTTATAATCTGCATTTCCCTGATGAATAGTGATGTAGAACATTTTTTAGATGCTTATATGCCATTCATATTTCTTCCTTTGAGAACTCTCTATTTAGCTCCATAGCCCATTTTTTAAAATTATTTATTTATTTATTTGAGAGCAACAGATACAGAGAGAAAGACAGATAGAGGGAGAGAGAGAGAATGGGCGCACCAGGGCTTCCAGCCTCTGCAAATGAACTCCAGACGCATGCACCCCTTTGTGCATCTGGCTAACGTGGAACCTGGGGAACCGAGCCTCGAACCAGGGTCCTTAGGCTTCACGGCTAAGACATCTCTCCAGCCCTCCATAGCCCATTTTTGATTGGCTTGTTTGATTCCTTATTATTTAACTTTTTGAGTTCTTTGTATATCCTGGATATTAATCCTCTATTAGATATATAGCTGGCGAAGATTTTTTCCCATTCTGTAGGTTGCCTCTTTGCTTTATTCACTGTGTCATACGCAGTGCAAAATCTTTGTAATTTCATGAGGTCCCAGTGATTAATCTGTGGTTTTATTGCCTGAGCAATTGGGGTTGTATTCAGAAAGACTTTGCCAAGACCAATATGTTGAAGGGTTTCCCCTACTTTTTCCTCTAGTAGTTTCAGAGTTTCAGGTCTGATGTTAAGGTATTTAATCCATTTGGATTTAATTCTCGTGCATGGCGAGAGAGAAGAATCTATTTCATACTTCTGCAGATATATATCCAGTTTTCAAAACGCCATTTGCTGAAGAGGCTGTCTCTTCTCCAATGAGTATTTTTGGCATTTTTATTGAATATCAGGTGGCTAGAGCTACTTGGGCTTACATCTGGGTCCTCTATTCTGTTCCACTGATCTACATGTCTGTTTTTGTGCCAGTACCATGCTGGTTTTGTTACTATGGCTCTGTAGTATAGGTTAAAATCAGGTATGGTGATACCACCAGCCTCATTTTTGTTGCTCAGTATTATTTTAGATATTCAAGGTTTTTTATGATTCCAAATGAATTTTTGGATTGTTTTTTTTTTTTTATTTCCATGAAGAAAGCCTTTGGAATTTTATAGGGATTGCATTAAATGTGTAGATTGCTTTAGGTAATATTGCCATTTTCACAACATTGATTCTTCCAATCCAGGAACAAAGGATGTTTCTCCTCTTTCTAGTGTCTTCTGCAATTTCTCACTTGAGTGTTTTAAAGTTCTCATTGTAGAGATTCTTTACTTCCTTGGTTAGCTGTATTCCAAGGTACTTTATTATTTTCTTTTATGCAATTGTGAATGGGGGTGATTCTCTGATTTCATCTTCTGTGTGTTTGTTGTTAGCATATATGAAGGCTACTGATTTCTGTGTATTTATTTTGTATCACGCTACATTGCTGTAGGTTTTGATCAGCTCTAACAGTTTGCTAGTAGAGTCTTTAGGGTCCTTTATGTATAGAATCTTGTCATCTGCAAATAATGATAACTTGATCTCTTCCTTTCCAATTTGTATCCCTTTTATGTGTGTCTCTTGCCTTATTGCTATGGCCAAGACTTCCAAACTATATTAAATAAAAGTGGGGACACTGGACACCCTTGTCTTGTTCCTGATTTTAGTGGAAAAGCTTCCAGTTTTTCCCCATTTAGTAAAATGTTGGCTGTACGCTTGTCATAAACAGCCTTTATTTTATTGAGATATGTTCCTTCTATTCCCAGTCTCTGTAGGACTTTTATCATGAAGGGATGTTGGATTTTGTCAAGTGCTTTCTCTGTGTCTAATGAGATGATCATGTGATTTTTGTCCTTCAACCAGTTTATGTAATGTGTTACATTTATAGATTTGCATATGTTGGACCATCCCTGCATCTCTGGCGTAAAGCCTACTTGGTCAGGGTGAATGATATTTTTGATATACTCTTGTATTGTTTGCCAAAATTTTGTTGAGAATTTTTGCATCTATGTTCATGAGGGAGATTGGTCTGTAATTTTCTTTTTTTGTTCTATCTTTGCCTGATTTTGGTATCAGGGTGATGCTGGCCTCATAGAAGGAGTTTGGTAGAATTCCTTCTTTTTCTATTTCCTGGAAAAGCTTAAGAAGCAATGGTGTTAGCTGTTCCTTAAAAGTCTGGTCAAATTCAACAGTGAATCCATCTGGGCCTGGCCTTTTTTAATTGGGAGATTATTGATAACTGTTTGGATCTCCATGTTTGTTATAGGTCTATTTAAGTGATTAATCTCATTTTGATTTATTTTATGTAGTCATATAGATCAAGGAAATCATCCATTTCTTTCAGATTTTCATACTTTGTGGAGTATATGCTTTTATAGTATGTCCCTATGATTTTTTGAATTTCTCTGGAATCTGTTGTGATGTTACCTTGTTCATCTCTGATTTTATTAATTTGTGTCTCTTCTCTCTTTCTTTTGGTCAGATTTGCTAAGAGTTTATCAATCTTGCTTATCCTTTCAAAGAACCAACTCTTTGTTTCAATAATTCTTTGGAATGTTCTTTTTGTTTCTATTTCATTAATTTCTGCTCTAATCTTTATTATTTCTTCCCGTCTACTGATTTTTGGTTTGCCTTGTTCTTCTTTTTCCAAGGCTTTAAGGCAAAGCATTAGGTCGTTTACTTGCGACCTTTCTAATTTCTTAATATAGGCACTTAAGGCTATAAATTTACCTCTTAGAACTGCCTTCATTGTGTCCCAGGGATTTTGGTATGTTGTGTTCTCATTATCATTTGACTCTATAATTTTTTTTTTTTTATTTCCTTCTTGATTTCTTCATTGACCCATTCATCATTTAGAAATGTATTGTTTAGTTTCCACGATTTGGTGTATGCTCTATAGCCTTTCTTGCTATGGATTTGTAGTTTAATTCCATTGTGGTCAGATAGAATGCAAGGAATTATTTCAATTTTCCTGAATTTGTAAAGATTTACTTTGTGTACTAATATATGGTCTATTTTAGAGAATGTTCCATGTGCTGCTGAAAAGAATGTATATTCTGCAGCCTTTGGATGAAATGCCCTGTATATATCTGCTAAGTGCATTCCTTCTATGACCTCATTTAGTCCAGATGCCTCTCTGTTTATTTTTTCCCCCGATGACCTGTCAATTGATGAGACTGGGGTGTTAAAGTCACCCACCACAACTCTGTTTGGTGTTATCTGTGACTTTAGTTCTAATAGTGTTTGTTTGATGAAATTCGGAGCCCCCATGTTAGGTGCAGATATGTTTAGGATTGTAATGTCCTCCTGTTGGAGTGTGCCCTTAATCAATATAAAGTGATCTTCTTTATCTTTCTTGACTAACGTTGGACTAAAGTCTACCCTGTCCGATATTAGGATAGCAACCCCTGCTTGTTTTTTAGGCCCATTTGCTTGAAACACTGTCTTCCAACCTTTCACCCTAAGATAATGTCTATCCTTTGTAGAAAGGTGAGTTTCTTGGAGACAACAAATTGTAGGATACTGCTTTTTAACCCAGTCTGCAAATCTATGTCTTTTCGTTGAGATATTGAGGCCGTTGATATTAAGAGATATTATTGAAAGGTGTGTATTTATGTTTGCCTTTTTTTTTTTGTGGTTCTGTTTCTACCTGTGCTCTCTTCTGCTAACTAGTATTTGAGTATTGCTTGATTTTTCTAGGTTCCTTATATGTGTGCTTTTCCTTTTCTTCATCATTGAGGATTCTATCAAGTATTTTCTGTAGAGCTGGTTTTGTCTTCAAATACTCCTTTAACCTGCTTTTGTCATGGAATGTCCTTATTTCTCTGTCTATTTGAATGGATAATTTTGCATGATAAAGTACCCTTGGTTGACAGTTGTTATCTTTCAGAACTAGGAATATATCACTCCAAGCACTTCTGGCTTTAAAAGTTTGTGTTGAATAATCTGCTGTAATCCTGATGGGCTTGCTTTTGTAGGTAACTTGATTTTTCTCTCTAATTGTTTTCAATATTTTTTCTTTGGTGTGTGTGTTTGGAAATTTGATTATAATATGGCTAGGGGAGGTTATTTCCGGGTTTTGTCCGTCTGGGGTTCTAAAAGCTTCCTGTATCTGCATTGGCACCTCTTTCCCAATTTGGGGGAAATTTTCTTCTATGAGTTTGTTGAAGATGCCTACTATGACTTTGGAGTGGAGTTCTTCCCCTTCTACTATGCCCTGAATTCTTATATTGGATCTTTTCATAGTGTCCCATATATCTTAAAATTCCCACTCATACTTTTCTATAAGTTTGTCTTTCTCTTTGTTGGAGTGTATTAGGTCTGCCACCTGGTCTTCTAGCTTAGATATTCTGTCCTCTCCCTCATCCATCCTACTGGTGAGATTTTCTACAGAGTTTTTTATTTCATTAACTGTGTTCTTCATTGCTAGTAATTCTGACTGGTTTTTCTTTATTATGTCTATTTCCTTATTTATGTCTTGTATTGCCTTCTTTATTTCATTAAATTGGTGTCCTGCATCTTCTTTGATTCCTTTGATTTCCTCTTTGATTTCCTCTTTGATTCTTTTGATGTGTTCTTTGACCTCTATGAACATATTTATAATCATTCTTTTGAACTCTTTCTCAGACATTTCCTCTAACTCTTCCTCACTGGAGGACATTTCTGATGCATTAATTCTTTTAGGTGGATTTATATTGTCTTGGTTTTTAGTGTTTATTGTGTTATAATGTATATATTTTTGCATCTTGGATTAAGTTAATGCTTAGATTTTCTAGCTAGCTCGGTTCTTAGCTGTATCAATTGATTTGATGTTATATATTTTCAGGGTAGGAGCTTAAGGTATTAGGTGTGGCTCTTAAGACTCTCAGAGTATCTACAAAGATGATCTTAGGGGTTGAGTTTCCCTGCTATAGGAGTATTCAAGCAGGCTGAGTGGATTAAAATACAGGTAGATTCTAAAATTTAACTAAACACTGTACACATTCTATCAAAAACAGCCCCGAGTGTGTATGCAAGAGTAGTTATTATAACGACCAGATTCTCTACCAACAAAGAGGTTAAGATTTCTGGTCTGTTGAGGGATCCATGTCAGCTTGTGACCAAGTGAGACCCTTCCCTGGTGCAATCCCAGTTACTTTGGATGATTTTGGTCTCAGTCAAGTTGCTGCCTGAGTCGTTGGGCTGCTGTTCTGATTTCTGGAGTTGGGCACTTGCTTTTCTTGCAGGGCAAACCGAGCCTGGCAAGTGTGACCCTGCAGATCAGCACCCCTGCTGCTGGAGCTGCTGCTGCTCAAGCTGCCACTGCTGGGTCTGTAGCCGTTGCTGCTGAAGGTGCTGCTGCTGGACCCACCGCTGCTGCTGCCTCTGCTGCTGCTGGAGCCACCACTGCTGCTGAAGCTGCTGCTGCTGAGTCTGCCGCTGCTGCCACTCCTGGGTCTGTTGCTGCTGGGTCTGTTGCTGCTGCTGCAACTGGAGCTGCTACTGCTGGGACCACTGTTACCGGTGCCGGAGCCACTGATGTTGTTGCCGAACTCAGCTCTTGCTTCGGTCCCGCTGTCGGCTCAAGTTGGTGTGGCCGGGTCCCGGGATGCTGCTCTGTTCTCTGGAGCTGGGCTCAGGCTGTTGGGGAGGGGAGGGAGCTGCTGCTGCTCTGGTTCTCTCGCTGCTCCATGTGTCCTTCTACCTCGCAGTCTGCTCCTCCACTGCTCACTGCCGCTCTCCCTTCACGTTTCCTGAGTTGCGAGAGCGCCGGTGTGAGGGGAAGCTCCCACACCTGGCTTTTCCTGCTGCTGGAGCCGACCCTGGTGGCTTTCTGGTACGCCGCCGCCGTGGTGGTTGGCCAAGCTCCCGGAGCCACTTTTGCTGGCCTGTGAGGCCTCTGGATGCTCTGTAGCTCTTCTACTTCTCCACTGCCACTTCAATTTCCTATACACCTCACTTTTTAGTAAAAGTTTGTATTTTGCTGAGTTTTTTTGGTCTTTTTTCCCCCCTAGGCTGCTTTGGCGTGGTACCTATGCCGCCATCTTAACCGGAAGTCCTGGAAACATATTTTCAAGTTAGTTTCTCACTCTAGCCCAAGCTGACATAGAATTCACTATGTAGTCTCAGGCTGGCCTTGAACACATAGTGATCCTCCTGCCTCTGCCTCCTGAGTACTGGAATTAAAGGCATACAACAATATGCCTGGCTTGGAAACACAATTTTAACATTATAAATCAAAGTTATTGTTTTGGCATGTTTGCCCTGGGATGCATGTTAAAATTATATTGATAATTTTAGTTTTAAGATGGTTTAATTAGTATATTTTTTAAAACTAAAATATTTTGGTTGCCTATTCATAGCTGACTTTCCACATACATTCCTGCCTTATGGCTGTCAAAATCATTTAAGGTGCTGTGATTCTTATTGTTCAAGGCTTAAAAGGACATCTTTAGTAACCTAAAAAGAGTGACATAAAGTTTAAATAATTTATGTTCAAATAATACATAATACACATGATTTAACAAGTGAACATATAGAAACAGAGTAGATTAAAAATGCATTAGGTACTAAGTACTTGCTTTTAGTGTTGGGGTACAAAATGTGAGGTGGCCACATATTCCTCTATGTTTTGACTTGTTTTATTGTTCTCCAATGAGATATTATGTGTGAATTACTATTACAAGTATGAATAATAAACACACATGTTATGCTGTACAAAACCTGCCATGGATAGCTTTCATACATATTAAACATACTACAGAGCCTTGTAGCTCACATATGACAGATACTGTTGGGTGCTGAAAGGCCCAGGCGTGAGGCCTAGTGGAACTTCCTGAGCCTAGCTACAGTTTGGCGATCTGTCTCTGGCAAGCTAAGATTCAGCAAGACACATAATGGCTTCTGGCCTGCCACTTCAGCGTGGCAATTGTAATTACCATTTCAATAGTTACAGTTTACTATTGGCCCTTACCTCTCCCACCCCCACCCCCCCATCCTAAAATCCCCACCTTCGTCCCCAACATGACAACAGCTCATAGTAATAAAGGGAGTTCCTGTGAGTTCCTGCTTCGAAAAGACTACTGACTCAGTGTGGTTTTTCTCTGGTGGCTAGGAGAGGTTTCTGAGTCATCATATGCTCATCTTCCTCTTTGACTCCTAGGGAGGAACCAGCAGGCCTAGTTCTTCCCTCAGCACTACCTGCCTGAATAGGAGCCTGGCAAGATACGATATATTACATATGGTTTTTGCAGAGTAATGAAAACTCACTCTAATGTCCTTGTGTTCTGCTTGAAGATGCCAAGCTTATTTGGAGCCTTTAGACTTTATCTATGTCTTTCTATTTGGAGGGGTGGCAGGTTTTCAGATATGTCTAAGGGTATGTGTTTCATGGAACAATAAAAGTCAAAGATTAAAGAAGTCCTAGAATTGGTAAGGAAAGATGAGATCACATATAGTAGAGAAATATAGACTGTAATAGTTAAAGGGGCTTAGCAATAAAGGGACCATGGTCCTTCAAGTACTGTTTGAAACTTACCATGATAATATATTTCACTTGCTTCTGTTGATATGGCAAAATATTTAATGAGTATGCTTAAGCTCATTTGATGAACACCACTGAAGTATATACAGCCTGTCATAAACATGCAGACCACTTAGCAAGAATAAAAGTGCTTCTCTACAGGAGATAGAATTTAGGCATCAAGGGGGTGGAGGGATTGCTCAATGGTTAAGGATGTTGCCTGCAAAGCCTAATGATCCAGGTTTGATTCCCCAGTATTCACATAAAGCCAGATGCACAAAGTGTTGCATGCAACTGGAATTTTTTGCTCTGGATGGAGGCTCTGACATGCCCATTCTCTCTGTCTCTCTAGCTCTCTGCTTGCAAATAAAGAGAGAAAAAGAAAGAAAAGAAATTTTAAAAATGAAGGAAGGAAAGAAGACTATTTGCAAAAAAAGAATTTAGGCATCAATTAATCATCACTATATATTGAGTTAATCTTAATTAATTTCAAGTCTGATGAGGTCCATCATACTGGATTATCCTGTCTGTAAAACTAGGTAAATATTGAATACTCTCTTAGAAGTACCTGGAATTTTGTTTTTCTTGGGGGGGGTGGCCTTGAGCTCACAATCCTGTCTCTATACACAAAGTGCTGGAAATACAGTCCTGCATCACCACACACAGAACATGATAAATTTTAATACATACAAAGTGCACTTTGACCATGTGTAGAAGTTTGTCACTTATCTCTGGAAAATTAAAGGTCATTATTTATTATGTTTCAATGTTGAAAGCTCACTCTTTTATACCTAAAGAAGCAAAACCACATGCTTCACTTTGATTTGCTTTTTCATCAATTTTTGCTTATACATAGAGGAAAAAAAAATCATATGTCAAGGTCACATAAGTCAATCACAATTACTTTACATGTCAATGAAGTAAAAAGTCATCAATGAAATATCCAAGTACCATTCTCTATTCCAAAAGTAGCAAACAACTTTTTGATTAATTTCCATTGTATATTTGATGTGAAACAAAGAATTAGAATGTTCAGGTTTTAGAATAAAATTACAAACAGTAACAAAACATTGTCAAAGCAAGCCTATGGAGACAGTACTAAGCTGTCAAAATTAAAAAGATGTCATTGTAAATTAGAGTAACACTTTTAAAAAATGAAGCTTGAAGACCTCTATTTATATGAGTATACACTGCCACTCATCTTGAACTAATTGTTCATCTCCAGATGTGTAGGAGGTGTGATAAATGCTCCAAAGCTCAAGGAGTATACATTCTAAAAATATGTAGAACATTGTTCAAAGTGAGCTACAAAATTTCAATGAGTCTTGATTGTTGCCTGTAATTCAGTTCAGTCTTCACTCTCAAATGTTTCTTTTTCTCTTAGCTTACATACACACCCTACACATGCATGTAAATAGACATAACAAATGCATTTTCTTGATATTTTCATATGTATGCACCCCATTTATTGTATAGGATGGGATGAGCAATGAATTCTTTCTTAAAAGAATAAGTGAGTACAATGAAGTTCTGTTTATAACAGATGATGTTTATAAGAGGTGGTGTTTGATATTATCATTAATGGAAAACTGTGTTAATAATTTAATAAGACATGGCTAATTTTCAACATCATTATTTTCTCATCATACATATTTCTGAGGCCCTCAATTTGAATTTGCACATTAAGAATTATTTTGCTAATTATTTAAATGTATCTATATTAGACTTATAAAGTAATATTCTATCAGAAATTTTATGGTACTAGACTTTATATTATTAGTTATATGAGAACTTTATGAAATGTATAATAAACACTGTACTAGTTACTTCTTCATTGCTAGTATAAAACACCTGACAGGAAGTGGCTTATAGAAAGGAAGAATTTATTTGAGGCTTACAGTATCATGGCAGAAAAAAAAAAAAAAAAAGCTTTTGCAGCTGGCTCATAATGTCACATATCCATGGGGGGATAAAGAGAGAGAGAGAGAGAGAGAAAGAGAGAGAGTGAGAGAGCTCTGAACACTAAACAACCCTAAGGTCTGCCTCCTTTTCCACATACCACATATTCTCCAGCAAGGCCTTCCTCCCAAAATCTCCACCAGCTAAAGACAAAATTGGAGGCTTAATCTCAAACACCTGAGGTTATGGGAGACATCTCATATTCAAAACACAATAAGCACTAATGATTCTAATAGATGAAAAATTCTCTTTTATAAACAGAATAATGTGAAAATGGCAATTTTAAGTATAGTAATAGTCAAGCTTCAGAGTTATTTTAGTAATTTTTGATGTATGTATTTATTTATTTATTTATTCATTAATTCATTTATTTTTAGTTGAGAAAGTAAGACAGAGAGTGATTCACATGCATGCACACACACACACACACACACACACACAGAGGATATGGGAGTGCCAGAACCTCCTGCCACTACAAACAAGCTCTAGATGCATGTGACTTTGTACATATGACTTTATATGGGTACTTAGGAAAGCCCTTTAACCTCAGAGCTATTGCTCCAGTCCAATTTCAGTTTCAAATAAAATAGCCATCAAAAATATGTTATAAAATGTCTCATACAGTTACTTTTCTAGTCATGATTTTTATATAATATAATGATTATATCAGTACTGAACCAATAACTTACAATTATGTTATACAGGCATGAGATTGTATATGTTATATAGATATCAGCATCTGTATTTTAGATGCTAACATTAATTTAATAGCATGCATAATGCATCTCTTATTAGTGTTATACATTTGTTATAATTGATGAGCCAATACTGATGAATTAATATTATACTACAGATCTTACTCCAAGGTTCTATCTTACACTATATGAGCTATTATAGCAAAATACTATGCTATATTGCATGTTTGCATGCAATGTAAATTCACCTCCACAGATTGGGAACCTAGTAAATATGAGATCAATATATTGACAGATTTGATGTCTGATGTAAATCCACATGCTCATTCAAAGATATTTTTTGTGTCTTCACGTGGCAAAAGGGAGAAGGTAATATTTTGGGTTACTATAATTCTCTTGAAAGCATAAAGGTACTACTTTTCTGTTTTAATCTAACTTACCTCCAAAAGTTTACCTTTTTAATACTATAACATTGATGGCTAGATTTCAACATATGAATTTGGGCAGGGCACCCAAATATCTAGATCATTACATTCTTCTACCCACAACCACCATAAAGCATCCCATGGCTTTCTTATTTGCAAAACACATTCAATCCATTCTAATACCCCTTCAAATCTTACTGCCATTCCAATAACAACTGATCTAAGATCAAGTTCCATCTGAGTATCATTTAAAGCATATATGGGTAAGGTGCAAAGTATTATTTATACATGTATAGAAAACATTCTGTGCACCTATATATGGTCAGGCAAGTTGGTTACTTCCAAAGCTCTATGGTGGTGCTAGCATAGGGAATAAGTTCTTGTTCCAAAAGGAAAGCTGGGGAAAGAGAAAGGAGTAATATGTTAGTCCCAGTTAAATCCCAAACTTTAAGGCTTGTGAATAATCTTTTCCTCATGGGGTCTGGAGTGGGATCTGTCTAATGGGCACACTAGAGTATTGGTCCTGACTTCATCACTTCATATGACTTTGCCTCCATAGTAGATTTTCTCTGAGATCAACAGCTCCCCATACCTTCCTTTCAAATCTGAATAGAGTCAGCTCTAGTCCACCCAACATTAGAAGGTATAGTGCACATAAGACTTTGGCCTACCATACCAGAGGCTGCTGAGAAGTTTGGTTAATGGGCTTTGTTGGTAGTTCTAGGCAGCAAATGCTGAGGTCCTGTGGGTGTCTTGGGCCTCCTGTAAGCGTTGTTTGTGCTATTCCGAACTTATAATAGAAGTGTTCTTGATGACCTCTGAAATGCGTTGGAATGCCATGGCATCATTTTCCATTTTATTGTTCAATATTACTGAACTTTTATTGAGACCCAATCCTATCTCTTTGTCATATGGAAAATTGATTATAACTTCTTCTTTCCTGATGAAAAATTTTCATTTCCCTCAGTTGTGAGAGACAAATAACTCCCCCAAATTTAAGTGTGTTTCCCATTTGACTGAAACTTCTGCCCTTAAATCATTTTTCTTGGGCCAGTAGAGATGGTTCAGAAGTTAAAGGTACTTACTCACAATGCCTGGTAGCCTGCATTTGATTCCATGGTACCCATGTAAAGCCAGATTCACAAAGTGGCACAAGTGTCCAGAATTTGTTTGCAGAAGCAGAAG
Source organism: Jaculus jaculus (assembly GCF_020740685.1). Taxonomy (NCBI): domain Eukaryota; kingdom Metazoa; phylum Chordata; class Mammalia; order Rodentia; family Dipodidae; genus Jaculus; species Jaculus jaculus. Next base: position 69,858,837 of record NC_059107.1, on the reverse strand, counting down.
GCCCAGCCCCAACAATTCTGTCTCCCTTTACCCCCCTCAAGTAAATAAATAAGTATTTTAAAAAATCACTTTTCTCTTCTCATATTTTACTCTAAGTAGTCAAGAGAAGCCAAGTTTTTTCTTGCTTAGAAATTTGTTTGCCAAATGTTCTATTTCACTGCTCAAAAATTGTACATTATACAAACACTAAGAAGTACAGGAATTTTAAGTGGACATAATCAGACTACAGCAAGTCTATAGAATGTGTCTGATAAATGTATAATGTCCTAAGTCCTCCACTACAATATCATAATTTCACTTTCCTCACTAAACTCTGTACTTATTATACTTGTTAATAATCTTTTAATTCTCAATCATTCTATAGAAAACTTGAATATTAAAATGTTTGGAAAGCTGTGATTAATGTTGTGGCCCAGATTGGATTTTAGGCAGATAATATACTAATTCTCTCATCTGTGTCTTCCATTAAAAACTGGGTGAATGAGGTTGCAACAAAGTTAACACATCAGAAATTTCATTTTTACTACAAGACTTCTCTCCCATTATATCTTCAATATGAATATCAAGGCTTAGTACCCCACTCTTAACAGTCTGAGTATGAGTGAGATTCTGAGGAAACTCGAGAGATGTAGAGATCTATGACTAAAATGACCAATCATCCTCTCTTTACCAGCCAACATTCATCAAGGAGGCCCAGTGAATAGAGGAATCTAAAAGCTATGTGGAAGTCACTTCTTCTTAGTATTCCCTGGTGCACAATACTTTGAAATTCATCTGAACATGCATTACCATTTCACCTGCTAAATGAGGCTGGGTTTCAGTGGGTCATCCCTCTACTTCCAGAAACCAGCTTCCTGACAATTTTCTTATGGGCTTTCTGAAGTTTTGGGTCCATGGAATATTAGTGATTTTTCCTTTTTCAGAGGACATGACATGCAGTTTGGGAGCCTTAATCCAATATTTCATATTGAATTACCTCTCTTCTATATTATACAAACATAAAATGTTCTGACCAATCTTTGTTCTAGGAGAAAGACCACAGGTCTACATTTAACCTTTCACAGGTTTTAACATTTTTGTTTGCATTTTTCTAGATATTTAGTATATTGGTGTATTTTCAATTTGATATTTGTCTTCATGTTCCTCTACCTTTGAGATGATTATTCCAACTAGAAATATGGAAATGTGGCAATAATATGATACTCATCTTTTGAAACAGGAAGTCCTGAGTTTTAATTGTTTACCTCAAATTATTGTTTAAAAAATTAGCTTCTTAGGTTCATTTTCTTATTTTGCACTTCAGCAAAGAACAACCAATTATCACTTTTAATATTCTTTCTTAAAACTCCTTAGACAGATTCATGGAGTCATTATTTTCCCCCCATGGCCACAGAAGTTACGGTTTTCCATATTTCAGTAAGCACTTTCGCACTGTCATTCATGAATCTTCCAACAATCCTGCCAGTCCCTTCAGAGCAGCTTTGAGACTTTCTAGAATCAGACTGAGCGACATAGTTCAAGTCTTAAGAAGGCAGCTTGGAACTCACTGAAAAAGGAAGCTGAACTATCATGCATACTAGGAGCTAATGTGTTTGTAAGAACAACTGGGTCCTTAATGGGGGGACTTGGAGAATTAGTTTGTAATAGAATTATAGATCCTAGACATATATTTTCTTCCTGAAACATAGACATACAAGGGCAATTCAAGCTTTGCAAGAAACCCTGGACATCAGGACTATAAACGCTATAGTGAACAATATATATGTATGTTTACAGTCAAATAAGCTGAAATCTAAAAAATGTCTGGATGCTGAGTGAGATGAATAACAGACAAACCAGAGCTATGCATTCATCCATGACTGAGTCTCACTAACAACCATTAGAGTCCAATGTCTTCCCTATTCCTTCTAAGTGACACAGATTTCTGTCTTGGACAATCCTAAATGGAGATCACACAGCAAATAGAATTCTAGGGAAAATTTCCAGTTAATCAAGTTGACACAATAAAAAATCACTACCACAGACTAATAATATACAATGATGTTTGAAAAACTTGAATGAAGTCAGACTGGGAGCATGGCACCATGGTAGAGTGTTTGCCTAATATATACAAGGCCCAGAGCAATCACAAGGAGCCAAAAACAAACCCAAACCAAGAGACACACAATGGGTGTACTCCTGACTCACTTTATTGGAAATTTATACTAAGGAAATGCACAGAGAGGTACAAAGAGAGAAAGCCCAAGCTAATGAAATTTATCACTATTTATAGTAGACCTAAACAAGAAACTATTTCTCCAACAACTACAAATTGACTATTTAAAATTAGTTATGCTAAAAGAATGTAGTTTTATATTATTTATTTATTTGCATGTGTGTATGTACACAGTTGTGCATGTATGCAGGCATGGGTGTACCAGGGCTTCTTGCCAGTGCAATTGAATGACTGTCGAGCTTTATGTGGGTGGCTGGAGAATTGAACCTGGCTGACAGGTTTTGCAAGCATGTACCTTTAACCGCTGAGTCATCTTTCCAGGCTTCTAATTACATTTCTGTTAAGGAGAAGTTTTGTGTAGCCAGGTATGGTGGCACACATGGTTAATTCTAGTACTCAAGAGTCAGAGATAGGAGGATCACTGTGTGGCCAGCCTGAGACTATAGAGTGAGTTCTAGGTCAGTCTTGGCTACAGTCAGATCCTACCTAAAAAATACCAAAAATTGTTGGGCCTTGAGAGGCAGGAACACAAGGCCTAGTGGAACTTTCTGAGCCTAGCTAAAGTTTGACAACCTGTCTCTGGCCAGCTATGACTCAGCAGGGCACCAAATTGCCTCTGGCTTGCTATGTCTGCAAAAAAGTTAGAGTTCCCATGTGCCAATCATTTCAAAAGTCATGATATGCTATTGGCCCTTACATCTCATCTTTTCCTGAGATCCCCACCTTCATTCTCAACATTATATAGGCAACTGCCTGTAACAATAAAGTGAGATCCAGCTTCGACAAGTCTCCCAACTCAGTGTGTTTTTTCTCAGGTGACTAGGAGAGGTTCTGCGTCGATGACACTCACCATCCCACTCAGCCCCAAGAGAGACCATCAGAACCGGCTCTCCTACAGCCCTACCTGCCAGTAAGCCTGGCAAACTGGTGCCCAATGTGTGAGGCATCTCTCTGACGGAAGAATGCTAATGGGCCAATAGGTCTGCAGGTGAGTGTACCCTCACAAATTATGAGGCAGTCCTCATATCTAATGTGCTGACCTTTGCTTCTGTAACCTGTGCTTGCTTGTCAACATCTCTTTGTTCCCTTTCTCTTTCCTTTCACTTTAGGTTTGCAGGCAAGCTGCATCTGCGGTGTCTGTATTTCTGAACGGGTCATATGTCCCTGGTGGACATACATTGTGGGTATACCTGGAGGAGACTCGAGACATATTGCCCCCTAATTTGAGTGGGGACTCCATCCCAGAAGACAGAGCAAACCTGCCGTGGAGATCTGCTCCCATCCGTACCATGTTTGGTATCATGGAGCCATCTCCTAAGGACACAGACTCATCTGGCCGTCACGGATATAAATCTGAACTTAATTCTGCAGCATGTTTAGCTATTTTTTGGGTCCTTTGTGTTTGTGTTGTACTCATGTGTCTGTGTGTTGCTGTTGCCCTAACCAACCTCTTCCCTGTCAATGTTAATCCCTGGCGGTAATTGCCCCGCCACCTGGTACCCCTGGGAGGCTCATGATTTAAAAGACCCTTAAAAAGGCTGTCTCAGAGGATGGACCTAATTCCCCCTGGGCAGAGACCATCTTCCAGGGTTTGGCTTATCATCAGTGTACCACCCAAGATTGGAAAAACCTTACTAAAGCCGTTCTTTCTGCCCCCCCCCCCCCCCGTACTTAAAGTGGTGTGCCTTCTTTCAGGATGAGAATCAGGCCACTCAGCCCTCAGTCCCAATCACCCAATCACCTTTGGCATGCTCTTGGGCACTGCTGATGCATTTTCCATGGGCCTCCAGCAAGCTGCCATCCCACATCCATACTAGGATCAGGTGCAGGCTTTGGGACTGGCTGCATGGAGGAAACTGGAGTAAGGCCCATCTGAGCCCCCCATCACAGGAATCACACAAAAAGCTAGTGAAGACTTGGCTACCTTCATAGAGAGGGTTGAAAGAAGTCTACAAAGAAAGTTTCCCCCTTGCTCCCTGAAGACCAGTTCATTGGAATGCTGGTCTGGGAAGGCATGAAAAGTGACCATAAGTTGGCCTGTGCTGGGGTAAGAGATCTGTATGAGTAAATGGATTATAGCCACCAAAGACGTGGGATGCAGCTCCCGTCAGGTCAGGGCCATGGCAGTGGCCTTACAGAGTGCCTGCCATGAAGATATGGCTGCCCTGGTCTGTGCCCTCCAACAGACCTCAGGGGAAAAGGGGAGATCTTGTTTCAGGTGTGGCAAAGAGGGTCACTTTAAAAGGGAGAGCCCCAATCAGGCCAAAAATACCCCAACAGTCCCTATGGCCCCTAATGTGCTGCATACTCCCTGCTCCAGGTGCAAGAAAGGTTTCCACTGGGCCAAGGATTGCAAATCCAAGTTCAGCCTTCAGGGTGAGCCTTTAAACTCCCCCAGGGGCTATCCCCAGCCCGGTTACACACTGGACCGTGCCCCTTATTCCGGGACTAATGTGGGGCTGACCACACTGTCTCTCTTGAGGAAACAACTTGGCTGCTAAAATGGCTTCTATGCCTCAGTGTAATACTAATTAAAAAGGAAAAAGTCCCTCCTTCATGGCAGTTAGTCCTGGTCTGCCTTTACTTGGTATGGGCAGACGGTCAACATCCTGGGAAATGGCCAACAGGCAGCCCTGGACTGATCCTGATGGTAACCATGGGGAGATGCGCCCTCTGGTGGTGTCCAGCCTAACGGCCAACCTCCTAGGTCAGGATATACTTGGAGAAACTGAGTCTTACATCACCACTGAAATTATAGAAAGCAATCCTTGAGGGCTCCGCCCTAATCATCTTTGGCAAATTGATGTTACACACTCTTCTCCATTTGGAAAGCTTAAATATATTTTTCTTTCAGTCGATACCTTTTCCCGTGACTGCTGGGCATCAGCACATGCCAGGGAAAAATCTAAGCATGCTATTAGCCATATGCTTCAATGCTTTGCCACCCTTGAACTACCTGACCAACTTAAAACAGATAATGGCCCCTGCTTTGTAAGCAAGGCCTTTGTAGATTTTCTCCAGACCTGGAAAATCTCACATTCCACAGGCATCCTATACAACGCCCAGGGTCAAGCTATTGTTGAAAGATATAATCAGACTCTCAACTCTCAATTACAAAAACAAAAGGGGGAATCCTTATCCCCACACGACCAACTAAAAAAGGCATTATTTACCCTAAATATTCTAAACTCATCTAAAGAAAATAAACAATTATCCCCTTCTCAAAAACAGTGGCCCTCATCCATTACCTACAGTTCTATCTGTGTAAGATAGAGGGACCCATTGACTGGGGCCTGGAGAGGAGCACACTCGCTCCTCACAGTAGGGAGAGGGTTTGGATATGTCTTCCCTCAAGATGACAAAAGACCCATTTGGGTACCAGTGAGAGACCTAAAATATTTTTCCCAACAAGGGGACACTAACAATCACTTCTCCAGGGAGTGTCCCACCCCTGAGGACTGTTCCTAAAATGGTCTTTACCCTGCTAAACCATACAACTCCCTCCCTTGTGGAGGATTGCTGACTTTGCCTCCAATCTGGGCCGCCCCAGCCACTTGCAGTAGTCACCAATGATGCCAATGATACAACTACACTTGCCCATATGACCTTAAAAAATTGCTCAGCCACCTTCCCCATCCCTGTCCAGCTTTTCCCAATGTCTCCTTCTGGAATTTGCGTTTGGGCCCCACCTTCCCCTAATAACTCCAATACAGATGTGGGCTACATTCATCCTTCCTTCTGTACTTTCAACACAACTGAGCCCAGTGCTCAACACTGCCTGACTTCTGGCGGGATGACCTATGACTTTTTGCCCACCAATTGGACAGGCCTTTGTTCCCCAGCCACCTTAATCCCAGATGTAGATATCCTTCCTGGAAATGAGGCCCTCCCTATGCCCTCTTTTGATTATATTGAAGGGAGACCTAAGAGAGCTCTGCAAATGATACCTTTACTCATTGGGATGGGAATAACCACAGGCATGGCCACTGGAACAGCCGGGATGGGTATGGCAGTCCATCTCCACTGAAGGCTCTCTCTCTAGTTGATCAGTGACATAAAAGCCGTGTCCAACACTATCCTTGATCTCCAACAACAGCTAGATTCCCTGGCTGAGTTAGTCCTACAAAACAGGAGGGGACTAGACCTACTACTAATGGCTGAAAAGGGAGGCATATGCTTGTTTTTACAGGAAAAAAAATGCTGCTTTTATGCCAATAAATCAGGAATTATTCATGACAAGATTAAGAGGTTCCAGGAAGACTTAGAGAGGAGGTGGTGGGGCCTCCAGGACAACCCGCTGTGGATGGGCTTACATGGCTTCTTACCCTACCTTCTTCCTCTACTTGGGTCCCTCCTTCTCCTTCTCCTCACTGTTGGGTCTTGTGTAATTAATAAGATTACACAATTTATTCTTCCATGGCTAGAGGCAATAAAGCATCATCAGGTTGAAATATGCTACCATAGGCTTGCTACTCAGGAGTCAAGCTCCTCATATGACTTGCTGTCCTCATTTGAGTGCCCCTCCTCTACTCTCCATCTGACCAATGATGGGTAAGATCTCAGACAGGCTGGGACAACCTAAGACAGGTCATGGAGTGGATTCTCAACAAGCTGGATACATGGTTCTCAGTAATGGGTAAGATCCCCAGAGGGGGACAACCTAAGACAGGGGCCATATTTTTCACCATTTCTTACAAAAACACAAGGGGAAAATGTTGGTCCTTGAGAGGTCCAAATGCAAGGCCTAGTGGAACTTCCTTAGCCTAGCTAAAGTTTGGCAACCTGTCTCTGGCCAGCTATGACTCAACAGGGCACCAAATTGCCTTTGGCCTGCTACTTCTGCAAAAATGTTAGAGTTCCTGTGTGCACTTAGAACCAATCATTTCAAAAGTCGTGATATGCTATTGGCCCTTACATCTCATCCTTTCCTGAGATCCCTGCCTTTGTTCTCAACATTATATAGGCAACCGTCTGTAACAATAAAGTGAGTTCCTGCTTCAACAAGACTCCTGACTCAGTGTGGTGTTTCTCCAGTGACTAGGAGAGGGTCTGAGCCATCAAAACTCTTTCTCCTCCTCAACCCTTGGGAGGAACCAGCAGGCCTGGTCCTTCCTCAGCACTACCGGCTGGGGAGCCCACCAAAAAATAAAACATAAGAAAAGAATTTTAGTGCCTGGAGAGTTGGCTTAGCACTTAAGGTGCTTACCTACAAAGCCTAAGAATGCTTTCTCTAATCCCCAGGTCTCATGTAGCCAGATGCAAAAGTGACACAAACATGCAATGTGGCACATGCACACAAGGGGGCACACATGGCTAGAGTTTGTTCAAATCAGCTAAAGCCCTGGTGAGCCCATTCTCTCTCTCTCTATCTCAAAAGAAAAAAAAAAAGAATTTAATATATATGTAAATAAATTTAAAATAATTTATACTGATATATTATCTGTTGTGGAAGAACCTTATTTTATTATTTTTATGCTATCCTCTTCCTGTTTTTCTAATATGTATTGCTTTTATTTTGAATATTTACCAATGTATTAAAGATTAAGCAATTCATAAATATACATGTTATTTAAATACAAAGCTAAATATTAACTAGTATACCTTTTCAATTTTAATTTAACCACTCTTTATTATCTTTATTTTATTATTGCTTACCAAAATCTGTTGTAAATATATTTTTAGCACACAATGTAATGTATGTATTCTAGAAGTACTGTCCAATGTTGCAATATGAGAAACTGTATGTTTTAGTATTAAGGAATTTTAGATAAACTTCATTAACTTTACCTGGAATCATACCATTTATCAGAAACAAATACCTAGTAACATCTACCTTTAAGAATAGAGCATGAGGGCTGGAGAGATGGTTTAGTGGTTAAAGCACTTGCCTGCAAAGCCAAAGGACTTTTGATTCTCTCAGAATTATGTAAGCCAGCTGCACAAGGTGGAGCATGCATCTAGAGTTCATTTGTAGAGTTTGAAGGTCCTGGCATGCCCATTCTCTCTGTAAATCAATCAATCAATAAAATATTTTACAAAATGATAGAGCATGAATGACACACAATTTAGTTGCATAAAGTATATTTATAAATATTTTAAATTACTTAACACTTGACCAAATTCATGAGTGCAAACACCTTACCTATTGAAAGGGAATTTTGCTAAACAGGCAAAGAATTCATTTATTTGAGTGTTTTAAAGGGTCAGTACAGGAATTTAGTCAGCTGCATACAGCTTTGTAGATATACATGAGCATGCATATTGCATAGCTTTGATTACTAGTTGATAAACCTATTCAGAGAAGAGCACTGATTGTTTTACATTGTAATAATATTAAACACAAAAGTGAGAATTGAACTTCCCTAGCAGATTGTTGATAAACTTTTCTTTTCTTTTCTTTTCTCTGAGATCAATATAGTCTAATTATGAATATACAAAGTATATTTTATTTTATTTATTAAAAGCCAAGTTCACTAAAATTTTCTTTTCAGCTTTGTTGTTAATACATTTAAAAATTTTAGACTAGGCTACTGGCTACTGGGGAGCCTACTCCCTGTTCCCCTGTGCCAGAGGAGGCCAGAATTTCTCTACTGGTCCCCACCTCCCAGTTCCCAGGCCCCTAGAGTTCCAGCTGCTGGTATAGAGAGGCCTGCTCCCTGCATGCTTTGGGAGCAGCCCTGTTGCTCCCAGCTCCCTGACTTGCAATCTTCTGGTTCCCCGACTTCCTGTTCCTCTGTGCCAGAGGATGTCCATACCAACATGGGAGCTAAAATACACCCATAGGGTCCCCAGCTTCCTGGCTCCTGGTTCCCCAACCACAGGTTCCCCTGTGTTGAAGAGTGCCTCATGCAGAGCAAGTAGGCCTGAGTTACCAGTTCCCCAACTCTCAGAAACCCAGGTACCCCTGTTGCTCTTGTAAGCTGCATAACCTGCACATCTACAGTTGTAACACCATCCTAAAACCATCTGGATAAAGCCTAGAGAAGAACACTAACTGACAATCCTACAAGGACAAATACTTGCTTCCTCCTCAATAACATAAGACTTTTACACCAAGATGATAGACAGCAATGCAAAAAGACCCCACTAAAGTCAGAAAACTGAGAGATCTCTACCAAAAATGACAAGTACAACAATGGAAGCCTCCAATGGAAATGTGAAGGAAACAACAAAAAAAATGAATCCCAAAATGAAAACACAACAACATATGTGACCTTGACCAAGTGAATTGTTGAACTGGAAGCAAATCATTGAAAAACAAACAACAACATAAACAAATTTTAGCAGAATCATCCGTTCAGCTCACAGCTTTTATAACTAGCCATAACTAAATTGAAGAAGACCAGCAAGAACTCAAAAAAGATACAAAAGAATTGAAGGTGAGTCACCAAAAAAAAAAAAAAAAAAAAAAAAAAGGATCTCAATAACCAGCTAATTAAGTTTAATGAAGACATAACCAAATCCAAGAATGAATTCCAGGAAATATCAAGGAAATAAGACAAAAGGCATCAAGGGTTCACTGGGTCTTTTATCGGAGAGAAATCTCTAATAGATCACAAGTGGAAGGACACACAGGGGCAAAAAAGAGAATTGGCTACTTCCCTCACTCTCAGATAGGTCACCAGTTCCCCAATCCCCCCAAGCAGCTATCCTAGCCATAGTCCCAACCTCAGGGTATTCCCACACTTACTGCAGGTAAAGGGAATGAGGCCAGCCTAGTCCCACTTGCATCACTGTGCATGGGTAATCACCTGGCTACCCCATTCCACGTGTGACCTCAGACTGGCTCTGCCTGCTTGCCTGAGTGAGCTCAGACCCACTCTGTTCATCTGCTCAATGCATGCCCAAGCTCAGGCTGCTCCAACCACATGCCCATGCATGAACTCAGGCCCAGTCCACCCGTCTGAATCAAGAAAATCAGAAAATGATGTGAAAAAGGAATTTGACAGAGGGATGGAATCAATACATAGAAAAGTAGTAGAAAATTCAAACCTACTTGAACAAGCCCAAAATTCATCAGAAGCTCTCAAGAATAGAGTCAGCCATGTGGAGGATAGAAACTGAGATCTGGAAGACAAGACTGAAGAGAGTGCAAAAGTTTCAGTAACTTCAAAAATTTCTGTGAACAGAACATGAGGGAATTTTGGGATACCCTTAAATGTCCTAACATCCTGATCATGGGAATACCAGAAGGGGAAAAAATTCAGACCAAAGGCATTGAGACCTTATTTAACAAAATAATCAAAGAAAACTTTCCCACTCTTTCAAAAGAAAGGCCCATCAAGATGCAAGAAGCTAACAGAACTCAAAAGAGATTGGAGCAAAAGAGAAACTCCCCAAGGCATAATGTCACTAATACTCTAAACATTGACACAAAAAAGTAAATCCTAAAATAAACTAGGGAAAAATAGCACATCACTTTTAAAGATAACTCCATCAGAATTACTTCAGATTTCTCAATGGAAACCCTGAAGGCCAGAAGGGCCTAGAATAGAACACTGGAAAGTCTAAGAACCTATGGCTTCCCACCCAAACTACTCTACCCAGAAAAAGTATCCCTCATGATAGATGGTGAAAGAAAAACTTTCCATGACAAAACTCGGCTTTAAAATTATATGTCCACAAAACCAAACCTACAGAGAGTATTCTAGGAAATTCTCCACACCGAAGAATAAAATAATCAATCTCAAATGTCTACAAGAAGCAGATCACAATAACCAAAGACAGAGAAAGCACAAAATTCTTCAAAGCCCATGAAAACACCAAACGACACATACCAACACAATATAGCAGGGATCAAATTAAACCTCACAGTCAGTACCCTAAGTAGAAATGGCCTTAATTCACCCATCACGAGACATAAGCTAATATGGCGGAATCAGAAAATTAGACCCCTCAATATGTTGTCTTCATGAAAACCACCTCACCACTAAAGACAGACACCTCCTCAGGGTGAAAGGGTGGAAAACAATATCCTAAGCAAATGGGAATAAGAAACAAGCAGGCATAGCTATACTAATATCAGATAAAATAGACTTCAAACCAAAAGTAATCAAAAAGGACAAAGAGGGACACTTTCTACTTATCAAGGAAATGATCCATCAAAGGATATCACAATCATAAATCTTTATGCACCAAACACAGGGGAACCACAGTTCATAAAACAAAATTTATGTGACACCAAAACAGAAATAACCACCAACACCATCATAGTTGGAGACTTCAATACACTATTAACTGTAATAGATCATCCAAAAAAGAAACTCAACAGGGAAGTAAGAGAGTTCAACAAAACCATAGAACTTTTAGACCTAATGGATATCTACAGAACATTCCATCCCAAATCCCCAGTCTACACATTCTTCTCAGCAGCCCATAGAACATTCTCTAAAATAGATCATATACTGGGTCACAAAGCCTGCCTCTATATATTTAGGAAGCTTGACATAATTCCCTGCATAATATCTGATTACAATGCTATATTGTTAAAATCAATGAGAAAGGACTACCAAGAATCCCATCTGCTTCTGAAAACTGAACAGCACACTTTTAAACAATACATGGGTAGTGGACAAAATAAAATATGAAATTGTGAAATTTCTAGAAATGAATGACAATGAGAACACATCGTACCAAAACTTATGTGACACAATACAGGTGGTCCTCAGGGGAAAATTCATAGCACTAAATGCCTTCATAACAAAGACAGAGAGATGCCAAATCAATAACCTAACCATCCACTTAAGGCACTGGAAAAGCAAGAAGAATCCAGCCACAAAAACTCCATACAGAAAGAAATAATTAAGATAGAGCGGAAATTAATGAATTGGAAACTACGAAAAATGACGAAACAAAGAGCTGGTTCTTTGAAAAAAATAAACCCCTGGCTAATTTGTACAAGCAAAAAAAAAAAAAAAAAAAGAAAGAAAGAAAAAAAGAGATGCTTCAAACTAACAAAATTAGAAATGAAAAAGGAGAGATCACAGCAGACATAAGTAGTGAAATTGTACTTATTTCATCAGGACTTATTTCAAAAACCTCTTCTGCACAACACTGGATAATATGAAGAAATTGGATAAATTTTGGGACCCATGACATTTACCTAAGCTAAAAAACTCACAGCAGATTAATCTTGTAAGCAAACCTTTCACAGTCATAGATATTGAAAAGGTAATAAAAAAAAATCCCCAAATGAAGAGTCCAGGACCACATAGATTCTCAGTTGAATTCTATCAAACTTTCATGGAAGAACTCAAACCAATCTTTCTCAAAATATGCCACACAATTGGAGAACAGGGAAAGCTCCCCAATACTTTCTATGAACACATCAAAAGTATTATCCATCTTGATCAAGTGTGATTCATCTCAAGAACACAGGGGTGGTTCAACAAATGGAAATCTGTCAATGTAATGTACCACATAAACAACATCAAGCACAAAACTGCATGGGCATTTTGATAAGTGCAGAAAATTGCCTTTGACAAAGTACAACAGCACTTCATCATCAAAACATGGTGAGAGTTGGCATGGTTGGTTTATATCTCAACACAATAAAGATTTTAAACCCCAAATACTACTTAATGGAGAGAGACTAGGGGAATTCCCATTGAGATCACAAACAAGATAGGGGTGTTCACTCTCATCTCTGATCTTAAATATAGTACTGAAAGTCCTGGCTCAAGCAATAAGACAGGAGAAAGAAATAAGAGGGATACAATTTGGAAAGGAAGAAGTTAAGTTAGCTCTATTTACAGATTACATGTTCCTATATGTAAGACACCCAAGAGCCTCCATCCCAAAACTCTTGAAGATGATTGACTCCTTCAGCAAAGTTGTGGGATACAAAATCAATGCAAAAATATCAGTAGCCTTTCTATATGCAAATGACAAAGATACAGAAAAAGAAATAAGGGGCATTGCCACATTTTCAATAGCAGCAACAACAAAAAACTACCTTGGAATAACATTAAACAAGGAAGTGAAAGATCTATACAAAGAAAACATTAAAACATTCAAAAGGAAATTGAGGAGTAATATTGAGAAAATGGAAAGACCTACCATACTCTTTGATAGGTAGAATTAACATTGTGAAAATGGCAATCCTACCAAAGGCAGTCTACAGAGTTAATGGAATTCCAATTAAAATCCCCACATTGTTCTTCACAGAGATACAAAAACATCTTAAAATCCCTATGGAAAGTTATAAGGCTTCATATATCCAAGCATATCCTCAGCAAAAGAAATACCTCTGGAGGCATCACCATACCTGATCTAAAGCTATATTACAAAGCCATAGTAAGACAAACAGCATGGTACTGGCATAAAAACTGGAGCATAGACCAATGGAATAGAATTGAGTTCCTGTACTTTGGGTCAAGCAGCTACACCTACTTGATATTTGACAAAGGCCCTAACAATATATGCTTGAAAAAAGACAGCATATTCAACATATGGTGCAGGGTAAATTGGATAACCATAAGCAGGAAATTGAAACTTTACCCACGCATCTTGCCTTGAAAAACACTGAAGTCCAAATACATCAAAGACCTCAATATAAGACTGGAAACTTGGATACTACTGTAAGGAATTATAGAGGAACTTTCCATGATATAGGGAAAAGAAAATGACTTTCTGAACAAAACCCCAGTAGCACAGGATCTTAATCCATCACTCAACCAATGGGATCATATGAAGCTGAAGAGTTTCTTCACAGACAAACATGTAATAAGCAAAGCCAATAGATTAGACAGAATGAGAGAAAATATTTGCTGAATATCCAACTGACAAAGGCCTAATCTCTAGAATCTACAAAGAACTAAAAAACCTTAACAATAAAAAGTTAAGCAACTCACTCAAAAATGGGGTAAAAAATGGGACAGGTAAGTCTCAGAAAAATAAATGCAAATGGCAAACACACACTTAAGAAAATGTTCATAATTCCTAATCATCAGGGAAATGCAAATTAAATAAGTATGAGATTCTGCCCTACCCCATTAAGTATAGAAAATATTTTTAAAAATCAAATGAAAACAAATGCTGGTGAGGATGTGAAGAAATAGGAACCCTCATCCACTATTGGTGGGAATGTAAGATGGTACAATCACTTTGGAAAGCAGTATGGAGACTCATAAAAAAATCTGACTATAGAGTTACCAATAGACCCAGTTATTCCCTTACTGGGCATGTACCCTAAAGGCTCCAAGCCTCAGCCTAGAGAGATTTGCTCAACCATATGTATAGCTGCTCAATTCATAAAAGCTAAGAGCTGGAATCAACCCAGATGTCCATCATTAGATGTATGGATAACTAAGGTGTAGAATATCTACATGATGTAATTCTATTCTGCAGTAATAAAAAAAAAATGACACAATGAAATTTGAAGAAAAATGGTTGAACCTGTAAGTGATCATTCTCAGTGAACTCATCCAATCACATAAAGATAATTGCCACATAGTCTTACTCATCTACAGCACCTAACCTGAATCTACCAAAGATGCTAACGTACTTAGCAAGCATTGTGAGGACAAGATAATAGAGTAGGTAGAGAGGAAGGGGAAGGCAAGAGATGGAGGGGGGAGACAAATCTGGACTCAAATGGCAATGGTACCATAAAATGCTACATCTGATAAGACAGACCAAATGGTTGAACTTCACCAGGCCCTTAGAGGGAACATGTGAGTCACAAGGCCCCAGAGAGGGTAAGATAAAGACTGATCTTAATCTTCTACTTACTCTCTCTCTCTCTCTCTCTCTCTCTCTCCCTTTTCTCTATAACTCTTTTATATTACTTATATTTTACTTCCTTTTCTTCATGGGCAATGACCTGTAACTCCCAGTACCAGCAAGTGGCTATCATCCACAATGAGCTTTTGATCACATAGACCTACAAGGTTTCCTAAAAGAATGACAGATTTCTGTCAGAGTACTTGATGACTGTTGCAGTCCGGTTCGCATTGCTGTTAGAAATCACCCAACCAAGAGTAGCTTCTGGGAAAAAGAGATTTATTTTGGCTTACAGGCTCAAGTGGAAACTTCACAATGGCAGGGGAAAACGATGGCATGAGCAGAGGGTGGACATCACCCCTTGGCCAACATAAGATGGACTACAGCAACAGGAGGGTGTGCCAAACACTGGCATGGGGAAACTGGCTACAAAGCCCATAAGCCCGCCCCCAACAATACACTCCCTCCAGGAGGCATTAATTCCCAAATATCCATCAGCTGGGAACCTAGCATTCAGAACACCTAAGTTTATGGGGGACACCTGAATCAAACCACCACAATGACCCACCAAAGGTTAGTGGTAATACCCTACTGCTGAAGGCACCATAGGCTTTTGGCATATAACCTGGAGTGACATGGCTGGAACAAAGAAGTCAGTCCCCAGTTAGTGCATGTAGTGCCAGATGGTGTTACTTGGATGACTGGGGAAAATGACCAATATCTGTCCAAGCAACTCATGTTCTAACCTACTTGTCACCTTTTGTGATGGTCACACAAGTGCAATAGTGGTGCACAGGCATGGTGGGAAACCAATTGCTCTTGATCTGGGGAACTAATCCACTCAGTGGAACAGAACCCACACCTGGAGCTGGGAAACATGTCAGAACCATATCCAAGAATGAGCCTCCTCTGCATTATCAAGCTACCACCAATATTGGGCTACAAGAGGACCTACACCTATTAAATTCTTTCTAAAAAAGTAAGGGTTATCCCATTTATCTCGTGCTAACTTTACTCTCTGTCAGAGAATCTGCTTCTTTTCCAGACAGATTCAGATTCTAAGGAGCATACCACCCCCATCATACCTCAAAAGTGCCCCAGCTGAAACTAAGAATAATTGGCAAAACAAACAAGCATGCTATTTTCTTGGTGAACTTAGTACCACTGAAAAGGGAAGGAGATAGACACAGAGAACAATCAACTCCTATCAAATAAGATATCCAGAGGCACAGAGGCTCCCAAGACCTCATCACTGAAGCAGACCTACAATGAGCCCAACATTGGTCAGGGAAATTTGTGGAAGAGGCAGCAAAAAGAATGTCAGAACCACACATTGGATCATGATACACAGAGACATTTCCTCCTACCCATAACTGATGGCTAACCCCACAATGCATGACCCATATACTGCAACAAGGAGGGTCCCTGTGGAGGGGGAAGGACATGGAGGAGGCTACCAATGGTACCAACTTGACTATTCATTGAGTACAAAACTAATAAAAAAAATTTGACACCTCCTTGAGGTGAAAGGATGGAAAATGATTTTCCAATCAAAAGTAAATAAGAAACAAGGCTTCATGGTTATACTAATAGTCAACAAAGTAGACATCAAACCAAAATTAATTTTAAAAGATGAAGAAGACCACTTCTTACTCATCAAAGGAATGATAAAACTTCACATTCATTAATTTATATGCACCAAAGAGAGGAGCATCACATTTTATAAAACAAAACATACCACAAATCAGAAATATATCCCAATACCATTATAGTTGGGGTTCTCCATACCCCATTACCATAATTATAAAGATCAGCCAAACATAAATACCATCAGGGAAATAATAGAGTTAAACATCACCATAGATCAAGTAGAATGATCAAATATTTACATGACATTCCATCCAAATTCTACCAAATGCTCATTGTTCTCAGCAGCCCACAGAATCTTCTCCAGAACAGATCATATATTACTCCATAAAGCATACTTCCTTATATTGAGGGAAATTGACATAAATTCCTACATCATGTCAGACTATGGTGCTTTAAATATAGAAATTAACAACAAGAGAAACAACAGAAAATTTATCAGTTCCTGGAGACTGAACAACATGCTTCAAAAAATCAACAGGTTGTGGAAGAAATCTAAAAGGATTTTGACAAATTACAACATCACTTCATGATCAAAACACCGAAGAGACTAGGGTTATTGCAACATAAAATGGCTATATACAAAGTCCCTAAAACCCAAGTCATACTTAATAGAGAAGACTCAAGAAGTTTCCAGTGAAATTGAGAACAAGACAGGACTGCCCAATCTCACCATTGCTCTTCAACATAGTACTGTAAATCCTAGCCCAAGTTATGAGGCAGGAGAAAGATATAAAAATGATGCAAATTGGAAGGGAAGATATCAAACTAGCTCTATTTGCATATGATATGAACCTATACATAAGTGGCCCAAAAGGCTCTACCATAAAACTTGTAAAGGTGATAAATTCCTTCAGCAAAGTGGCAGGATACAAAATCAACACACAAAAATTATTAGCTTTCCTATACACCAAAGACATAGATAGATGATAGATAGATAGATGATAGATAGATAGATAGATAGATAGATAGATAGATAGATAGATAGATAGATAGATGGATATAGATACAGATACAGATATAGATATATAGCTATATAGATATAGATATAGATTTCAATAGCCATAGATACAATCAAATACCAAGGGGGTAAAAACATAAAGTCACTCAGGAAATGATACAACCTTGAACAGGAGTATGCAGAGATTGTTGTGTAAGAAGATCTCTGGTGAAAGTGGGATGAAGTCTAACCACACATCATTTGACCTCAGCTTGTAACACCCAATCTTAGAAATTGGTTACAATCTACATTGAGTTATTGATTGAAGAGACCTACAAAGTCCTCAAAACAAAGCTTCTGTCAAAACACTTTATTACCCACCTGAGGTAAAAGGTAAAACCCTACTGCTGAAGATAAAACCACATGATACATATGCAGGGCATCAAGAGATCCAGGTGGAATCTAGAAAGAAGCCAATCCCCAGAGAGTCTGACCTTATAGTACTGGAAAGCACTACATAAATTCCTGAGAGAAGTTGGTCAACAACTTTCTGTGCTTACATGGGACACTGCTTTATTAACCACCCTGACGCAATAGATTTGCCATGCAATAGTGGCACCCAGTCTAGGTGGATAACCAATAGCTCTCCAATTGGCTAAGGGAATCAGCTCTGTGAAAAGGAACCCTTAGCTGGAATTTGGAACTGAGTCAGAATCCTATGGAGACCAAAATCCAACAAGAGGCTCCCACTAGGTTGCAGCCAAAAGAGATGCTATACCTATGTAAATTTGTGGTAATTAATAATGTCTATCCCACTGAACTTACACTGACCTCAGTCTCAGAATCTTTACACATCAGCTAGGGGCCAGGGGAAACCACAGAGGAATTGACAAGATGAGAAATAGCACTGCTTCAATAGTAAACCTGCCAACCAGTGCTAGGGTCATGGAGACAGACACAGATGATACTCAAAATGCACCAAAGCAGAAATCCAGAACGTACTGAAAGCACAACACTAAAGTAGACTTAAAACACACCCACCACAGCTGAGTAAACTGTGTGAAAGAGAGGGCTGAAAGAATGTAAGAACCGCAGAGTGCATGCCAATGTCTAGAGGCATTGCCCACCCCCTTACAGTGACTAACAGATGCTTTCAAATCTCATAACCCACAAACATAGGGAGAATACCAGCAATCCCACTGAGGAAAGCCCTCAGTGAAATGGGGGCAGAGAAAAGGAAAATGATTTTACTAACATATCCATACAACTTTCTACTTAATATAACAACACTCCTCAAAAAATACACTAATAGGAGAATTTAACTGTAAACTATCTACATATATATCATTCATATGCTCATACATAGAATTATTATATAAATATGTATACAAAAAATTTAGGTCAGTTTTCAATTGATGGAACATTTGACAAGAAATGTTTTCATGTATGCCCCTTCTCAGCCTGCCCTTTCCCTCAACATCATCTCTCATAAGTTGGTTCCTGTGTTAAAGTCATGTATACATCATTATACCACAAAAGCCACACTACACATTAGGATTCACTGTTGTTATATGTGTATTTTATTAATTTGAGCAAAGTATAATGTGGATCTGTCACCACTCTATGCTCTACTTAGTTATTACTTCCTCACATCTAATCCTTGAGAGCTACAGACCTTTTGAATGTATCCATTATTTTGACTTTTCAAGGATGTCACAAATTTGGGATCAGTTAATATTTTACAGACATGCTTCTTCATTTAGTAGTATGGCCTTAAGGTTTATTCATATCTTCTCATGGTTTCATTTATTTTTATTGCTGAATAATATTCTGTTTCTTCTATCTGAAGAGGCATGTATTGATTTATTATATGTTTTACAATTTCTCAACCTTTTGACATTTTCTTTCACAGGACAGAATGTTTAAATATTAATTACGTTTAATTTATATACTTTTAAATTTCATATACTAGAGCCTTTGGTGTTATATATAAAAGATAATTACTAAATCCATGTTATTTGTGTTTTGTCAGATACTCACTATAATTTTGCACCTCTGTGCTTACATTTAAGCCCAGATTTTCTTTATAATTAATTGATGTCAGAGGTTTGAGAGCTGTTTCTGAATTCATTTTTCTCTTCTGCAATATTAATGTTCTGATTTTCTAGAATCATTTGTTTAATAATACACTGAATTCTTGTGCTATATTTTAAAAATTTGTTGACTACATTAATATAGATCTATTTCTGGGTCATCAGTTTGGTATATTGATTTGTTCATTTTCTTCACATGTCACATTGACTTGATGGTTGACTATAATAAATACTTAGAGTAAATTTAAGGATCAGTATTCTTTTAATGCTATGCATTTTCAATATTGTATTAGCAATTCTGTGTCATAGCTTTGCTATATAAACTTTACAATAAACTTTTAAATAAGTACCTATGATCTCTATTACCAGTGCAGCAATGACAGTGGATGTGTGCAACTTGCTGTTGAAGCAAGAAACCTTGTATTTTCTCATAATTAAATATAATGCTAGTTACATGGATTTTGTGTAGCTTTCTTGTCAAGTTAATAAACTTTTCTCTGTTCCTATCTGTTTTTTGTTTTTTGTTGTTTTTTTTTTTTTTTTTTTTTTTTGGTTTTTCAAGGTAGGGTCTCACTCTAGCTCAGGCAGACCTGGAATTCACTCTGTAGTCTCAGGGTGGCCTAGAACTCTAGGCAATCCTCCCTACCTCTGCCTCCCAAGTGCTGGGATTAAAGGCATGCACCACCATGCCTGGCTCTCTTCCTATCTTGTAAGAGATTTTTAATAGGTCTTCAATTTCTTAAATGATTTTTAAAACTCTAGTTATGATATGTATTGTTATTTAGCCTATAAATATCATGAGTTTCACTAGTTAATCTTTTAGTATTGACTTTTATACCTAGAAAAAATTAGTTGTTATATATATTTACCTTATGCTAAAGCTAAATACAGTATTTTATAGTAACTGAATAATGTTTTTGCGAATTTTTGTGTATGTTTACTTTTATGGTAATATTTTAGTCTAGATTAGAATAAGGATAACTTTGTCCTCACAAAACAAGTTAAAATGTTTTGTTTGTTTGTTTGTTTGTTTGTTTGTTTTGCCCTTATTATCTAAAAACAGTTGCAGAGAATTGATAGAATTACTTCTTTACAAGGATGATAGATTTGCCAGGGACCTTTCTGGGTCTGGAGCTTGCTGTTTCAGTTTCATTTTAACCTTGTTTTAATTTTAAGTGATATTGGCCTGTTACGATTATGCTTTTAGTGTGTGAGAGACAGAGAAAGAGAGAAAGGGAAATGTAGAAGATCATACCTTTAAAACAGTTTGTCCCTTTCATCAAAATTATCAAATATATGAATATTATGGACTTTTTTCATCTCATTAAATTGGTGCCTTCTTCGCTTCCTTTGTTTTCTTCTTTGAGTTCTTTGAACATATTTATAATCATTCTTTTGAAATCTTTCTTAGGCATTTCCTCTAACTCGTTCTCACTGGTGGTCATTTCTGATGCATTAATACTTTTTGGTGTATTTATATTGTCCTGAAGTTTTGTTTGTTTGTTTGTTTTGTTTCTTCTGTTATAATGTATATATTTTTGCCTCTTGGATTATTTGGTGATTGGATTTTCCAGTTAGCTGGGTATTATGAGATGTATCAATCAATCTGATGTTATATATGTTTAGGGTAGGAGCTTAAGGTGCTAGGTGTGGCTCTGAAGACTCTCATAGTATCTACAAAAGTGACTCTAGGTGTTGTGTGTGTCTGCTATGAAAGTATTCAAGTAGGCTAAGTGGAACATAATACAGGTATATTCTAAAATTTAACTATACACTGTACACATTCAGTGCGCAACAACACATTGTATTTATCCAAGAAAAGGTATTATGACAACCAGGTCCTCTGTCTGTCCCTTAGGCTGTGTGGTGCCTCACCCATTCCCTTAATCCTGACAAGGCAGTTAAGATTTCTGGTCTGTTGAGGGTTTCAAGTCAGCTTGTTACCAGGTGAGTCCATTCTGTATAACAGAAGAGTAAACAAAGCCACTATAAATCAAGAAGCAACAAATAACAAGCCCAAAATACAGCTTATTTAAGAATGGCAAATTTAACCATCCATCCAATTTAACATATAATTTATCCTGATATGGAAGTTCTAATTAGCACTTCTGGTTCAGGCATATATACGAGGTTTATTAGGCAGGTACTGGCCTGGTGTAACTCCACTTACTTTTTTGATGATTTTGTTCTCAGCTGCGCTCTTGATCGGGTTCCTCTTTGGTGCTCTGTCAGTTCAAGTAGGAGTGGCCAGGTCCCTGGACAGCTGCTCTGTTCCTGAGGGCTGGGTACTGCTGGTGGGGAAGGGGAGGGAGCTGATGCTGCTCTAGTTCCCCTGCGGTTCCACGTGTTCTTCTCCCTTGTGATCTGCCATTGTTCACTGCCATTCACCTTTCATGTTTCTTGAGTTTGCAGAGAGCTCCAGTGTGAGTGGAAAATCCCCTCCCCTGGCTTTTTCTGCAGCTCAAGCCAAGAGCCGCCACAGCCTGGCATGCAGACTTGCCTGCCAGAGGGGCTTCTGTTGGCAGTGCGGGCTCTGGATGCTCTGGATCTTTCCTACTTCTCCACTGCGGTTTCAATTTCCTATACACCTCACCTTTTTAGTAAAAGTGTATATTTTTCTGGTTTTATTTTGGCTTTTTCCTCCCTAGGCTACTTTGGCATGATACCTACACTGCCATCTTAACTGCTGAAATTAATCTTAAGAACCTATTTATTAATGCTTCAGATATTTTTGTGATTTTTTTCTTTATATGTTATCCTCAGTAGAAGTGTTTGCACTTTTTTAAAAATTATTTATTTATTTATTTGAGAGTGACAGACACAGAGAGAAAGACAGGTAGAGGGAGAGAGAGAGAATGGGTGTGCCAGGGCTTCCAGCCTCTGCAAACGAACTCCAGATGCATGCACCCCCTTGTGCATCTGGCTAATGTGGGACCTGGGGAACCGAGCCTCGAACCAGGGTCCTTAGGCTTCACAGGCAAGCGCTTAACCGCTACGCCATCTCTCCAGCCCAGTGTTTGCACTTTTTAAAATTTTTTTTTAATTTTTATTAACATTTTCCATGATTATAAAATATATCCCATGGTAATTCCCTCCCTCCCCACCCCCACACTTTCCCATTTGAAATTCCATTCTTCATCATATTACCTCCCCATTACAATCATTGTAATTACATATATATAATATCAACCTATTAAGTATCCTCCTCCCTTCCTTTCTCTACCCTTTATGTCTCCTTTTTACCTTACTGGCCTCTGCTACTAAGTATTTTCATTCTCACACAGAAGCCCAATCAACTGTAGCTAGGATCCACATATGAGAAAGAACATGTGGCGCTTGACTTTCTGGGCCAGGGTTACCTCACTTAGTAAAATACTTTCCAGGTCCATCCATTTTTCTGCAAATTTCACAACTTCATTTTTCTTTACCGCTGAGTAGAACTCCATTGTATAAATGTGCCACATCTTCATTATCCACTCATCAGTTGAGTGACATCTAGGCTGGTCCCTGCACTTTTAAAATATTTTTGTTTGTTTGAGAGTGGGAAATAGACAGAGTGCATATGGGTACACCAGGGCCTCCTACCACTGCAGATAAATTCCAGATGCATGTACCATTTTGTGCATCTGACTGTGTGGGTGCTGGGTAACTGAACCCAGACTGACAGGCTATATAAGCAAGCACTTTTAATTGCTGAGCCACTTCTCCAGCCCTATATTTTATTGTTCTACAGTTATTAAATAACTTATTCATCTTCCTAGTTGTATTATTTTTCTTTTGTATCTTTCTTTGGGAAGCTTGTATTGTGGATATTTCTTTAAGTTCATTGATTAGGCATGTTTACTTTATTACTGAATCCTTCACAGCTACTTTTAAAAAATTGATTATAATGCTTTGATTTCCATGATGGCTTTTTGATTCTTTCTTAGAATTTTGCCTGCTTGTATTGCCTAATAGTTTGTATTATGTCTATTTTGCCATAAAGCCTTTAGCAATTTACTTATGGTTATTTTAACTTCCTAAGTCATCTAGTTCCAACATTCTTGCCACCACTGAGAATGGTTCTTTTTGTTTTATTTATTTTTCTGCAAGTTAAGATTTATTTTTTAAGGCATGTATGTGAGTAGGGTATATATTTGAGTATGTGATTACATTTATTTTTTTATTTGGGAATCACTCTCCACTTGTATTATTTGAAATAAGGTCCCTCATTGAGCCTAGAGTTCACTTATTTGTAAAAAATTACTAGCTAGTGATCCCCAAAGATTTTCTTTCTATGCCTCCTCAGCACTGATATGATAGGAGCAGGAAACCTAGCACCATATGTGGAACTTAAGATTTGAACTGGGGAATGCCAGCCAACTCTTTTTGACCTGGAGGTAACTAAATAGGTTACATTCTTTGCCTTCAGGCACCAGGAATTCTCCTACTTTTTACTCCCCAGTTCTGGGATTACAGGCATTCCCCACTATGCAGGACTTTTTCACATGGGTTCTTGGGATTGAACTCATATCCTTATGCTTGTGAGGGAAACACTGAACACACTGAGCCAATTGCTAACCCTGGCACATGGTTCTTCTACTTTGCTTTTCAGTTTGCACTGTAGAATTTTGCCTTCAGCAAAAAGATGGTGCACTGAATAAAATACATAGCCATTTAGTCATTCAGTAGCCAATTGTATGTGGGAGGAAAACGTTCTATAGTTTTATGTTTAAGTATATTGGCTTTTCCTGCACTAATACTCTTGGGCAAGTTTCTCCTTTTCTATCTTAGAGATGATAGGAAGATGAGAGGGGGATGGAAAATTGTCCTTCTCAATTTTTAGGCTATTAGGCTATAGCAAATACCTAGAAGGATTGCCTACCATAATATAGTCTCTCCCGAGGCTGACTTTGGTAAGAAGAGAATGATCTGACACACTTTATTATGACTAGAAGCATGAGACTTTTCTTCACTCTTTGTCCTGGGAGCAGGTTTGGTAACTTGGAGGATAAAGAAAGAACTTAAGTGGCTATTACAATTGATCCTCTCTAGGGATTTCATTTTTCATATTCTTCCTATCTCCCTAGGCTATTCCACTACTCACCAATTTCACCTCAAGTTGTACCTTTTCATGTATTCCTTAATTTCCATTGAGGTTTTTTGGTTTTGTTTTGTTTACTGCTTTCACTAGTTATTATTCTCTTTTTCTATCTACCTAGCACTTTAGTTTTCATGGTTGCCATTTTCACAGACACTTCCACCCTATGAGAGCTAAGAAGCTAATTTTCAGTTTCTTCACTGTTTTTCTTATTATGACCATGGAGATGACTTCCAGGTAGAACATATGCTATAAGGAAATCAAGCAATCTCCCTCTCTCTTCTCTTCCATGAAGTCCTTTTTCAATATAATAGAGTGTATGACCACCAGCTCCGGTAGATATGAGGCATGGGTGAAGCAGTAGCAGGCTATTAGGTGGGGTTACAAGAAGCTCAGGATCAACTAAACTGTATGTACCTTACTGCGAAATATTTTATTAATCATTCAAAATGTTTATATTACAGTTTCTGCATCTCTCAAACATGTCACATTTATTTGAGGAATAACTGGACATAACAACAACAACAAAAACCTGACTTCTGGTTAAGATGACAGCATAGAAACCCTGCCAGAGCAGCCTATGGGAAAAAAAGCCAAAAAAAAAAAAAAAAAAAAGCCCACCAAAATACACACTTTTACAAAAAGTGATGTGTATAAGAAATTAAAATGGCAGCAGAGAAGTAGGAGAGATCCAGAGCATCCAGAGCCCGCACAAGCAGGCCGAAGTGACACCGGCAGATGCGGCTACAGCAGCAGCAACACCAGCAGCAGCTTCAGCAGACACATGGGCCACAGCTGCGAGATTCGGCTTGGGCCACAGGAAAAGACAGTGCCCAGCTCCAGAAAACAGACCAGCCTTCCAGCCTACTTGAACCCACAGGGCACCAAGAGGGACCAAAGCAGGAGCGCTGCATAACTGAAACCAAAATCATACCAAAAGGTAACTGGGATTATACCAGGTCAGTACCCACCTAATAAACCTGGTATATAGCCCTGAACTGGAAGTTCTAATTGCAACTTCCATATCAGGATAAATTATATGTTAAGTCTGATGGATGGTCAGATTTGCCATTCTTAAATGAGCTGTTTTGGGCTTGTTATTTGTTGCTTCTTGATTTATAGTGGCTTTGTTTCCTTTTCTGTTATACATTAGGGAAGGGTCTCACTTGGTCACAAGCTTATTTGGAACCCTCAACAGACCAGAAATCTTAATGTCCTTGTTGATAGAGGATCTGGTTGTCATAATACCTACTCTTGCATAAAATATTCTGTGCTTTTTTTTTCTTACTTTTTTTAAATGAGGTTTCTATTCAGCAAATACAGGCAGTTTGGTACCATTATAAGGCTCATCTGTGACCTGCCCCCTCCCCATTAGCCTCTCCTTGTTGAGGTATATGGGTCATGCATTGTGGAGTTAGCCCACAGTTATTGGTACGATAAATGCCTTTGCATATCCTGAACAAACATGTGGCTCTGACTTTCTTTCTGCCCCCTCTTCAGCAAAATTTCCCTGAGCCATGTTGTGTTCACTTTTGGTCTGCTTCAGTGATGAGGTGTTGGGGGCCTCTGAGGCTCTGGCTCTCTGATTTGGTAAGAGTTGATTTTTCTCTATGTTGATCTCCTTCCCTCTTGTGCTGGTATCTGGTTCACCAGGAAACCAGCAACCTTGTTTGTTTCACAAATTTTTCTTAGTTTCAGCCCAGGCCTTTTCGCGGTATGATGGGGTGGCTCTTCTCTTAGGATTTACATTGATCTGAAAAAGAGAAGAAGATTCTCCAACAGAGAGTAAGTTAGCACCTGGATAAATGAGATAACCCTTACTTCTTTTTATAGAGAATTTAATAGGAGTAGGCCCTCTTGTAGCCCATAATTGATGGTAGCTTGATATTGGAGAGTGGGCTTATGTTTGGACATGGTTCTGACTTGTTTTCCAGCTTCAGATATGGGTCCTGTACCACTAAGGGGATCAGTTAGCCATATCAAGAGCAGTTGGTTCCTCCCCAAGGCTTTGGGCCACTATTGCACTTGTGTGGGCATCACAACTGGTTATTTGTCGCTAAGTATGTTAGACCATGAGCTGCTTGGACAGATATTGGTCATTTCCCCCAGTCGCCCATGTAGCACCTTCTGGTACTAGATACACTAACTGTCTGGGGTCTGACTCTCTCTTGGCTTCCAGCCATGCCATTCCATTTTATGTGTCAGATACATATGGTGTCTTCAGCAATAGGGTCTTACCATTAACCTTTGGTGGGTCATTAAGTGCTCTGACAGAAATCTGTTATTCTTTTAGGAAACCTTGTAGGTTTCTCTGATCAAAAGCTCATTGTGGATGATAGCCCCATGCTGGTACTGGGAGTTACAGGTCAGTGCCCACTAAGAAAATGAGGAAAAATATAACTAATATACAAGAGTTAGAGAGAAGAGAGAGAGAGAGAGGAGAGGGAGAGGGAGGAAGGGCAGATGTAGAAGGTTTAGGTTAGACTTGATCCTACCCTCTCCAGTGTCTTGTGGTTCAGGTGTTTCCTGTAAAGGCCTGGTGAAGTTTCAGCCATTTGGTCTTCCTTTTAGAAAGTAGAATTTTATGGTACCATTGCTGTTTGGGTCTAGATTAGTATTTCCCACCCTTTAATGCCCTTACCTCCCTCCCCATCTATCCTAGTGCCTAGTCCATGAGATGATTGCTGTGTATGTAAGTTATCTTGGGTAGAATCAGGTTAGGTGCTGTAGATGAGTGAGACAATGCGGCGATTTTTTTTCTGTGATTGGGTAAGTTCACTGAAAATGATCTGTTCTAGGTTCTACCATTTTTCCTCAAATTTCTTTGTGTCATCTTTTCTTACTGCTGTATAGAATTCCATTGTGAAGATATACCACATCTTAGTTATCCATTCCTCTAGTGATGGACATCTGGGTTGATTCCAGCTCTTAGCTATTATGAACTGAGCCGCTACAAACATGGTTGAGCAAACCTCTCTGGCCTGTGGTTTGAAGGTCTTGGGTCAGATGTAGAACAATGGAATAGACTGGAGGACCCTAGATTTGGGTCAAGCAACTATACCTACCTGATATTCAACAAAGGCCCGAACAATATAGGCTGGAATAAAGACAGCATTTTCAACAAATGGTGATGGCCAAACTGGATAACCACATGCAGGAAACTGAAACTTGATCCACACAATTCACCATGCACTACACTCAAATCCAAATGGATCAAAGACCTCAATTTAAGACCAGAAACTGAAATATTACTCAAAGAAAATTTAGGAAGTACTTTCCATGATATTGGAATGGAAAAAGACTTCCTGAACAAAACTCTGGTAGCTCATGAACTTAAACAGTCACTCACCCAATGGGATCATGAAGCTGAAGAGTTTCTTTACAGACTAACATACAATAATCAAAGCCAAAAGATTACCCACAGAATGGGAGAAAATATTTGCGGGTTATTCAACTGATAGAGGCCTAATCTCTAGAATCCACAAAAACTCAAAAATCTAAACAGTAAGAAGTCAAACACCCCACTCACAAAATGGGGCAAAGAGTTGAACAGGAAGTTCACAGAGGAAGAAACACAAATGGCAAACACAAACTTCAGAAAATGTTCATCATCCGTAATTATCAGAGAACTACAAATTAAAACAACTATGAGATTTCACCTTACCACAATAAGGATAGCAAACATCAAAAAATCAAATGAAAATAAATGCTGGTGAGGATGTAGAGAAGTAGAAACACTCATCCACTGTTGGTGGGAATGTTTGATGGTACAACCACTTTGGAAAGCAATATGGAGACTCCTGAAAAAGCTGACTATAGAGATAGCAACAGACCCAGTTATTCCCTTACTGGGCATTTGTGCTGTTTTTCATTGAATGTGTACACTGTTTAGTTAAATTTTAGAATCTATCTGTATTTTGTTCCATTCAGCCTACTTGAATACTGTCATAGCAGGTAATCACAACCACCAGGGTTACTTTTGTAGATATTCTGAGAGTCTTAAGAGCTACACCTAATATCTTAAGCTCCTACCCTGAAGATATATAACATCAGATCAATTGATACATCTAATAATACCCAGCTAACTAGAAAATCAAAGCATTAACTTAATCCAAGATGCAAAAATATATACATTATAATACAATAAACATCAAGGCAATATAAATCCACCAAAAAGTATTAATGTAGAAGAAATGACATCCATTGAGAATGAGTTAGAGCAAATGCCTGAGAAAGATTTAAAAACAATGATTATAAATATGTTCAAAGAAGTCAAAGAAGAAGTCAAAAGAATGAAAGAGGAAATCAAAGGAATAAAAGAAGAAATCAAAGGAATCAAAGAAGATACAGGACACCAATTTAGTGAAATTAAAAAGTCAATAAAAGACATAAATAAGGAAATAGAAATAATAAAGAAAAACCAATCAGAATTGCAGAATTACAGTTAATGAAATAAAAAACTTTGTAGAAAATCTCAACAGTAGAATGGATGAAGCAGAGGACAGAATATCTAACCTAGAAGACCAGGTGGAAGGTCTAATACAGTCCAACAAAGAAAAGACAAACTAGTAGAAAAGTATGAAGGGGAATTTCAAGATATTTGGGACACTATGAAAAGATCAAACTTAAGAAGTCAGGGTATAGTAGAAGGAGAACAATTTCACTCCAAGGCATAGTAGGCATCTTCAACAAAATCCTAGAAGAAAACTTCCCCCAAATTGGGAAAGAGGTGCCAATGCAGATACAGGAATCCTTTAGAACACCAACCAGACAAAAACCTGGAAAGAACCTCTCCTTGCCATATTATAATCAAACTACCAAACACACAAACCAAAGAAAAATATTGAAAGCAGTTAGAGAGGAAAATCAAGTAACCTACAAAGGCAAGCCCATCAGGATTACAGCAAATTACTCAACACAAACTTCAAAAGCCAGAAGGGCTGGCTGTGATATATTCCAAGTTCTGAAAGATCACAACAGTCAACCAAGGTTACTTTATCCTGAAAAGCTATCCATTCAAATAGACGGAGAAATAGGGACATTCCACACCAAAAGCAGGCTAAAGAAATACTTGATGATAAAACCAGCTCTAAAGAAAATACTTGAAAGAATCCTCCATGCTGAAGAGAAAGAAAAGCACACATATAAGGAACCTGGAAAAAACAAACAATACTCAAATACTAGTTAACACAAGAGAGCAAAAGTAGAACCAGAAAAAGTATTTTAAAAAAATGGCAAACACAAATACCCACCTTTCAATAATATCTCTTAAGATCAATGGACTCAATGCCCCAACCAAAGACATGGGTTTGCTGACTGGGTTAAAAAGCAGGATCCTACAATTTGTTGCCCTCAAAAAATCCCCCTTTCTACAAAGGATGGACACTATCTTAGGTTGGAAAATGGTGTTTCAAGCAAATGGACCTAGAAAATAACCAGGGGTTGCTATCCTAATATCTGACAAGGTAGACTTCAGTCCAACATTAGTTAAGAAAGATAAGGAAGGCCATTTTATATTGATTAAAGGCACCCTCCAACAGGAGGACAATACAATACTAAACATATATGCACCTAACTTGGGGTCCCTCAAATTCATCAAACAAATGCTATTAGAACTAATATCACAGATAACACCAAAGACAGTGTCAGTGGGTGACTTCAATACCCAACACTCATCAATTGACAGGTCATCCTGGGAAAATAAACAGAGAGGCATCTGGACTAAATGAGGTCATAGAAGGAATGGACATAAGAGATATATAGAGAGGGCATTTCATCCAAATGCTGCAGAACATACATTCTTTTCAGCATCACATGGAACATTCTCTAAAATAGATCATATAGAAGCCAGGCATGATGGTGCATGCCTTTAATCCCAGCACTCAGGAGGCAGAGGTACAAGGATCGCCGTGAGTTTGAGGCCACCCTGAGACTCCATAGTGAATTCCAGGTCAGCCTGGGCCAGAGACCCTACTTCAAAAAAACCAAAACCAAAAACAACAACAAAAAAAAGATCATATATTAGGACACAAAGAAAATCTTAACAAATACAGGAAAATTGAAATAATTCCTTGCAGTCTATCTAACCACCATGGAATCAAGCTACAAATCAATAGGAAGAAAAGTTATAGAACATGCACAAAATCATGGAAACTAAGCACTACTACATGATGAATGGGTCAATGAAGAAATCAAGAAGGAAATCAAAAATGTCATAGAGTCAAACAATAATGAGAACACAAAATATCAAAATCTCTAGGACACAATGAAGGCAGTCCTAAGATGCAAATTTATATCCTTAAGTGCCTATATTAAGAAATTAGAAAGGTTGAAAGTAAACGACCAAAAGCTTCACCTTAAAGCATTGGAAAAAGAAGAACACGGCAAACCAACAATCAGTAGACAGGACAAAAATAATAAAGATTAGGGCAGAAATTAATTAAATAGAAACCAAAAAAAAAAAAAATCCAAAGAATCAATGAAATAAAGAGTTGGTTATTTGAAAGGATAAACAAGATTGATAAACCCTTAGCAAAGGTGAACAAAAGAAAGAGAGAAGAGTTTCTGGTCTTATGTTGAGGTCTTTGATCCATTTGGATTTGAGTGTAGTGCATGGTGGAATGTGTGGATAAAGTTTTAGTTTCCTGCATGTGGTTATCCAGTTTGTTCCTCAGCATTTGTTGAGGATGCTATCTTTTTTCCAGCCTATATTTTTCGGGCCTTTGTTGAATATCAAATAGCTATAGTTGCTTGACCCAAAATCTGGGTCCTCAAGTCTATTCCATTGGTCTATACTCCTGTTTTTATGCCAGTACCATGCTGTTTTTATTACTATGGCTTTGTAGTATAGCTTTAGATCAGGTATGGTGATGCCACCAGAGGTATTTCTTTTGCTGAGGATATGTTTGGATATGTGAGGCCTTCTGCCTTTCCATATGAAGTTTGAGATCATTTTTTCTATCTCTGTGAAGAACACTGTAGGGATTTTAATTGGAATTGCATTAAATCTATATATTGCCTTTGGTAGGATTGTCATCTTCACAATGTTAATTCTGCCTATCCAGGAGCATGAGAGGTCTTTCCATCTTTTGAAGTCCTCCTCAATTTCCTTTTTGAGAATTTTTATATTTTCGTTGTATAGATCTTTTACTTCCTTGGTTAACGTTATTCCAAGGTATTTTATTTTTTTTGTTGCTATTGAAAATGGGACTATGTCCTTTATTTCTTTTTCTGTTTCTTTGTCATTTGCATACAGAAATGCTACCGATTGTTGTGCATTGATTTTGTATCCTGCTACAGCAGTAAGAAAAAATGGCACAAAGAAATTTGAGGAAAAATGGTTGAACCTGGAACAGATCATTCTCAGTGCACTTAACCAATCACAGAGAAAAAATCAACACATAGTCCCACTCATCTATAACACCTAACTTGAATCTACCCAAGATACCTTACATACCCAGCAGCACCTCATGGACTAGACAATAGGATGGATGGGGAGAGCGGGGAGGGCATCGAAGGGTGGAAAACAGTAATCCGGACCCAAACGGCAATGGTACCATAAAAGTTTACTTCCTAAAAACAGACCAAATGGCTAAACCTTCACTAGACCCTTACAGGAAACACCTGAACCACAAGACACTGGAGAGGGTAGGATCAAGACTAACCTAAACTAAATCTTCTAGATCTTCCCTCCATCCCTCTTCCCCTCTCCCCTCTATCTCTCTCCTCTCTAACTCTTGTATATTAATTATGTTTTTCCTCAATTTCTTAGTGGGCACTGATCTGTAATCCCCACTTCCAGCTTGGGGCTACCATCCACAATAAGCTTTTGATCAGAGAAACCTACAAGGTTTCCCAAAACAATGACAGACTTCTGTCAGAGGACTTGATGACCCACCAAAGGCCAGTGGTAAGACCCTTTTGCTGAAGACTCCATATGCAGCTGACACGTAAAATGGAATACCATGGCTGGAAGCCAGGAGAGAGTCAGTCCCCAGACAGTCAGCGTGTCTAGTGCCAGAAGGTACTACATGGGCGAGTGGGGGAAATGACCAATATCTGTCCAAGCAACTCATGGTCTAACCTAATTAGCAACAAATAACCTGATGTCATGCCCACACAAGTGCAATAGTGTCACACAGCCATGGTGAGGAACCAACTGCTCTTGATTTGGCTAACTGATCCCCCTCAGTGGTACTAGACCCATAGCTGGAACTGGGAAACTAGTCAGAACCATATCCAAACACAAGCCCACTCTCCAATATCAAGCTAACATCAATCATGTGGTACAAGAGGGACTACACCTATCAAACTCTCTCTCAAAAAGTAAGTGTTATCTCAATTTTCTGGGTGCTAACTTACTCTCCGTTGGAGAATCTGCTTCTGTTTTTCAGATAGATGCAGATCCTAAGGAGATAGCTGCCCCAACATACCTCAAAATGAGCCCAACTGAAACTAAGGACAATTGGCGAAACAAGCAAGGGTGATGTTTTCCTGTGAACTAGATACCAGCACAAAGCAGAAGGAGACCAACACAGAGAAAAATCAACTCCTACCAAATCAGAGAGCCACAGCCTCAGATGCCCCCAATACCTCAGCACTGAAGCAGACCAAAAATGAACCCAACATGGCTCAGGGAAATTTTGTGGAAGAGGGGCCAGAAAGCATGTCAGAGTCACATGTTGGGTCATGATTTGCAGGGACATTTATCATACCAATAACTGTGGGCTAACTCCAAAATGCACGACCCATTTACATCACCAAGGAGGGTCCAATGGGAGGGGGTAGATCATAGATGAGCCTAAACAATGGTACCAAACTGCCTGTATTTGCTGAAAAGAAAACTAATAAATTAAAATTTTTAAAAAAGGTGCTTATTTGCAAAGCCTGATGGCCCAGGTTCAGTACCCCAGTACCCAAGTACAGAAAGATGCACGAAGTGGCACATGTGTCTCGGGTTCATTCAAAATATTTGTTTAATGAAAGAAAGACAAAGGATATTTCTGTAGATAAATAATTTCTGTACGTAAATAAACACTTGGGTATGGTTTAGCAACAAAAGAAAAAGAGAGAGAGAGAGAGAGAGCGAAGAGACACCTGATATTTGATAAAAATGCCAAAAATACTCAGTGGAGAAAAGACAGCCTCTTCAGCAAATGTTCCTGGGAATACTGGATATGTATCTGTAGAAAGATGAAAATAGACTCTTCTCTCTCTCCATTCACAAGCATTAAGTCCAAATGGATTAAAGGCCCTAACATCAGACCTGAAACTCTGAAGCTGGTAGAAGAAAAAGTAGGGGAAACCTTTCAATATATTGGTCTTGGCCAAGACTTTCTGAATATAACCCCAATTGCTCAGGCAATAAAACATAGATTAACTTCTGAGACCTCATGAAAATTACAAATATTTTGTATGGCAAAGGACCCTGTGAAAAGTAAAGAGCCAACATACAGAATGGGGAAAAAATCTTTGCCAGCTATACATTTGATAGAGGATTAATATCTAGGATATACAAAGAACTCAAAAAATTAAATAATAAGAAATCAAACAAGCCAATTAAAAAATGGACTATGGAACTAAATAGAGTTCACAAAAAATATGGATGGTATATAAGCATCTAAAAAAATGTTCTACATCCCTAGTCATCAAGGAAATGCAGATCAAAACTACATTGAAATTCCATCTCATGCCTATCAGATTGGCTACTATCATGAATACAAATGGCCATAAATGTTGGCAAGGATGTGGAAAAAGAGGAAACCTTCTACACCCTTGGTGGAAATGGAATCTGGTCCAGCTATTGTGGAAGTCAGTGTGGAGTTTCCTAAGACATAAAAATTGATCTACCAAATTACCCAGCTATAGCACTCCTGGGTATATATCCTAAAGACTCATCTCATTTCCTTAGAAGTACATGCTCAACCATGTTTATTGGTGCCCAATTCACATTAGATGGGAAATGGAACCAGCCTAGATGTCCCTAAACTAATGAGTGGATAATGAAGATATGGAACATTTATACAATGGAGTTCTACTCAGCAGAAAAAGAAAAATCAATTTATAAAATTTGTGGGAAAATGGATGGATCCAGAATGGATTATACTAAGTGAGGTAACTCAGGCCCAGAAAGCCAAGCACCACATGTTCTCTCTCATATGTG
This sequence comes from Jaculus jaculus, assembly GCF_020740685.1. Taxonomy (NCBI): domain Eukaryota; kingdom Metazoa; phylum Chordata; class Mammalia; order Rodentia; family Dipodidae; genus Jaculus; species Jaculus jaculus. The sequence continues at coordinate 69,823,977 of NC_059107.1, read as the reverse complement.
GATCCTAGCTACAGATGAATGGGCTTCTGTGTGAGAAGGAAAAAAATCTCAGTAGCAGAGTCCAGTAAGCTAGAAAAGAGATATAAAGGGAACAGAAAGGAAGGGAGGGTGGTACTTACTAGGATGGTATTTTATATATGTAAGTAGAAGAATAGATTAATGGTGGTGAAAAGGCCCAAAATGAGGTCAGGGGAAGAGATTAAATAAAGGAAAGGTGGAGGGAGGGCTAATCAAAATCTAAGAGAATATAAATATATCACTTGGTCTCCTCCAGTTTTTAACAATGGAACACTCAGGAGCTGTAGATTGTTGCCAGAAACTTTTCAGTGCCAGGGATTGGATACCTTCCAGTGAGTTGTTGGCCAGTGAGGTCCCTGAAGCCCCCAAAACATTATAGGCCATTGCTGAGTCCTTTGTTTTCCCACCAGGAATAGATGGTAAGACTCTATTGCTGAAGACTCCATGTACTTGGGCTGCAAGGCCACTGAGAAATCCTGTTGGAACTGAACTGATTACCTACTCCATGTAGACCAGCTGACAGAAAGCTGGAAGAAGCCATTCTGCATGCAGTTCGATGGGAGAAAGAGAAATCACCATTGAAAATACTCAACAGTGTAATCTGCAAGCCTTATATTTGGCCAGCCAGTCCAAATGAGTGAACAGGTGCAATAGCAATACATCTGTTATGGTGGAAATGAACTGCCCTCTAATTGGACTGGAGGCCCGCTCCATGGGAGGGAATACATCCCTGATGCTGACAACTTTAAATAGGGGTAGTCATGAGCCCTAGGGATGTAATGTCTGCTGTTGTCTGGCTAAATGTATATACTATGCTTATCAAACTGCCCAGTAAGCACTTCTGTTAATGTTCATACCCTTATATGAATGCTACTCTCACTTTTGGTAGAGTGTCTTCTTTTTTTCAGATGGCAGTGACCCTGGGATGACTCAGAAGGTATCATGGTGATGGGAAGAAATGACTGCAGTGCTCAGTACTGCAATATCTCTATCATAACTTCCAAGGCTCAGGGTCTAATGTGGAAGAGGTGGCAGAAAGAATGTAAGAGCCAAAGGAAAGGTAGGACTCCATGCAACATGTTCCCTCCAGACACAAAATTGCCTGGATATCCATTGCCTCACCATGCCTGAGACTGCATGCATAAGACCATCATAAGAGGAGGAAAAGGTCATGACATCAAAATTAAAAGAGAGACTGATTGAGAGGTAGAGGGAGTATGATGGAGAATGGAGTTTCAAAGGGGAATGTGGGGGGAGGGAGGGTATTACCATGGGGTATTTTTTTTATAATCATGGAAGTTGTTAATAAAAATTTGAAAGAAAAAAATTGCTAAGAATTAATAATAATTCTGACAATTGGAATAGCTGAAAGAAAATAAAAATATAAACTAGTTGTGGTTGTGGTTTTGTATGCCTTTAATCCAAGCACTTGGGAAACAGAGGTAAGAGAATCACCATGATTTCAAGGACAGCCTGGATTGATAGAGTGATTTCCAGTTCCGCCTGGGCTAGAATGAGATCCTATATCAAAAGAAAGTAAAGGAAATCCAAACATAAAATGAAAATTTTTAGGATTTGCCAAAAAAATAAAGACTTGAGATGATGAGTGAAAGCCATGTTTTGACGGACTCAAACACAAAGTTACCTATAATTTACTCAGTAAGGAATTTTGTTGTTTATACACAAAATCTTTTTTGCTGAAACTTTAATCCATTTGAGTTGACCATTTTCATTTTGCATTCCAAAATTATTTTAATTTTTAAAATATATAGTTTTAAATTTCATATACATACATATACATATATATATACATACACACACACACACACACACACACACACACACATATATATATACATATGGTACATTGAGCATATCTCCTCTCATAAACTTCTACCCCCCATTTTCTCATTCTTACCTGGTTCTCCTAGACAATTTCTACTTTAATTTTATATATGTGAACATATGTTATGCCTAAAGATTCTTAATAAATAACTTATGAGTGTACTGTCACCTTGAGGTTCTTTATATTGGGTGTGACTACATTTAGCTTAAGAATGTCACTCATCTCTTCTGCTTTAAAATGGGTGAAGACAGGGCCTTGCTTAATTGTGTAAGTGTATATATTTTGATGACATATTACTACTTCATTATCAATAATAATAACAGAGGACTGGGAAGATGGCTTAGCAGTCAAAGACCCTTGGGTGAAAAGCCGTTTCCCTGGGTCCAGTTCCTTGCTACCCCATAAAGCTTGATAAAAAAGAGACACATGTGACCAGGTGTGGTAGGGCATGCCTTTAATCCAGCACTCAGGAGGCAGAGGCAGGAGAATCACCTTGAGTTTGAGGTCAACCTTAGACTACATAGTGAATTCCAGGTCAGCCTGAGCTAGAGAGAAAACCTACTTCCAGAAACCAACAATAAAAATAAAAAGTGACACAGGTGTCTGGAGTTCATTGGTAGTAACTAGTTGTCCTGGTGTGCACACACACATGCACACACATACCAGCATACATACAAATTAGCAGTTAAAGTTCCTTGCATGAAAAGCCTGTTGCCCTGGGTTCAATACCCAATAAAGCTTGATACAAAATATCTAGAGCGAATGGGTAGTAGCCAGTGGTCCTGGTGCACGTGCACACACACACACACACACACACACACACACACACACACACAGGTTAACATATGCAATATAAATAATAAGGAAAAAAATACTACAGAGTTGAGCAATATAATTCAAAATGTTAAGTTTGGCTAGAGATATTAGAGATTTAGGCACCAGAAACAGGAATGTAGATCCTGATTTGTGACACACTGGTACTAATCTTAATGATGGAGATGATAATTATAGAGATGACAATGAGGATGATCATAATGTATCATCACAATGATGATGGTGGTGTCACTGATGGCGGTGTTAGTGATCATATCTTTAATTGTTGGTATGAGCATGTAAGTGTGTTGATGTTTGAATTCAAACAATTTAAAGGTGGAATTAAATACAAGATAGAGACCATAAAGTAGGAGAAATATGCACCATAATTTACTCAATAGAATACAGAGAAGCATACTTATAATACTTTTCCTTTGTTTAACTTTAATGATGTAATATATAAACAGATGCCCACTGTGAAACATTTAGCACAAAAACCCAAATTCACAGTAAAGTTATATTTTGAACAATTATCTTAATGATCATTTCTAGGATGCCTTTCCATACTGTTATATTGGTAAAATAACTTGAAGCCATAACAAGTGTTTCACAAAAGACAGAAAGTAATCATGAATCTTAGTGTTTGCAAAGAACAAAAGATGTGCATCTTAAATGAGAAAGGTATGGAACAGAGAGAAAATCTATGAGTTCAGTCATATTGTGAAAGAAAATATATGGCCTCAGGTGTGCCAGCTTTCTTTGGGTTGTGACTTTCTTTTTCAAAGGCTAGGGCATTTTTGTCATTAGCATGCAGGACATGCTTCATGGTTGACGTTTACATTATTGCTCTAGCTATTACTATGCATGCATTATTTATGTGGTTGGCTATCATGGAAAAAGGCAAGCAATTTACCTGTCAAAACACATTAGGATGCATGACTTTAAATCAGAGTTGCAAGGGTTGGTAAAAAGCTGTAATAAATGCACTTTAGTTAATATGTTAGCATCATGCATTTTGAGATGGACATCCTATTGACTAAGAAACCTATAATCATCTCTGGGACTCTTTGAGTAGAATAGGACTCTAAATTTCTTTTACTATGATTTTTAATTGCATGATAGTAAACTCCATTGTCACATTTTATTAATTTCATGCTTCAATTATTTGATTATGCATGTGTGTGTGTGTGTGTGTGATGCATGTGGTGTGTATATACTTATGCAGTTCCCCATTCACTCACTTGCTATGGGTTGTGCTTATCAGTGGTGGCCAGAATGAACTTTGGGTGTCTGGTCCCATTGCTTTTCTGCCAGTTCTTATTTGAGCTAGAGTCTCTCACTGGTTCTGGAAGTTGCTGTGTGTGTATGTATGCGTGTGTGTTTGTTTGTTTCCAACTAGTTCCAGCAATTCTCAGGTCTCTGTTCCCAAGACTGGAACTGGTATGGGTCCTGGGTATGAAACTTGACATGTCTCACAGGCCTCCTCAGGCCCCCATTCTTACACATAAAAGTGCCCTTAACCCAGGAACTGTCTTTTCATACCAAAATTCAATTTTTTAAGGTTTAGATTAGAGAGACTTTATTAGATTAAGAAAAGGAAAGAGAAGAAAGTGCAGAGAGCTCTTGCCAGGTGGAAGGCAGGAATGGTTAGAGAGTCCATGTGAGAATAGGGATCTGCTCTCCCCATCATCCCAGCTCAACCAGACTGGGATGACAGGGGCTTACCAACATAGGGACCTGGAGGTTCAGCCATCAGAAAGATGGACAGTCAAAGCAGGCCATACATTCATTTCTTAGTCATATGTATGTGTATGTGTGTGTATATATATATATATATATATATATATATATATATATAATTTTTTATTACATTTGTCTATGAAATGCTTCAACAATAGAATTATTCCATGCATTTACATGTTTCCTTTGCTTTTTCTGGTCAGTTAAGCATGTGTTTTGTTTCCAGATTTCCTCATTACATTATTAAAATCTCATGCTACAACATAGCAAATGCTTTAGTAAATGCAACCAGTTTGCCAGTTCTCTGCTAAGCATTGATATGATAGTAACAGACATGATGGTGCATGCCTATAATTTTAACACTTAGAAGGTTACAACAGTATGATTGCTAATTCAAAGCAAGCTTGGACTGCATGGGCAAACTCTTTATCAGAACAACAAATACAAGCAAAATAATATAATATGAGATTTTCACAATATTTGTATGAATGTTGTCATGTCCAAAAGAATGAAGTCAAAACAGAGCATTGATTAAATGAATGTATATATTTTAAAACTCATTCAATTTCAAACATACTTTTGGAATGAACAAAGGTTCTAAAAATGTCAACAATCTTTAAGTATATTATATTGTTCTGGAATAATTATGACACCCATGCTCAGTATAAATACCTATACCAATGTTTCAAAACATCTATGAAATATCATAGGATTTCAAATAACTTGACATCATATTGATGTTCACCTTGAATGCACCAGTAATTCAACCCAATATGATCAACTTGTCATTTCAAATTAATACCACACAGAAAGGACAGTTTGAATCCTCTTTACCTATTGTCACTTTCACTCATATTTTTTTCCAAAAGATACCAAAAACTAATTTATAAAACTGAAGTTTTATCAAATCATATTTCTATCCATTGTTGTACAATAAAAGTATGATTAAAATGAAGATCAGGATAATTAAATAAGCAACTCCAAAGTTTTCAAGGCAAGTTATGTTAGTGCTCTGACATCAAAAGAAACCTTGTAACCCTTACCCAGAATATAATTCCAAGAAAGTACTAAGACATAAAACTGAGATTTCATTTTTTGACATTATTCTTTATGTCACTGTGTCTCAATGGGCACTGGGAGAAGAGGTGGTCAAAGAGATATATGGTCTTCAGGAATGGCCACAGATCTGCTGACAGGATCATGAAAAGTAGACTCTGCCATTGGTCTGAAAATTCAAGATTCCTGATAATCAGATTCTAGAAATGCAATGATGTAGATGGCCTTGGTTTTATGAATCACCTGTTTTTCTCTGTGAAGACCTAGAAGAATAAAAGAGATGGTAATTACACAGGAAGGAGAAGCTCAGGTTAGAAAAAGGCAGGAAAATTAATTTTATTTGTTTTCTTTTGTTGTAATATGACTGCACAGCAAAAGAAAACACAAATGAAAACTTAATTGCTATCTCACAATACAGTAAATAATAAAGAAAATGACTATCTTTTCAACAAAAAGTCTTAAAGATTGATTTGTGTGTAAAGAGATAGTCTTTGGGGATAAGCATGGAAGTTAAATATTAGATAATATTCCAGTGGTATACCAAGCAAAAAGAAAAATAGTACATGATCAAAAATAGATACTACAGGGCCTGAGAGTTGGGTTATCAACTAAGTCATTTGCCTACAAAGCCAAAGGATCCAGGTTCAATTCCCCAGGACCCATGTAAGCCAGATGCACAAGGTGGCACATGCATCTGGAGTTCATTTGCTGTGTCTGTAGGCCCATTCTCTGTGTCTCTTTCTGCCTCTCTCACTCTTTCAAATAAATAAAAATTTTAAAAATGGATACTATAATAATCACCCATAAATATATACAACAGGTTTTTTTGTTTCCCACTTGATAAAATGTTTCTGAGTGTTCATGGTGCCATTTTAGTGGAAGCATCATATAGATGTTTTTTCTTTCATCGTAAGTTCAATATGAGATACTAAATAGATGCTGAAGGTAGCTTTTGGTGTTCAGTTTAAAATCAATTATGTACTTTATTATTATATGATGAGGAAGGAGAAATTAAAACATATTTACTCCCTAGAACACTTTATCTTTAGGCTTCCTGTTGGTAGCAGACAATAGAAGAAAGAACTTTCATCTTTAATTGTATTTCTGTAAATACCTCCCACTGTCAGCCATATTTATTGACCCAACTAACAGTAAAGGTGCAAACCCACAGCTTCTTACAGCAGAGGAATTGTGCTATTCTGGACTGGATGTGGCCTGTGATATACTGTAGCAGTTACAGATAGGGCACTGTCAGATCCTCATGCAAGCACTAGAGAGCAGATGTGGTCTCTTTTTTCTCTTTCATTTGTTCCTGTTCTTCACATTTTCACTAGTAGGAATTCAAAGCAGTATGAAAAGATCATGAAGAAAAGTGCCTCTATTGTCTGGGCACCCAATTTGGAAAATTCTGAGTAGAGTATAAGGTATTCTATTACAATACTCACAATACACATGTGTAATTGTTTTAAAAATATTATTTTAAACTGTGGGCTAACTCCACAATGCACGACCCATTTACATCAACAAGGAGGGTCCAATGGGAGGGGGTAGATCATAGATGAGCCTAAACAATGGTACCAAACTGCCTGTATTTGCTGAAAAGAAAACTAATAAATTAAATTTTAAAAATATTATTTTATAGATGGGTCAAATGGAAAGGTGTATGGATTTATAAATAATACAACAAATAGCAAAACATGACTGGGTAACTCAAAATTGTGCTACACATCTCTCTCTCTCTCATCTATCTATCCCACATATTTGTGCTGTTGTCACCTTTGGTCAGAGAAGCTTTGACAGTGGTTGTGTTGTGGTCAATACAGAGGCTCACCACTAGACAAATTCCTGAGAATAAGCGCCTGTTGAGTGTTCTGCTATAACCGGGGCATCTGCTTTACTGCTACAAGGCTTAGAGAACATCCTGAAAGTGAAAAGGTAAGAATGTAATAGCCAGAAGGTGGGGAGATTGTTGTGGAAAATAATTTTTCAGATATGATATGACTGTTACATTCACAAACTCACCTGTACAAGATGGAACTCATCAGCATTCCAAACTGGATGGGGGAGAAGCTCATGAGGTCCCCGCCCATCCTTGAGGAGTTACTGACAGTTATTGGCTGCTAGGGGAGAGGAGCATGTTCTTCACTGAGTAAGATAATTATATGTTCTCCGTGCTCCCATGTATAATTCCCACCCAGGCTCATGCAACAACTGTAATTAAACTCAATAGATCACAAAAGGACATCAAATTGGTAGGGTAACTACCAATAAAATAAGAAGTAAGAAATAAGAAGAGATTCAGATGGAGTTTGGGGATAACAGAAAGAATGGGGTGCAAATGTAATCAAAATAAAGTATATTAATGTATAAAATTTATCAAAATTTAATTAATACATAAAATTTGTAATATGGCTGGGCTGGTGAGATGATATGGAGCTTACAAACTAACTCCCTGTACAAGCATGAGCACCTGAAGGCCTAGGCCTAAAAGAACACTTGAGTTTAACCCCTTGAACCCACATAAACACCTGTGCATGGCCACCCAAGTCTGTAATCCAAGTTCTGTAGGTGAAGAGACCCCAAAATTGCTGGAGCTTACAAAAATTACTGTAACTCTGGAATTAATAAGAGACTCTGGTTGAAAAAAATGTGGAAAGGGGTTGGAGCAAGATAACTGATGTTCTGGTCTGTACACTGCTGGCAAGAATACACCATGCTGCTTGGTCACGTAACCATATACACTCCACACCAACACATAAAATGGTTAAAAAATACAAAACAAATAGAATGATGGAAATGGAGGATGTTACCTGTGGAAGGGTGAAATTAAGTGATTTAAAATTTACTCAAAATCTATAGAAGGCATCTCTGGATAGCACAAGTGGAGGGCAATAAGATCAATTTCAACAGAAATGAACTCAGAAGTGGAATATGGCTGAACATCAACATGAGAAGTCAGAGAGTGCTGGACTTTTAGAGGTGAGAGAGCAGGAAGAAGTGTAAATTTATCCTCAAAAGATAAATGAGCTCTACTTTGAAAACATGCCAGATGAACTTCGCTTGGCATTATGTTAGGAACATAAAATAATTCTAAAACATGTGATTCACTCATTTTGGGCAAGGTGAATCAAAAGAACCTAGAATATTTCAAGATTTCTAACAGACAATGTAGTCCAAGCAAGTTGTATAGGGCATATTACAATTATTACCACATGAAAACTCACTAAGGTCATTTATCAGAGTGTGTGCCCTATGCAAAGGCAGGCAGAATCATTTTATGACTCTTGTTTAAATAACGTACAAGAGACAGAGCTAGGATGAATGAAGGTAAGTAGCTGGCAAGCAGGAAGGAAATTGGTTGAGTTGACTATGGTTCTGGTTTCCACCTTGTTGGCTTAAGAAATGAAACCATAAGATGGGCATTGTTGAAGAGCAAGGAACTTCATGTATAGCATTAAACAGGTAGATGCTCATCTGTGTGCAGTTTAAGAATCATCAGGATATATGGACAGCACAATTTCTCTGTCTTTTCATCCTTATCTGAAAAAGAGGATGTTGAGATGCTAAGTATCAAAAAAAGTTGAGTTAAAGACATAGCTTACTCTATTAAGAGGCTTGCCATTGTTTCTCACTCATGATAGTTATACGTCTTGACTTTTTTCCACTACAAATAAAACGGTATAATGGGGTTTGGCTCTTTAATTTCTAATTTTTGTCTTTTATTTACTTGAGAGAACTAGGGAAGGAGAAATAAATAAGCAGAGAAAGAATGAGATGGTCAAGGCCTTTAGCTGCCACAAAAAAACTCCATGTGGGTGTGCCCCCTTGTGTGCATGTGCAACATTGTGCATTTGTATCAATGTGCATCTGGCTTATGTGGGACCTGAAGATTTCAACATGAATTCTTGGGCTTCACAGGCAAGTGTCTTCACTGCTAAGCCTTCTCTCCAGCCCAGATTTTTGTCTTTTTATGCATTCTTTTAATGCATTGTTGTGAGAAAACCAATAAAGGAGACATTAATTCTTGGTGTTTTCTCCTCTATCCTCTACAAAGATACTGTTTTGATATGGATTTATTATGAACAGTAATTTACAAAGTAAAATAATCTTCCCATATTCCCTACTATAGAAAGCTACCTAGGCAACCTCAATGAAAAATAATTTGTTATGTATTTGACCTTTAATTTTTCACTTTCAAAAATAATAAAAATAATAAATGGTTCTATATGAGGTTTCTCTAGAGTTTCTAAAAGGGAATGACATACACCAGGGTAAGTATGTTCTAGCACAAATGGTTTGCTGGGTACCAGGAGACAGTCCTTCTCAAAATTGAAGGTTTTTTTTTGGGGGGGGGGGGCTTGAGCTTTCTTCCTTCAGATGTCTTACCAAATTCTTCTTATTTCTCCCTTTGGAAATGTACTATTTTATTTTCAGTTATTATTTTAAATAATTAATAACTACCTCATTGTATGTAAGTGTATATGTGTGTGTTATAGTTAATATGTATGCATAAGTTATAGTTTACATATTCTATATATGTAGATGTATGCAATTGTTCCTATACATATTTTTGAATAGAGGATTCCTCAGTTGAAATATGCCCTCCTGAAGAGGAGAAAGGAGGCTCTGATTCAAGAAGTCAAGTCTGGGAGACCTGAAATTTAAAGGTTACACAAAAACTCCCTGAGGTTGTAGGAATTATTATGGGTAGGGTTTGATGAATGTTAATTAGAAATTAAAATATTACCTCTTTGGGGAAGAAAGGAATCTCAGAAGCCTCAGAAAGACAAGTCTGAGAAAAAGATACAAGACCCTGCCATAAGGATATATAAAGGGAAAAGAACTGCTTGGGTATGGGACCTTCATTTTGAGCTTCCTACAAGTCATGCAGCATGGTTGTGACTAGCTGGACTGGTGGGTCGTCATATCATGCTCTCCAGAGATAACGATTCTGTGAGTAATCACCTATGCTAAGATGGGGTTTTCAGTGATGCAGCTGCCTTTGAGTTAAACCACCTCTGGACAGGTCATCATCTGAGATGGGATGAGACTTCTCACTTGTGCAATTGCTTTGTGGTCTCCATGCTCTATAAGTAAGCCCTCATTCTAAGGTTGAAGGAAGACCATCTGCTGGTGTAATCCCAACATAGGGAGCTCTATCTAAGTGGCTATGAGAAGGTCTTCATCCATGATAGGATGAAACTTCTTAATAGTGTAATTGCTTTGAGAGTCTTCATTGCTCCTGTAAGTAATTCTCACTCTGCTCTGTCAGTAACTCCATTAAACTCATTGGTTCACCAAAACTGATTTTGGTGTAATTGTACTTTGTCATGTCATATATTCCCTATCTGGGGTGAACTGACATGTGTTCGTGTCAACCTAGGGAAAAATATATATGCGACACATATATATTCCACAATGGAATATCAATTTAAAGTATCTTTTTGTGCTCTCTCTCTCTCTCTCTGTATGTGTGTCTGTGTATTCATGTTATGAAACTTTAAGTAGGTACTCTATTGTCTGCACATGCATGTTTTTTCTTTAGAGGCCTTTTGCCAGAACAAAATTCTAGAACTATCTCCCTTACCCCTCCTTTTTTCTGTGTATGTGCGTGTCTATTCCATATGTGTGCAAATGTGTATACATGTTTGTTCATATGTGTGTGTGTGAGGGTGCATGTGAGAATGTGTGTACGCGCATGTCCAGAGTACTAGTAGATGTTGGTTTTGTTCCCTTATTTATTAATACAATGTTTCTTAGTGAATCTAGAGTTCACCAGCTAGTCTAGGTAACTAGCAAGCCCCAGAGATTCTATCTCCACTTCCAAGAGGTGGGATAATAGGTACATGGTATTTTACATGGGTAAATCAAGATACTTATGTGGCAAGCACTTTACTCATCCACCTATCTTCATAGAACATAGAAATTCTTATCGCTCTTGAGCATGTCTTCAGGTGGCCTTGCCTAACTCCACCCAGCAAGACATCCTTCACAGTGCTGGCATAGTAGTGATGGATGCAGCAGACTCTGTAGACCATCATCACAGTTCTGCCAGCTCTTGGAAGGGAGAAGATACCACATTACCTGTCATCTGATAACTTAGATGGACACAGGTAAACATGTTCATGTGTATGTGCGTGGGCACACTCATGCCAGAGTATATGTATAGATATAAGAGGAAAATTTCATGTGTCAATTTTGACCTTCCACCTTCCTTTGGGGCATGGCCTCTGGATATTCTCTGCTAATTCGTTAGGCTAGCTGGCCTCTGAGTTTATGGGAAATTCTTTAAAAATATAGTTTTATTTATTATTTATTTGTAAGCAGAGAGAAAGAAAGACAGAAGGGGAGAGTGAGTGCCAGGGCCTCTTGCCACTGCAACCAAACTACAGACACATGTGCCATTTGCACATCTAGCTTTACGTGGGTATAGGGGAATAGAACCTGATCTGCCAGACATTGCAAATAAGAACTTTTACTGCTGAGCCATGTCTCTAGTCCTAGTTTATGGAAAATTCTAATGTCTTTGCTTCCTTTCTTGCTATAGGCTGCTGGATTACAGATATCTGCTGCAGCATCTTGCATTTACATGGGTTCTGGGATCCAAACTGAGATAATTACATTTTCACAGCAAGCATGTTATCCAGTGAGATATCTTCAAAACCCTCAATACTATTCACAAATTTAAATATATAATTTAGAAGTAATCTCACAAAAAGGAAACCCTATGAGATTTTCCACTCTAGATGTCTTCATCAGTCAATCAAATAAACATATTTTTAGAAATATATCACTCACATATTAGTAAGTTCTCAGAATAAAGAATTGGAGAATGGGATCTTGAAAATTTATTTCTTCTTGGTACTAAAACCTCTGAAGTAAAATACAAATAAAGGAATTAATTTCATTCATAAATTGAGATGGAAAAACATAAAAAGGCTATGACAAACCTAATATAGCCATATAGAATGTATAATTCAGCATGCATATGTTGTACCATGAACTCAAATTTGGTTGATTAAAAAGTCAATCAGGGGCTGGAGAGATGGCTGAGCAGTTAAGCGCTAGCCTGTGAAGCCTAAGGACCCCGGTTCTAGGCTCGGTTCTCCAGGTCCCACGTTAGCCAGATGCACAAGGGGGCGCTCACGTCTGGAGTTCGTTTGCAGAGGCTGGAAGCACTGGCGCGCCCATTCTCTCTCTCTCCCTCTATCTGTCTTTCTGTGTCTGTCGCTCTCAAATAAATAAATTAAAAAAAAATTTTTAGATAAAAAGTTAATCAGCATATGTGACTTCCTGAGATAACATAAACAATTTTCTCTTCATCTCACACTCATGATGATCTAGGAGTCTAGCTTTGTGAAACTATGAATTTATTGGGGTTTGTTGGAAACAGGTAAAGGCCCTAGGCCACTGAAGGTCACAGTGGAGGTGAGCTGTCAGGCACAGCTAAGGGCCTCAGGCTTAAGGAGGTTGCAGCAGGCCTAGACCCCAATAACATCAGATCCCAAGACAGACATGACTGAGGCCACTCCCTCCCCCCAGGCCATGGTACCTGGATGTCCTGATAAGACTTAAGTTTTACTTTTCGCAGAGCTTAGTGACCTCTTGCCACTTGCCTGGCATGTTCCTATATGTTAATGAGGTATCAGCCAACAGCCTTCACACAGTCAATCCCCCTACAACCTGTACCCTATACCTTTTCCCACCACTACTCAGACCCTGTAACCATTTCCTGATCACCCATGACATCACTGCATGCTAATTAGGTATCAGCAGCACCTTTGAACTAACTAATCCCCTTATGACATATACCTACTCATACCTCTTTCCACTCTTTCACAAACAGAGATTAACCCATTCCCCTGGCAAATAATCAAGCTGTTCTCTGAAGCTGTCTCCCAGGTGTTTCTTCCCATCACACTCACAGCAGCTCAAGACCCTGCTCTGCAGTTGCATGGACACCCCTGGGAGACCAATGTTCAGTGGCCCCAGGGTGGAAAGGAACCACATCTGGCACCTGAACAAGGACACTCTGAGATGCACCAGGGTAGGTGAGTGCTCCCTTGGAGGGACTTCTCCACCTGAAGGACATCCTCCTCCTGTGGCTTTGCCTCCATGACTGAGGGCTAGCAGGTTTCTCCCTTTCCTCCTTTATTTCTGGTTCACCCCATCATGAGGGACAGAATACAGTGCCCTCTGGTCTTAGCATTTCCATTCTTTTTCTATCATGGGTAATGTCACAGAGACAACAGCACAATATCTCCACTTCCTTCCCTGGTGGTCCAGTCCCCTCCCTCATTTCCCCTTCACAAAGCCAGCTCCAGATCATACTCACCCTGTGAGGAGGCCAGGCATGGGAGGTGCCCTCTCTGCTCCTGAAGACCATGTGCCACCTGGGCTGGTGGACAGCCTGTTGTCTCAGCAATTGACTCCATGCCTACCAGACCCAACCCTGGGTGAGAGCCTGGGAGCTGGGCAGGGCTGGTCCAAAGGTAGTGAGCTATTTCAACTGATTGTTCACAGCCAGTTACTGCCCTACCCACCTCCTGATATGGGCTGCCCTCACCCCCACTTCAGACTCATGTTACATGGGCCAAAAGAATCCCAGCATAATAACTTCCCCTGACCAGGACTCTCCTCCATCTACCCCTCACTGACAATCACACAACAACTATGTAATCTCCCACCATGTCTGGCAGCCCCCACCTTGCAGAGTGCTGTTGTCCAAGATGGCGGCACCAGGGGTGCTGCCTTCTGGGCTGCCACTGCTGCCACCGTGAAGAGTCTGTGGGCCACCTGCCCACCCACCATGCTATGAAGCAGCACAATGAGTGAAACTCAAGCTCTAGGTGGCAAGACTCAGGCAACTGACATCCCTTGGCCAAGGCCACCCTGAGAATACAGAGTGAATTCTAGGTCAACCTGGGCTAGAGTGAGACCCTACCTCAAAAAAACAGAACAAAAAAACTGGACTACTTGCTTGTCAGCGAGTAATAGGATTAATCAATTTGGTGTAGTTTCTCTTAATAGTCTTATAACAAAGATGGTTAATTATGGAGTGAGATGAGTTGATTGAAGAAACTGGGAAGAAATTTTTCAATGTTGGACATAGAATGCTCATTAAAAATGCTTTCTGAGTGGTACTTAGATCAGAATGTTAAAGTATGTGAATGAAGGTGTGTGTATGTTTAATAATAGAAAGGTCACAAAATCATAAGCACAGGTGTAATACACATTATTTGGATGTTTATCCAGATTAGACATAGATAAGGCCCTATCACTTTGTGTATTACAAATGAGTAAAAGAAGTTTCCTAGGTAAAAACAAACAACTTCAGAGTAAGACAATGTATGTGAGGATGCTTAGCTCTCTTATCTATTATTTCTTTTTGCTCTTGCTTACTGTTATATGCTATTTAAAGTCACAGCAAGCTGGACTCTTCAGAAAGGGAAGGCGCCCCCTTTATCTCAGACCTCATGCAAGTTAAGTCATGTGTATCCCAGACCCTATCCAGAGATAAAATGTCCAATTGTCCCTGACAAGGGAAAGGAAATGACAAATAGCATATGACTCTACTTTTCTTTATATCTCCTCTCTTTAGAACACCTAAAGTCACATCCATCAGATGAAATTTCTCACTAGATAAAGAGGTCAAATAGGTAAACTGAGTCAAGGTATTTGATCATGGTTACCAACTTCTTATGCCAAGACTTTAATCAGAGAAACTGAATCTTATGGTTAAGGCCTCACTCATTAAGAACTCACTGATGCTAATGTGTTATGGTTTAAGGGTTATAAAAACTGGCTTTAAGACTCTCATAAAGTAAGTTAGGTTCCTATATTCGTCAAGGTTTTAACTATTGGAGTAACTGAGTCAAAATAAAGGTTCATGTACAAGTGTGTAAGTTCCAAAGATGAGGGACCCATACCTAAACACATTGTGACTTTAAAGGCACCTTCTGTTTTATTCTAATTCTGTTGAACATTCATCACTAAGTTTAATCACATAGGTTTAAGTAATTTGATTTCAGTCAGTATAACCTTTATGCTCCTGTTAGGTAAAATATGTTGGGATAGCTTGCTTAAGCTTTATCAAATTTAAGTCATGGTTAAATATAAAATTGTTTTATATTAATAAAAATTTCTATCATACATAAAATCAGTGGATATCAAGATTAAGCTAAAAATCATTGGTTGCCAAATGGTGGTTTTTCATTCAAAACAGATTTTTCGAGGGTTGTATTAGAGATTAGCTGTTTTGACTCAACAAAGACCAGATTCTGCTCTGGTGTATGTAAAGTGGCTGTCTCATTACTGGCATCATAAATCTAGTGCTTATCAAAAAAATTAACTCTTGTGCTCGCTTCAGCAGCACATATACTAAAATTGGAACGATACAGAGAAGATTAGCATGGCCCGTGTGCAAGGATGACACGCAAATTCATGAAGCATTCCATATTTTTGGGAAGGCTGCTCTGACAGTCTTACACAATGGCCACACTTCCCACTCTCCTAGGCATGGTGGACATTGTGGCATCAGGCTGTGGAGACCGGTAACTATACCAACAGTGAAGCCAGACACTATTCAAAGGACAGGGAGAAGGAAACAGCAACCAGGTTGGTGCGCGTTCTGCCATCTCCTCCCTAGCCAACCTGGTTCAGTCCGCTTCTGAGGTTTATATGAATACTCCAGCTTTGTAGATGGAGTGACAAGTCTTGAAAATGTTCGTGGCCATTAAGAAACAAATTCTCTTGGAATTTGGCTTCTCAGCTTGTTTCCTCGGGTGGGTTACTTGAGAGAAGGTAAATAAAGGCATATTTAGCACCCCAGAAAAGGTAGACTTAAGGATGGGCTCAGTGTCTGTATTGAGAGAAGTCTTGCTCTCAGAAAAATGAGAAGTGAGTGTTCGTACTCCTGTAATCCACTGCATTCCTAACTACTTACTCTAATGAGAGAAACAATTACTGCACATGACTTAATTAACACAATTTAATACCTTTGCTACAATCGCACCTGCTGAATGTTAATCATCTTTAAAGGGAATGACTGATGTAAAATTTTTTTATTCCTGCTACTGAGAAAAACAAAGCTGGGTGTGGTGGCGCATGCCCTTAATCCCAGCACTCGGGAGGCAGAGGTAGGAGGATCCCCAAGAATTCAAGGCCAGCCCGGGTGAGTGCCAGGTTGGCCTGGGCTAGAGTGAGACTCTACCTCCAAAAAGTGAAAATGAAGAAGGCCAAGGCTGAAATCTGGACCTTATTTCAATTTGTTATTTAAATGATGGGCTATGAGTAGAAATGTTTCCACTGGCTCTTTCTCACATATAATGAGAAATTTCTCTGGAATAGAAGATGTTTACATGTCCACTACTGGTCATCTCTTCTATGTCTTAAATCCTTTACTATCAGAAAGGTGTAATGTTTGAGCTAGTGGGTTTCTGCTAGCTTATAGGCATGCCCTCAAACTACTGTATCCATCTTGTTTTTGATGACGTTTTCTGTGCGTGTGTTTTTTTTTTTTCCTCTTGGAAATAAATTAATATATTGTTTTCCAAAAAAAAAATAAATAACTCTTTTTTTTATTTGTTTGCTTTCTTTAATTTAATTTTTAATTTTTTAATTTTTATTTTTAGATTATTTTTCTATTCTGCAAGTACAAGCAGTTTGGTACCATTATTAGGCTCATCCGTGACCTACCCACTACCCATTGGCCCCTCCTTGTTGAAGTATATGGGTCATGCATTGTGGAGTTAACCCACAGTTATTGGTACGATAAATGTCTCTGTATATCATGACCCACCATGTGGCTCTGACATTCTTTCTTCCCCCTCTTCAGCAAAATTTCCCTGAGCCATGTTGGTTTCATTTTTGGTCTGCTTCAGTGATGAGGTGTTGGGGGCCTCTGGGGCTCTGGCTCTCTGATTTGGTAGGTGTTGATTTTTCTCTGTGTTGATCTCCTTCCCCCTTGTTCTCTTATCTGGTTCATCAGGAAAACAGCACCCTTGTTTGTTTTGCCAATATTCCTTAGTTTCAGCTGGGCCCTTTTGAGTTATGATGGGGTGGCTCTCTCCTAAGGATCTGCATCTATCTGAAAAAAAGAAGCAGATTCTACAATGCAGAGTAAGTTAGCATCAGGACAAATGAGATAGCCCTTACTTTTTTTTATAGAGTTTAATAGGTATAGGCCCTCTTGTAGCCCATGATTGATGGTAGCTTGATATTGGAGAGTGGGCTTATGTTTGGATATGGTTCTGACTTGTTTCCAAGCTCCAGCTATGGGTCTTGTACCACTGAGAGGATCAGTTAGCCAAATCAAGAGCAGTTGGTTCCCCACCATGGCTGTGTGCCACTATTGCACTTGTGTGGGCATCACACCAGGTCATTTGCTGCTAAGTAGGTTAGACCATGAGTTTCTTGAACAGAAATTGGTTGTTTCCCCCAGTCACCCATGTAGCATCTTCTGACACTAGACACGCTGACTGTCTGGGGACTGATTCTCTCCTGGCTTCCAGCCATACCATTCCATTTTATGTGTCAGCTGCATATGGTGTCTTCAGCAATAGGGTCTTACCCCTAACCTTTGGTGGGTCATCAAGTACTCTGACAGAAATCTGTCATTCTTTTAGAAAATCTTGTAGGTTTCTCTGGTCAAAAGCTCATTATGGGTGGTAGTCCCATGCTGGTACTGGGAGTTACAGGTCAGTGTCCCCTAAGAAAATGAGGAAATATAGTAACTAATATATAGGACTTAGAGATGAGAGAGAGAGAGAGAGAGAGAGAGAGAGAGAGAGAGAGAGAGGGAGAGAGAAGATGTAGAGGATTTAGGTTAGACTTGATCCTACCATCTTCAGTGTCTTGTGGTTCAGGTGTTTCCTTTAAAGGGCCTGGTGAAGGTTCAGCCATTTGGTCTGCATTTTAGGAAGTAGAATTTTATGGTACCATTGCCGTTTGTGACTAGGAAACAAAATTAACTCTTAAGACAGATTCCCTACTTTATGATACAGCCTCACCCTCAAACAATGGTCCTCATTTGAGAGAAATACTTTCAAGCTCTGTGGTTCTCTTTCCAATGTTCCCTGTGTAATTGATACCAACACAGGTATGTGAACTAATCCAAGATGTTTTCAAACACAGGTGCTAAAACTTTATACTGTCTTATTTGTCCTTTTCTGACAATTCCTAGGTTCAATTAATTGGTTAAATTTGTATTATTTTCAAGACTGATAACAGGTTCTGCCTGTATTTATAATGATTAGATCTTTAAAGTATATGTGCTTTATATGCCTTTATATGCTACTTTATATGCCTCACATATGGCTTATGCTGCCACAGGACAACAAAATTTTAAAAGGTTGCACAAAATGATTTTAAGAAGCTCTTACGTCATTTTTTAACTAAATCTGTTTCAGTAGTCATATGTACGCTATATGTACATACATCCAGGCTGGTGTAACTTCCTTTCCAAGTGTATTAATAACCTATGTAGAACCCAAAGCCAGTTGGAATCATGGGAGCAAAATGGCCAATATTTTGGCCTGTGGTCCCAGGTCATGAGGCCTCTGGAGATGATGGGACACTTCTACACTGGCCCCCTGTTAAGTCACCTGTCTTTTTGATCAGGGAGGATATAGAGACCCAAACAAAAAATAAAAATATTGTACAGTCTGAAACAAGAGAGTCAACTGAGTAGCAATCAGTCTTCCCGGCTTCCCAGAAAGGGAAAACTACTTGGCCAGCAAGGCCCTAACTCCTTCTATAAGACAGAAAACACAAGTAAGCTATAGGGCATCTCCTGGGTCCCTGAAGTCTCCTTTGGAGAGCCATTAGTGACATCCAAAATTAATACTTGATGAAATTTTGGCTATCTGCTTGGTCTTAAACACTCACAGAGAAATGTGTAACCAAAGATAAAGAGATACCTCAAATTATTGATGGCCTATGAAGTAATACAACAAGAGATTTCCAAGAGGAGAAACAAACAAGACATTAAGACATGTTGTCCCCATTTCTAATAATTCTAATTCTATAATAAGGACAAATAACCATAGAGTTCAAAAGGGTTATTTTAAAATCTTAAATATACGTAGATGACTCTGAATATAGTTCTCTTAATTCAAGAGTTCTTTAGGGCTGGAGAGATGGCTTAGTGCTTAAGCACTTGCCTGTGAAGCCTAAGGACTCTGGTTCGAGGCTTGATTCTCCAGGACCCACATTAGCCAGATGCATAAGGGGGTGCACACATCTGGAGTTCATTGGCAGTGGCTGGAAGCCCTGGCGTGCCCATTCTCTCTCTCTCTCTCTCTCTCTCTCTCTGCCTCTTTCTTTGTCCCTCTCAAATAAATAAATAAAAATGAACAAAAAAAAAATTTAAAAAAATGTTCCTTATACTGGGAACAAGAGTGAATCTCTTTTGACTTATACCAGGACATCCATAAGTAAATTGTGAGACCAAAAATATATTTGTACAGTCTTCAAAGGCACCCAATGGCTCTATGGTACCAACCTCGCTAGCCCCTGGATAAATTTTAAAAGGTACACTCTAGAAGGCTATTATCAGGTTTAATGCTGTATATATGTTTCTGATAACTCTGCTAATATCGCTTCTGTTTTACAAGCCATATGGAAACATATGCAGGTCATGTCAAACACTACTGTGTCATTCAATAAACAGTTGTGGAAGACTATGCTAAGATGGTCCTGAGACAATCCAATTCCATCTACCTGGGATCCCTGAAATACTCCCCAAGGTCTACAAGTCCACAAGTATTACCCTGAAGGAGACCAGCTCACTGTGTGCTCACTTCTCATTAACTCCTTACTTTTATTCTTTCTCCCCAATGTCCTCTTCCAAGACTGTCTCCTACACTGCATCAATATACTTCCAGGGTCCTTTAGAGTACTTGACCTCTCTCAGAAATTCTCCAACTGCCACAACTTCATGCCCCATTCAGCAAGAAATAGTTAATAATCTGACTTTGTCATCTCATTTCCCTTTAACAGCAGTTAGAATATCTTCTCATGAGGGGGAGAAATGTAGGTGGGTAGAGTTAGGGGGACTGGACCCCTGAAAGTAAAAAGGGCAGGAAAGTTTTTCTTATCTCTTGCCTGGGTCCAAAATAGGACTCCTCATGGGATGGAGGTCAAAAGCCAGAGAGAACCCTCTCTGACTTTATATAAAGAACAAAAACGAACCAAGAAAGGAAAATTCCACATCCCCTCAAGGGCCCCAGGTGGGGTCCAGATCTCAGCCAGCCTGTGTCACCATCACTGTGTGTGCTGCCTCCTTGGCTTTACAAAGGACAGGCCTCACCCATTTTGATGCTGGTCATCATATGACCCTCTGCATGTCTGGCTCTAAGTTGACCAGAGCTGAGTGTCTCCTCAATATTTCTATAACCAATACCACTGTGTCAAAACACCAACTCTCCTATGGTGTGAAGGGTTAACAACCACATGTGTAATTGTTTCCTCTCCCATTTATTGTTCCACAGTGTTGACTGTTCCACAGGTATATCTCTATGAGGAAGAAGTGGCCTACAAACTCCACCCGTGTCAACCAAGAGATATTTTCACCCCCTACTGGTAGGCCTCAGCCTAAACGCTGTCCCTGGTTGCCTCCAGTGCTGCAGGAGCCACTCTTGTCAAAACCAATCATTTCTCAAGGGCCTTCCAAAACAAGCTTGACCTGGCCATGATATCTACCATCAACAGCCTTGAGTCTTTTCAGAGACAATTAAAGTCTCTCATGGATGGTACTCCAATATTGCAGAGCCTTAGACCTCATCATTGCTGAATATGGGGGCACATGTATGGTCTTGGGAAAAGAATTTTGTTTTATTGTCAATGAATCAAATGTTGTTGAAAAAAACATGTTAAACTCTCAAAAACTCCACAAGGAGCTATAGGACTGCTATAAACCTGAGGACTCTACCACCCGGTTCTCTAACCCCTTAGTACTTGGCTCCTTCTTTCCTTGGCCCCTGCTTGCTGTAGGAACCCTGTATTTGTGTCCCTCTGCCTCATCAAATTTCTCAACTAACAGGTAACTAATATTGCTAAGGTTGCTACTATTCAGGTCCTCATATACCATCTAGCTCTATGTGGACCTTCTGGCACTAAATGAGCTAACTGTCTGGGGACTGACTCTCTTCCAGCTTCCAGCCTTGTCACTCCATGTTATGTGCTAACAACATATGGTGTCTTCAGCAGTATGGTCTTACCACTAGCCTTTTGTAGATCATCAAGTGCTCTGACAGAAATCTCTCTTTGTTTGGGAAACCTTGTAGGTCTCTCTGATCAAAAGCTCATTGTGAATTTTAACCACATGTTTTTATTTATATATTTTTAATCAGTTTTATCAGTTCTGCTATAATGATATCAAATCACAATGAGAGCAAAGAACACTGATCTAAATTCCTTTTATCGATTTTACCTCCCAATTCTATTAGTGACTATGTAATTTCATTCTGTGCTTTTTATTTTTATTTTTTTTTTTTGAGGTAGGGTCTCACTCTAGCCCAGGCTGACCTGGAATTCACTATGTAGTCTCAGGGTGGCCTTGAACTCACAGCAATCCTCTTACCTGTGCCTGCTGAGTTTTGGGATTAAAGGCATGCGCTACCATGTCTAACTTACATTCTGTGATTTTTAATGGGCAAACATTAAAAGAATGTCTACATATGTATGAATACTATTCATCCTTGAAAAAATAAAGAAACAGTCTTACATTACAATATGAATGAAGATCCAAAAAATGTTGTTTTTAATAATAACAAATGAATAAAATAAAATAATCGAAATGAAGGAAACAAAGGGCCCTACTAAGTGTCAGAGGATTTCATGGGTATTATCACTTAATGGATACAGTTTCAGATATGAAGGATAAGAAACTTGTGGAAGTGTATTGGGTATAAAGTTGAAACTCTATTGAAGGCTACTGAAAGGTCCACTTAAAAATGGCCAAGATCATCAAATGTAATTATGTCATGTTTCACATCACAATTTGATGATATAAGATTTCTTTATGGAAGTCACAGAAAGGTAGGAATAATAAATAAATTCAACAATAAAAAATTAGATGATAAAAGTTCAGAAGATAACCATGTAGCGGTGAAGGGTGCTATTAAAATTAAACAACAGAGCCATGTGGCTTAGTCTAAGGTTTTTATACTATGTACACAATTATTTTATAAAAGTTTAATTATGTAAATTATTTATAAAGTACTCTATATCATTTCTTCTGAAATTAATCAGAATATCTAACATCATTAGCTTTAAAGTTTAGAGTTGTAGTACAGACTCATTAGTTCAACATTTGCATAAGGACCATTATAATACTCATCTCACTTGAGATTCAGTAAACAGTACCTTAACTAGTGGTGGGAGCAGCCAGATGGCAAAGGATTAAATATGATTTTTCTTAGATATTCAGCTAACATAGTGTTATAAGTATTTACATAATTATTAATAAGTTAATGAGTTCTCTGGAGAGCTCTAATAAGTAGCTGTCTCATCATTACTGTTATATGCAGTTATTAAATATCATTACAGCACTATTACTATTGTTTAATTATGTTTATTTTATATATTCTCATGTAACACTTAACTAAAATTTAGAAGGATCTTGTTTTTTGCAATACTTGTCTAATAATAACAAAATGTGTTTTGTTTAATTTGTTATGCTAGAGTCATAGTGCATATGCCTTTATTCACCATTGAATTACTTAACTTTTACATTTTAAATTTATAGAATCTATTTTCTGGCAAGTGGCCATAGAATTTTTTTGTAATATTGTATATGGCCACTCATGAGAGATTGGATCAGACATGCCACTTTCCTTCATACATTAGAAAAAAAGAATAATCATGGTATGGTTATGCATGCCTTTTAATCCCAGAACTTGGGAGGCAGAGGTAAGGGGATCACTGTGAGTTTGATGCCACTCTGAGACTACATAGTGAATTCCAGGTTTGCCTGGGATAGGGAAATACCCATCCTGTCCGACTTGCTCTTTAGCCTTCAACTTCCTTGTGAAAATGGAAAGTTACAGGAGTTACAATTAGTAATTTGGGAGCTGGGGAGATGGCATATTGGATAAAACACTTGCTGTGAAAATGGGAGAGCCATAATTTGATCACCAGCACATATATAAATGCTGGTGGGTATGGCAATATATTTTAGTATATGTGCTGCTGAAGTGAGTATATAGAATGTCTTTCTCTGTGTGCTATTATTGCTTTGGCTCATCATTATATGCTCAAAGAAATATGTCTTATTTCAACTTGC